>NC_137888.1:44250456-44785091 GCF_963455335.1 Martes martes
ATATATTTAGAATGAGTATTTTAAAAATCTTCCCCAGTTTTTGATAATTCTGAAGTGTCTCTTTACAAAGATAAAATAAAAATACTAATATACTAAGATATGCAATAAATTACACCAGTTAAAGGTGTAATAAAAACCTTCATTTTCATCTAAAATAATAGATGTAATAATAATTACAAATAATAATTGTAATAATAATTACAAATAATAATTACAAATAATAGATGTAATAATAATTACAGAGCAGGTTGTGCAATGCTTTATGTATGCATATGAGTTTTTTGGGATATATATCTTTAATAGTGCCCCTTTGCAAATTTATTATTACTGTATTTTGTCATTCATTTATTTTTATGTTTCTCTTTATTGCTGTCTACTCCCTACCCGTCTCTTTTATTTATGTCTTTGAAGAAATCAGCATCAGCTGCATAATGAATAATTTATCATTATGTTCATTTATATTTGAAATTTTTTATACTGTGTACCTAATTTAACTTTTCTATAGAATTTTGATTACATTTATGTCATTCTTATTCTTGTCTTTTAATATAGTTAGATATAGATAGATATTCTAGTCATTCATTATAATTCATCACGACTAAGGATTTGGAAGAATCATTTGGCATTTAATCTTAAAATATATTTTCTGTATTTCATGGTGAGCATTATCCTCTCATTTCTGAGGAATGTCTACCTCGTGCTATTCACTGTTTGAATAGAGTCTTGCTCTTCAAACAGAAGAGCTCTTCCCTTCCTTTCTTTCTCCCTTCCTTCCTTCTCCTTCTCTCCCCCACCTACCTCCCTTCTTTTAATAATGTCCTTGAATAAATACATGAAAACTTGGTTGGAAGAAATGGAGAAACAATTGTTTAATACATCACTTTCTCTTAAGATTCTTTTCTTTGTACATCTACCTGGCCTTCTTTAGAAGGGACTGTGATCTTTGAACTATAGTGTTAGTGCTGCTTACACAATTTAATGGTCTGACTGCTAAATGGAAAACATACCGTGCAATTCTTATGCCTATTAATGAAACACTGAAGAGAATCTAGCGTTGCATCTAAAATGTATCTTTAAGTGAACATTACTTCAAAGGCATGATCAAAGTATGTAAGGATTCCTAAAGGAGATAGCAAATGCATTTTTGAGAAAATTCCTCTCAATGTGATAACAATGAATGTTTATTTATTTACTGTGTGGTGGCCATGGGGTAGTAGTATTTCATGGAAAATGTCTTAATTTTGCCATGACAATTTGACTGAAATCCCACATGGCCAGAGTTTCAAAGTCTGTCTTACAAATATATTCACAAATATGATTAAATTATTAATTTTAATCAAAATAATGCCTAGTTCATTAGTAGGGCTAATGAAGCCTCCAAGGATAAGTAAATCAAAATAGAAGATTATTGACAGAAGTTTTATTATTGTAGAAAAAAGTAATTACCAAATCATTGGCATTGTTATTTACATTCACTCCTTTCTATGGAAAATTTTAGTTAAAGTTAGGAGATAAAAAAGAAAATATCATAAAACATCAAAAGCATTGCAGGAGAAAGGCTTACTAATTATGAAGTCTCACATTGTAAGAAAAGCAAGGGTGATGCTTATTAAATGGGAAAAATTGGTGCAAAGATAAAAACTCAAAATAATTTTTTCCAGCTCTGTCACTAAAGAAGTTCTAAAAAATATCAGTGGAACTACTTCTGAGAAACATTACATACATCTGTATCCTTTCCCAAAATATCTGGGACGGCTTGGACTAGAGCTAATTTCATTTCTTAATACAGGAGAACCATCAGGCTCTGTCTGGACTATCCTAATGCCAAAATAAAGATGCTTTTAGAATAAAAGTTTAAGTGTTTTAAGGACAAAAATGTCATTCAAGCTTTTCCAGTCTCCAAGTTGTAACAAGTATAATATTAATAAGAAATACATATATGTAATTATATATATATATATACACATATATATACACACACACACATATACATATTATAGTTAATTAAAGTAAGTTGTGTTTGTGAAAGACTGTGAGCTCAGGATGATAATCAAAAGGTATAAGTTAAAACACCCACATGTAGAATGGAAGGGGCCAGGGAGAGGAGTAGACACTGCTAGTAAGGATGGTGCTGGAGAACATGGTCCCATAACCAAAAGGTACAACTCCATAAGTACTTTAGTGGCTCTGAGTCACTGAGAGCAGTACTGGGCTCACTTGGCTCACAGAAACATGTGATTTTTTAAAAATTAGAAACTGAAAATTTTTACTGTTAGATTTATCAGAAGTGGCATTTTTAAGTTAAGAGAATTTTTTTTTAATCAGTCTTTTTACATTAAATTTCAGAATGGCTTCAGTTATTGCCCTTTTTTTTTTAATGTATTTGCAATACTTGGCTATCTTGCAGTTTGTCTATTCTTGTGAAAATAAAAACAACATCTTGATTAATCTTGAAATACAGAAGAAAAATCCCAAAGTGGTGAATCAAATAAAACACTGGCAATTGTGTCTTATTAAGTAGCTTATTGTAAGTTTTGGTTTTCTAAGAAGTTCCCTGCATGTAAGTTCACATAACAAATACAATGAATTGAGAAGAAATACTGTAGATCCACTAATACTGAAGAAAAAAGAAGGGTAATTGTAACAAATTAAGAGTAAATTCAATTAAGTGTTTTAAAATTTTATAACAGCATAATCTCATTCTTTATGTACAGAAAATCTTTTTTTATTAACATATAATGTATTACTTATTTATTTGGCAATGTTCCTAGGAAGAAGTTGCTGTAGCTGAGGTCGAAGAGGTTGCCTGTGTTCTCCTCAAGGATTTTGGTGGATCCCTGACTCACGTTGAGGTCTTTCATCTGTTTTGAGCCTATGTTTGTGTTTGGTGTAAGGAAATGGTCCAGTTTCATTCTTCTGCATGTGGTTGTCCAATTTTCCATTAGACATTCTTTACTACTTTGTCGAAAATTAGTTGACCATAGAGCTGAGGGTCCATTTCTGGCCTCTCTGTTCTGTTCCATTAATCTATGTGGCTGTTTTTGTGCCAGTACCATACTGTCTTGATGATAATAGCTTTGTAGAGAGCTTAAAGTCTGGAATTGTGATGCCACCAACTTTGTTTTTCTTTTTCAACATTCCTGGGGTCTTTTCTGATTCCATACAAATTTTAGGATTATTTGTTCCATTTCTTTGAAAAAAGTTGATGGTATTTTTATAGAGATTGGATTAAATGTGTAGACTGCTATAGGTAGCATAGACATTTTCACAGTATTTATTATTCCAGTCCATGAGCATGAGATGCTTTTCCATTTCTTTGTGTCTTCCTCAATTACTTTCATGAACACTCTATAGTTTTCTGAGTAAAGATTCTTTGTTTCTTTGGTTAAATTTATTCCTAGATATCTTATGGTTTTGGGTGCAGTTGTAAAAGGGATTGACTTCTTAATTTCTCTTTCTTCTGTCTTGTTGTTGATGTATAGAAATGTAACTGATTTCTGTGTATTGATTTTATATCCTGACACTTTACTGAATTCCTGTATGAGTTCTAGCAGTTTTGGAGTGGAGTCTTTTGGGTTTTCCACGTATAGTATCATATCGTCTGCAAAGAGTGAGAGTTTGATGACTTCTTTGCTGGTTCAGATGCCTTTTATTTCATTTTGTTGTCTGGTTGCTGAGGCTAGGACTTCTAGTACTATGTTGAATAGCAGTGTTGATAGTGGACAGCCTTGCCACATTCCTGACCTTAGGAAGAAAGCTCTCAGTTTTTCCCCATTGAGAATGATATTCACTGTGGGTTTTTAATAGATGGCTTTTATGATTTGAGGTGTGTACCCTCTGTCCTTACACTGTGAAGAGTTTTGATCACTTTCTCAAATGCCTTTTCAGCATCTACTGAGAGTATCATATGGTTCTTGTTCTTTTATTAATGTATTGTATCATATTGATTGATTTCTGGATGTTGAAGTAACCTTGCAGCCCAGGAATAAATCCCACTTGGTCATGGTGAATAATCCTTTTAATGTACTGTTGGATCCTATTGGCTAGTATTTTGGTGAGAATTTTTGCATCCATGTTCATCAGGGATATTGGTATGTAATTTTCCTTTTTGATAGGGTCTTCGTCTGGTTTTGGGATCAAGGTAATGCTGGCTTCATAGGATGAGTTTGGAGGGGGCGCTTGGGTGGCTCAGTGGGTTAAAGCCTCTGCCTTCGGCTCAGGTCATGATCCCAGGGTCCTGGCATCGAGCTCTGCATCGGGCTCTCTGCTTGGCGGGAAGCCTGCTTTCCCCTCTCTCTGCCTGCCTCTCTGCCTTCTTGTGATCTCTGTCTGTCAAATAAATAAAGGATGAGTTTGGAAGTTTTCCTTCTATTTCTATTACATTTTGGAACAGTTTCAGGAGAATAGGTATTAAGTCTTCTTTAAGTGTTTGGTAGAATTCCCCTGGGAAGCCATCTGTATTGGGCTCTTGTTTGGGAGATTTTTTTTTTTTAAGATTTTTATTTATTTATTTGACAGAGAGATCATAAGTAGGCAGAGAGACAGGCAGAGAGAGAGGGGAAGTAGGCTCCCTGCCAAGCAGAGAGCCCAACACAGGACCCAATCCCAGGATCCCAAGACCATGACCAGAGCGGATGGCAGAGGCTCAACCCACGGAGTCACCCAAGCACCCCTGGGAGATTTTTGATGATTGTTTCAATCTCCTTACTGGTTAGGGTCTGCTCAGGTTTTCTATTTCTTCCTGGTTCAGTTTTGGTAGTTTATATGTCTCTAAAATGTATCCATTTCTTCCAGATTGTCGAATTTGCTAGTGTATAGTTGCTTGTAATATGTTCTTCTAATTGTTTGTATTTCTTTGGTGTTGGTTGTGATCTCTCCTCTTTCATTCATGATTTTATTAATTTGGGTCATTTCTCTTTACTTTTGGATAAGTCTGGCCAGGGGTTTATCAATCTTATTAATTCCTTCAGAGAACCAGCTCCTAGTTTCATTGATCTGTTCTACTATTCCTTTGGTTTCTATTTCATGATATCTGCTCTGATCTTAATTATTTCTCTTCTGCTGCTGGGTTTAGGCTTTCTTTGCTATTCTTTCCCCAGCTTCTTTAGGTATGGGGTGAGGTTGTGTATTTGAGACCTTTCTTGTTTCTTGAGAAAGGCTTGTATTGCTGTATATTTTACTCTCAGGACAACTTTTGCTGCATCCTAAAGATTATGAACAGTTCTGTGTTCATTTTCATTTGTTTCCAAGAAGCTTTTTAATTCTTCTTTAATTTCCTGGTTGACCTATTTATTCTTTAGTAGGGTGCTCTTTAGCCTCCATGTATTTGAGTTCTTTCCAGTTTTCTTCTTGTGTTGAGTTCTGGTTTCAAAGCATTGTGGTCTGAAAACATGCAGGGAATGATCCCAATCTTTTGATACCAGTTGAGACCTGATTTGTAACTGAGGATGTGATCTAACCTGGAGAATGTTCCATGTGCACTAGAGAAAAATGTGTATTCTGTTGCTTTGGGATGGAATGTTCTGAATATATCTGTGATATCCATCTGGTCCAGTGTGTCATTTAAAGCCTTTATTTCCTTGTTGATCTCTTGCTTACATAATCTGTCCATTTCTGGGAGGTGTTAAAGTCCCCTACTATTATTGTATTATTGTCGATGTGTTTCTTTGATTTTGTTATTAATTGGTTTATGTAGTTGGCTACTCCCATGTTAGGGGTGTAGGTATTTAAAATTGTTAGACCTTCTTGTTGGATAGAACCTTTAAGTATGATATAGTGTCCTTTTTCATCTCTTATTATAGTCTTTAGCTTAAAATCTAATTTATCTGATATAAGGATTGCCACCCCAGCTTTCTTTTGATGTCCATTAGTATGGTAAATTGTTTTCCACCCCCTCACTTTAAATCTGGAGGTGTCTTTGAGTCTAAAATGAGTTTCTTGCAGACAGCATATCAATGGGTCTTTTTTTTTTATCCATCTGGTACCCTTTGTCTTTTGATTGGGCATGTAGCCCATTTGCATTTAGGGTAACTATTGAAGGATATGAATTTAGTGCCACTGTATTGCCTGTAAGGTGACTGTTACTGTATATTGTCTCTGTTCCTTTCTGGTTTGTTACTTTCAGGCTCTATCTTTGCTTAAAGGACCCTTTCAATACTTCCTGTAGGGCTGGTTTGATGTTTGCAAATTCTTTTAGTTTTGTTTGTCCTGGAAGCTTATTATCTCTCCTTCTATTTTCAGTGACAGCCTTGTTGGATATAGTATTCTTGGCTGCATATTTTTCTCATTTAGTTCTCTGAGTATATCATGCCAGTCCTCTGGTCTGCCAGATCTCTGTGGATAGGTCTGCTGCCAATCTAATATTTCTACTGTTGTAGGTTACAGACCTCTTGTCCCAAGCTGCTTTCAGGATTTTCTCTGTGTCTCTGAGATTTGTAAGTTTTACTAATAGATAGTGGGCTGGTGACCCATTTTTATTGATTTTGAGGGAGGTTCTCTGCCTCATGAATTTTGATGCTTGTTTCCTTCTGCAAATTAGGGAAGTTCTCTGCTATGATTTGCCTCAATATATCTTCTGCCCCTCTCTCTTTCTTCTTCTGGGATCCCAATTATTCTAATATTGTTTCAACATATGGCATCACTTATCTCTTGAATTCTCCCCTCATGATCCAATAGTTGTTTATCTCTCTTTCTCAGCTTCTTTATTCTCCATCATTTGGTCTTCTGTATCACTAATTCTCTCTTCTGCTTCATTCACCCTAGCGGTAAAAGCCTCCATTTTTTATTGTACCTCATTAATACCTTTTTTATTTCAACTTGGTTAGACTTTAGTTCTTTTATTTCTTTAGAAAGGGAATTTATTTCTCCAGGAAGAGACTCTTTAGTATCTCCTATGTATTTTTCAGGCCCTGCAAGCATCTTTATAATTGTCATTCTGAACTCTAGTTCTGACTTCTTACTAATGTTCATATTGATTAGGTCCCTAGCAGTCAATACTCCCTCTTGTTCTTTTTTTTTTTTTCTTTAAGATTTTTTAATTTATTTGACAGACAGAGATCACTGGTAGGCAGAGAGAGGGAGAGGGAAGCAGGCTCTCCACTGAGCAGAAAGCCAGATGCGGGGCTTGATCCCAGGACCCTGAAATCATGACCTGAGCCAAAGGCAGAGGCTTAACCCACTGAGCCACCCAGGTGCCCCTTTTGTCCTTTTCTTTTTTCTTTTCTTTTTTTTTTTTTTTGAGGTGAGTTTTTCTGCCTTATAATTTTAACTATTTTATCTTATCAATGCCTTTTTAAAAATCTTTTTTAATTTTCCTTTTTTTTTAGTCAGATTCTATCCCTTCATTGTATTTAACCTTATTTTTTGTATACATATAGGTTTTTCTTTCTTTAAAATTTTTGGATACAGTTTCTTCTAACAGACCAAAATATACCCTAAATTTAGCATACAGCTTTGTTCTAGTCTCTGACCTAATCAAATTCTCTCCATTTATTTTCTTTTTTCAACCAATTTGTCTTATAAATTCCTTTTTTAAAGTCTTTTTTAATTTTCATCTTTACAGTCATAATCCATCCCTTCATTGTGATTACCCATATATATATATATATTTTTTTTTTCTTTCTTTCTTTAAAATCTTGGGAGGCTGTTTCTTCTAACAGACCAAAATACACCCAAAATCAAGTGTGTGGTTCTGTTCTATTCACCAGTCTATTCATGTGTGTATGTATGTGTGTGTGTGTGTGTGTATGTATTTTTTCTTTTCTCTCCTTTCTTCTCCCCCCAGTTTTGGGTCTTTTCTGATTTAGTTAGTATATATTTTTCTGGGGTTGTTGTTACCCTTTTAACATTTTGTTCTCTCATTCATCTGTTCTTCTCTGGACGAAGTCTTCTGACTAATGGTCTTAATCACTAATGGTTGAAAATTGTTGCCATTTATTTTCTTGCTACACTACTGTTTATATACTTTTTATATTCAATAGTCATTTATATAGAAATTAAATTATGCAAGCTGCTTATTATGATTTTAAACAATACATCTTCCAAAACTAAACACTTCTGATTTTAATTAATTGAAAAAATATAAACTTTTTTATAAATCTGTTCTAAAGCCATTTCTTTGAATATCAGTACTTTGAACAGAATCTGTACTTTAATCTTTCCTCCTAAACTATTAAATTTATTAATTTTTCTGATTTTTTTGTTTGATCAGTTGAAGTGGTTTTCCCTTTTTGGCCTTTCATTCTTTTTAGTTGCATAAAATCACACTGCTCTCAAGAATTACAGTTGACCTATGAAAAACATTGGTTTGAACTTTGTGGGTACACCTATAAGCAAATTTTTTATGAATATAATACAGTACTATATATGTATTATCTTTTTCTTATATTCTTTTAATAACATTTTATTTTCTATCTCTTACTTTATTGTGAGAATACAGTATATAATACCTATAACATACAAGATGTGTTAATTGACTATGTTCTCAGTAAGACTTCTGATCAACAGCAGGTCATTAGTAGTTAAGTTTTGGAAAGTCAGAAATTATTTGCAGATTTTTTTGACTGAACCAGACCCTAGTTTTTCAAAGATCAACTGTACTTGAGTTTTCAGAAATACACTCTTTGCTTTTAAGAGGTTATTAACTACTTAATATAAATATTCCAATTTCAAAAAAAGAAGTAAGTTAGTTATAAAAACATCTCACAATGAAGAACTATGTACATTCTGAAAGATTTGTGTACTTTAAAATCTGTAAAATTCAGTTAAAAATGAAGAGATAAATATAAGACTCATGAATAACAAATTTATGAGATATAATGAGATACAATAAACTATACTTTAAAATGTGCTGTTTACTAAGTTTTGACATATGTATATGGCCATAAAACCATTAACATAATTAAAATAAGGAACATATCCATCATTCTCAGGTATTTTCTCCTGCACTTTCATAATTCTTCTCTCATCCATCCTGCCTATAACCAGTCACTATGGTTCTATTTTTGTCTCTATACTTTAGTTCATATTGTCCAGAATTTTATGTCACAGGGATCATACAATAGGCACTCTTTTTCTGGCTTTTTTGTTTGTTTGTTTGTTTTATCAGAGAGAGATAGTGAGGGAACAGGGATAGAGAGAGAGAAAGAATCTTAAGCAGGCTCCATACCTGTCTTGAGCACAGCATGGAATGTAATTGCAGTCCCACAGGACTGCAAGATAAGAAGAAAGGAACAGAGAGAAACTATAGAAACAACCAGAAGACAACAAAATAGCAATAAATATATATCTGTCAGTGATTAAATGTAAATGTACTAAATTTTCAATCAAAAGACACAGGGTAGCTGAATGGATTAAAAAATAAGACCCATCTCTATGCTGTCTACAAAAGACTCACTTTGGATATAAGGACATGCAAACTATAAGTGAAATGACAGAAAAAAATATTTCAAGCAAATAGAAACCAAAACAAAGCTAAGGTATCTAAATTTATATCAGAAAAAATAAACTTTAAAACAAAGATTATAATGAAAGACAAAGATGGGCATTACCTAATAATAAAGGGGGTTAATTTAACAAGAAATCATGGCAATTGTAAATATTTATATACCAACTTAAGAACACCTAGATATAGAAAGCAAATATTAACAGACCTAAGGGGAGAAATTGACAGCAATAAAATAGTAAGGGACTTAATAAATATATACAGAACATTTCTTTAAAAATAGAAAACACTTTCTTTTCAAGTGCACATGGAACATTCTCCAGGATATATCATATATTAGACTACAAATCAAGTCTCAATAAACTTAAGAAGATTAAAATCATATCAGCGTCTGTTCCAACAATGTTATGAAGTTAGAAATCAATCACAAGAAGAAAACTGGAATGCTCACAAATATGTGGAGATTAAACAATATGCTACTGAACAATCAATGGGTCAACAAAGAAATCAAAGCAGAAATATGAAATTACCTTGAGCAAATGAAAATGGAAATACAGCATACCAAAATCTATGAGATGTAAGAAAAGTAGTTATAAGAAGGAAGTTTATTGCAGTAGAGACCCACCTCAAGAAACAAGAAAAATCTCATTCTAAACTTACACCTGGCACCTGGGTGGCTTAGATGGTTAAGTGTCTGCTTCTGCTCAGGTCATGATCTAGGAGTCCCAGGATTGAGTCTCACATCAGGCTCTCTGCTCAGCAAGGAGTCTGCTGCTCCCTTTGCCCCTTCCTCCTCTCATGCTCTCCCTCTCTCTCATTCTCAGACTCTCAAATAAATAAAGTCTTAATTAAAAAAAAAAAAAAACTTGCACCTAAAGAAACTAGAAAAAGAAGAAATGAAGTTCAAAGTTGGTAGAAGGAAGGAAATAATAAAGATAAGAGTGGAAATAAATGAAATAGAGACTGAAATAAAAAGTAGGAAGTATCAATGAACCTGAGAGCTGGTTCTTGGAAAAGATAAACAAATTTAACAGACCGTTAGCCAGGAAGGAAAAGAAGGAAGGAAGGAAAAGGCGGGGGGAGAGGAGAGGAAAGGAGAGGGAAAAGAGGGAGAGAGAGAGAGAGAGAAGAAGGAAAGAAAGGAAAGGAAAGGAGGAAAAGAAAAAAAGGAAAGGAAAGGAAGGAAGGAAGGCCGGGCAAATAAACAAAACCAGAAATGAAAGAAAAGTTATAACTGATGTCACAGGAGTACAACGGACTGTAAGAGACTAGCATGAAAAATTATTTGCCAGCAACTTCAACAACCTGAAGAAATATATAAATAAATTCCTAGAAACATACAATCTTCCAAGACTGAATTGGGAAGAAACAGTAAATCTGAATAGAATAATTACTAATTTAGGCAATTGAATCAATAATCAAAACATCCCAACAAACAAAAGGCCAGGACAAGACAGCTTCACTGGTGAATTCTATCAAATATTCAAGATTTAATACCTATTTGTCGCAAAGTCTTCCAAAATTGAAGAGATGGGAACACTTCCAAACTTATTTTACCAGGTGAGCATTTCCTTGGTAATAAAACTAGACAAGGACATCACACAAGAAAGGAAAATTATAGGCTAATATCTCTGGTGAACATAGATGCAAAATATCTTTAAAAAATTAGCAAAATGAATTCAGAAATATATTAAAAGTATCATACAACATGATCAAGTGGGATTTATTCTGGACATGTAAGGATGGTTCAACATATGCAAATCAGTCAACATGATAAACCACATCAACAAAATGAGGGATAAAAGTCGTGGTTTTCTCAATAGATTCAGAAAATCATTTGACAAAATTCGACAGCCATTTATGATAAAACTCTCAACAAAATAGGCATAGACAGAATGAACCTCAATATAAGACAGACCATATATGACAAGCCCATAGCTAACACCATACTCAACAGTGAGAAATTGAAACGTCTTCTTTTAAGATTAGGAATAAGAAATGGATGATTCTTACCACATTTATTCAGCATAGTATTGGAAGTTCTAGCCAGAGCAACTAAGCATAAAAAAGAAGTAAAAGGCATCTAAATGGGAAAGGAAAAAGTAAAACTCACTTTTGGGGATGATGTGATTTTATATATCAAAAACCCAGAAGACCACCAAAAACTGTTAAAAGCAAACCAATGAATTAAGTGAAGCTGCAGGATACAAAATCAATATACAAAAATCTGTTGCATTTTTATACCCTAACAATGAACTATCAGAAAGAGAAATTACTAAAACAATTTAGTTTACAATTGTGTCAAAAAAATACCTAGGAATAAATTTCTCCAAAGAGGTGAAAGATCTGTATACTGAAAAGTATAAGACATTATTGAAAAAAATTGAGGAAGACTCAAATAAATGGAAAAATATTCCATGCTCATGGAGAAGAAATAATATTGTTTATATATCCATATTACCCAGAGCAACCTACACATTCAATACAATCTCTTTGATAATGCAGTATCAAAATTTTAAAGGCCTTTTTTTATGAAATGAGAGCAAACAACCTTAAAATTTGTATGGAATTCTTTTATGACAGATCTCAGAGAACCAAAACAATTTGAGAAAGAACAAATCTGGAGATATTACATTCTATGATTTCAAACTATATTAGTAAGCTATACTAGTTGAAACAGTATGATATTGGCATAAAAGCAGACACATAGATGAATGGGACAGAGCAAAGAGTCCAGAAATATGCCCATCCATATATGGTCAGTTAATTTTTGACAGAGTTGGTAAGAATAAATAGTGGGGAAAGGATAGTATCCTCAATAAATGGTGTTGGGGAAACTGTACAACCACATGCAAAAGAATGAAACTGGATCGCTATCCTCCACGATACACAAAAATTAGCTTAACATGAATTAAATACTTGAATGTAAGACCTGAAACCATAAAACTAGAAGAAAATATATGCAGTAGGCTCCTTGATTTGGTCTTAGTGATATTTATTTGGATCTTCCTCCAAAGGCAATGACAGCAAAAGCAAAAATGAACAATTAGAACTACATTAAACTAAAAAGCTGCACAGTGAAGGAAACTATCAACAAAATGAAAAGGCAGCCTACTAAATGGGAGGAGATACGTGCAAACCATACATCCGGTAAAGGGTTAATATCCAATAAATAAGGACATCATGAACTCAATAATACAAAACAATCTTGTTTAAAAAATGGGCAGATGATCCGAAAATGGACATTTTTCAAAGAAGACATATGACCAACATGTGTATGAAAAGATGCTCAGCATCACTAATCATTAGGGAAGTGCAAATCAAAAATCATAATGAGGTACTGCCTCATACCTGTCAGAATGGCTTTTATGAAAAGGACAAGTAAAAAGTGTTGTTGAGAATGTGGAGGATGGGGAACTCTTGTGTACTGTTTGTGGAAATGTCAATTGGTGTGGCCAGTATGGACAACAGTGTGAAAGTTCCTCAAAAAGCTGAAAATACAACTACTTATGATCCAGCAGTTCATTTCTAGGTGTTTACTGAAGAAAATGAAAACACTAATTTGAAAAGAAATATTTACCCCTGTGTTCATTGCAGCATTATTTACAGAGGCCATGATATAGAAAAAAAACTAAATGTCAATTAAAGGAGATGTAGTACATGTATCCAATGGAATAGTACCCAACCATTAAAAAAACGAAACCTTGCTTTTTGTGATGACATGAATGGACCATGAAGGTATTAAGCTATGTGAAGTAAGTCAGACAAAGAAAGATACTATAGATTCTCTTACACGTGGAATCTAAAAAACAAACGAACAAATCCAAACATAGATACAAAGAACAGATTGGTGGTTACTAGATGAGAGAGAGGCTATTGAGTGGGTGAAATGGATGAAGGGGATCAAGAGGTACAATCCTCAAGTTATAAATAAGTCACAGGGATATGGTGCACCGCATGGTGAGTATAGTCAATGATATTGTATTGCAAATTTGAAAAATTCTAGGAAAATAAATCATAAATATTACCATCACAAGAAAAAGAATTTGTTAACTTTGTATGGTGACAGATGGTAACTGTCTTATTGTAGTGATCATTTCCCTTTGTATACAAGTGTTGAATCATTATGCTATACACCTGAAACTAATGTTATATGTTGATGGTACTTCAATCAAAAATAAAGATTTACCATCTTAAAAAAATGATGTTAATTGTGTTCCTAGGATAAAATACCTAGGATAAAATCCCTCTGTCATTATTCAATATCTTTTGTAAATATGGTTGTGTTCCATTTCCTAAAAATCTTTAAAGAGTTTTTGCATCCATATACCTTAGCGTTATTGACTTATAATTGTCTTTTCTTTTACTATTTCTGTCTGGTTTGGGTATCATAGTAATATTGAATTTATAGAATGCATTGTTGGTATTTCCTACTTTTCAGTATTTTCAAAATTTTTGTTCAGAATAGGTATTATTTATTTTTAAAATATTTGGTAGACTAGTGAAGCCATTTGCATATGGATGCTATTTCCTATTATACGTGTGTTGATCGTCACTCAACTAAATACTCAGAGGGGTCCCTCTGCAAATCTTAGTTTTGTCTTTTTTCATCAATCTCCTCTCCAGTTATATATATTTATGTATATGTAAATCTGTACATGCACATATTTGTATATAAGTACATATATGTACTTATATACTTATGTAAGTACATATATGTGTTTATTATATATGTATTACATATATAATGTGTTATTGTATATGTATTACATATATTTATTGCATTTTCATTTTTGTAATAAGTCTATCATTATTAGTTATACACATTTTTTAAGATTTATTTGAGAGAGAGAGAGTGCGCACACACATGTGAGTGGGGGGAGGGGCAGGAAAGATATCTCCAGCAGACTGCCCACTGAGCACAGAGCCCACCATAGGGCTTGATTGCACAGTCCTGAGATCATGACCTGAACGGAAATCAAGAGTTAGATGCTTCTCAAAATGAATGAAGGACCTCAATGTGAGGAAGGAATCCATCAAATTCCTTGAGGAGGACACAAGCAGCAACCTCTTTGACCTCAACCGCAGCAACTTCTTCCTAGGAACATCGCCAAAGGCAAGGGAAGCAAGGGCAGAAATGAACTATTGGGATTTCATGAAGATCAAAAGCTTTTGCACAGCAAAGGAAACAGTGAACAAAACCAAAAGACAACTGACCGAATGGGAGAAGATATTTGCAAACGACATATCAGATAAAGGGCTCGTATCCAAAATCTATAAAGAGCTTAGCAAACTCAACACTCAAGGAACAAATAAGACAATCAAGAAATGGGCAGAGGACATGAACAGACATTTCTGCAAGGAAGACATCCAGATGGCCAACAGACACATGAAAAAATGCTCCACATCACTCGGCATCAGGGAAATACAAATCAAAACCACAATGAGATACCACCTCACACCAGTCAGAATGGTTAAAATTAACATGTCAGGAAATGACAGATGCTGGCAAGCATGCAGAGAAAGGGGAACCCTCCTACACTGTTGGTGGGAATGCAAGCTGGCACAGCCATTCTGGGAAACAGCATGGAGATTCCTCAAAAAGTTGAAAGTAGAGCTACCCAGAAATTGCACTACTGGGTACTTACCCTAAAGATACAAATGTAGTGATCCAAAGGGGCACGTGCACCCAAATGTTTATAGCAGCAATGTCCACAACAGCCAAACTATGGAAAGAACCTAGATGCCCATCAACAGATGAATGGATAAAGAAGATGTTGTATACAATGGAATACTATGCAGCCATCAAAAGAAATGAAATCTTGCCATTTGCAACAACATGGATGGAACTAGAGGGTATTATGCTTAGCTAAATAAGTCTATCAGAGAAAGACAACTATCATATGATCTACCTGATATGAGGAAGTGGAGATGTAATGTGGGGGGCTTGGAGGGTAGGAAAAGAATAAATGAAACAAGATAGGATTGAGAGGGAGACAAACCATCAGAGACTCTTAATCTCACAAAACAAACTGAGGGTTGCTGGTTGGAGGGGGGTCGGGAGAGGGTGATGGGGTTATGGACATTGGGGAGGGTATGTGCTATGGTGAGTTCTGTGAAGTGTGTAAACCTGGCGATTCACAGTACCCCTGGGGCTAAAAATACATTATATGTTTATAAAAAAATTAAAAAGTTAATTTAAAAAAAAAAAGAGATGCTTAACTGACTGAGCCATGCCTGGGCCCCAATTAGTCGTACTCTTTTTAAAAATCTATATAATTAGAGAAGGGTGAATACCGGTGTAATATATGAATATTGTATGGCAAATGGAATTATTGTTCTCAATTCTTAACTCCTTGTATTCAAACTCATTCCCTCGTAACAGAATAAGAACCTAAGGTAAAGTTGCCAGTTCTGAGTCTACATCTCACAAAGCCTAGCTTGGGTTTTGTTTGTTTTCTTGCACCTCTGCCAATACCATGAAAAGCTAGTATTTGCTGGAGTAGATTACTGGTCTGTAGATTGAAGCAGGGTCACCCTGCTAAGTCCAGTTTGGTTAGATCAAATGATCTCCACAAACCCCCAGAGTAAATATCAGGAGATGAATAATACAGATATAGCCATATCTATTGGCAATAATGAGATATGAATAAGGCATACAAAAAGCTAATAGATGTGGTCATTTTATTAAAATGACAAGACAACACATCATATAACCCTGGCCAAATTAGAAAAATATATTATTCTAGGGCAGTCCAGTTTACAATAACCTGAAATGGGTCTGCACAGTATCTCAGTTTGTTGGAACATGGATAAAGGGTCAAGGAAATGCAGGATGGAGAGACAAAGCTGTAACAATCAATGTTAACAAGGATAGAAACAAAAGAATTATATTGTGATCAGCCTTTGGGTCCTTAAGTGAGAAATATGTATGGAGTAAAATATGTGTGGAGTAAAAGCTGTGTGTAGTCTATAGGAGAGGTCTCACAAGGAGAGATTAACAAAGAGATAACACTAAGGTAGTAATTTCTAGTCATGTGGATAAGAAGTTACTTGCTGGAAGAGAAAGTATTAAGACTCAGCTTTATGGTTTGTTTTTTTTTTAATTGTCTTTGTGAATTTGAATATAATAGTTATACAAGTTTGTGGTTAAGTCATTGTCAACAAAATATTTCTTTATTTTAATGAATCACAAGCTACAAATAACCTTCAGTACAGATATCTAAATCTTGTGGTTCTTGTTTGATACTTAGAATGAGTAAATTTGCAGCCAGAGTGGGCAAAATGAGGAAACTGACATTTTTTTTTTCTGTTAATTCATCAGCAAGTTTCATAGTTCCTACCTTCAAAATTTACCCCAAATCTCTTCCCTCCTCTTGATCACTGTAAACTTCATCGTCAAATCTGGACTGAAATAGCCTAACAGTATCATGTTTGAACTCCAATATCCATTCTCCTAGGAGTAGCAGGTCTTGTCTGTTATCTTTCATTATATTTATGGCATCTTTAAAATAAAATTAAAGTTCGTGATCTGGTCTGGTAGTCCTTCCCTGTCCCCATGATCTAGCCCCTTGCCTGCCTGCCTCTGCAGCTACATCTCCTACATTTGCCGTACTTCATGTGAGTTCATTCCTACTTACGTCACTTGATTTGTAGAACCACCCCAGCTCCTTCTTTCCTTAGGGCCTTTGCATTATTTGTTTTCTCTGTCTTAAGTATCTCCCTTTCTATATTATTCTTCTAGGGCTTCCATGACAAAATACCATAGAATAGGTGGCTTGCACAACAAGAATTTATTTTCTCATAGTTTTAGAGGATGTTTTAGTCCAAGATCAGGTTGCCAAAAGAACTGGTTTCTGGTAAGATATCTCTTCCTGGCTTGCAGATGGCTATTTTCTTGCTGTATTCTCATATGGCCTTTCCTCTGTGCATGTACACTCCTGTCTCTTCCTCTTCCTACAGGTACATCAGTATTATTTTATTAGGAATCTGCCCTTGTGACTTCACTTCCCCTTAGTAACCTTCTTGAAGGCTCTATTTACAAATATAGTTATATTGTGGGTTAGGGCTTCCAAGTTATGAATATCGGGGGACACAACTCAGACCATAACACATTCTCTCCTTCCCGTACCACCTAGATCCTAACATGGCTGATGACTTTTTAGTCGGATCTTATTTCCAATATCACTTCTTCAGAGAGTTCCTTCTTGACTATGGTTTATCCCCAGGGTAATATAACAGTACAGGAACAGGGATATGTCAGACTCTGTTCACTCATCACTAAGATCACTAGAAGTAGAATTTTGCTTGGCACATATGGGACACCAGAAAAACATTTGCAGAATGAATGCATTTTTCCAATGCTCCCATTTATGGGGTAGCATAATTATTTCTGGGTGAGCTACTTACTTGAACAACGTATTTATTGTGCCATTTCTCAGAGATATACACATGAGCTTCTGGATCCATACAGTTATCCAGCAAGACAGAACACAATAATGTTATTCTAAGTGTGCCATTGAATAGGGTAACTAGTTTATTGAGCAGTTTTAATCTGTTACTACTTAAATATGATATTGTTTTACTCTTTCCCAGTAATTGCTCCCAGCTGTGTTATAATGGAACTTCTCTCCTTTTTTCCTCACCTGGGGCTCTTCCTTGACTCTTTTTTGGACAGATACCATAACTTTTCAGATACTTGGGTTATTAGTTTACTCTATTACTTATTCATTTTAAAATGTCAATCTCAAGTTCCAATCAAATCTTTTCTGCACATACCATCTGTACTGACAGCTTTTATGCTTTGAGAGCACTGGGGTGTGGGTTGGCTTCCAGACACCCCTTTTCTCTCTCACTTGTAGATATCAGCTCCATCTGTGATATGTCAGGAGCAGACAAATGTGTTTTTACAGGACTCAATGAGATAGCAGTCTTCTTTTTGTTGGTTGTTCCTGCTTCTTAGGCTGATACTCACCCTCGACATCCTTTGTGTAGCTGCCCTCTCAGGGCTAGTTCTTGTCCTATGTGCTGTGTGCTTTCTTCTGAGAGTTATGTCATTGGTGTCCCATTTCTTGGATGACTAAAGAGGCAGATCAACATTCAGCTTCATTTTTTTGTAAGATTTTATTTATTTGAGAAAGAGAGCATGCACGCAGGGGGAGGGGTAGACAGAGAGGGAGAAGCAGACTACCCGCTGAGCAGGGAGTCCAACATGATCCCAGGATCCTGAGTTCATGACCTAAGCTGAAGACAGAGGCTTCACCAACTGAGCCATCCAGGTGCCCCTCATTTTTTTATGTCTTTATTCTTCACTAAACCCCCAAAAGACTGCTTGTTAGGTGGAATGACTATATTGTATTTAATGTTACATTTATGATGGATTCTTTTGACTGCCTCACTTCACATTACCCCCAAAGACCATTCTCTTTCATCACTCATTATTGCTGTGATGAATAGGGCATTGAAACTGGTGAATCCTGATAATCTAATTTTTGAGATAGCTGGCCCGAAATGTTAAAGTTTGTGAGTTAAGAGTATATACCTAGCAATGATGAAATTCCAGTTGGTTCTTTGTTAGACTTTCTGGCTGTGGGAAAATTCCCATTTATAAACATTACAGTAGCATTTTACAGCCTAATAGGGTTTATAGTATATATCTTACCTAAAATGAATATATGAAAAAGTTCTCTACTTATTCTCATTTTCTATTTTTATTTTACTTGTAGTTATTCATACTGTCAGATTTTGTAAGTTATATAAAATATTTTTTCTTTTTTAATTTCCAATTTATGTATTAAGTATTTTATGTTTTCATTTACATTATAATTTATATTCCCTTTACATCTATTTTTTTCAAATTTGAATTTCTTTCCTATAAGGAATACCTCATAATCAGAACCCTATTTAGATTTCAAGGACTTTATTCTTATATTACTTATTTTTATTTTTATAATTTGTCTTCTAAAACCTGTTTTTCATGGTCTGATATCATTACTATGTATTAATTTGGTGAAACATTAGATATAAGTAAGCAGAATTAACTATTATCAGAGAAAATACACTTTCCAATTTTGTGTTATATAACCTTTAGAAGTAAATTCCTAGTTTGTGTGTGTGTGTGTGTGTGTGTGTGTGTGTTTTAAGATTTTATTTATTTGACAGAGAGAGACACAGCAAGAGAGGGAGCACAAGCAGGGTGAGTGGGAGAGGGAGAAGCAGGCTTCCCGCTGAGCAGGGAGCCTGATGCAGGACTCGAAGCCAGGACCCTGGGATCATGACCTGAGCTGAAGGCAGATGCTTAAAGACTGAACCACCCAGTCGCCCCAATTCCTAGGGTTTTTAAGAACTTTTTTAATAGTGTTTCTCTAAAGTTATATTCTACTTATAATCATTTAGAGAAAAATCCTCAAATAGAGAAATATCTCATTTTCTCTGCTAAGGAGTTATAAAATTCAATTATTCATAAAGACAAATATCAGCCTGAGTAAAGAATCATCTGTAAGACTAGCAGAATGAATCTATTGCAACGTTTACACCTTATACCCTGAAATTGATTTTTTATGCATTTTAAGGTAGGCAGTATTTTGCATTTGAGTACATTACATCGGAAAGTAAAATGTCAAAGCTTATCCTTCTCAGAGTTCACAGTCTCTGTTCTCTCTCTCTCTCATAGTTAGAGGAATTCTCTTATGAGAATATCTGGTGGTCAGTTCATTTCTCATTCCTTTAGAACAGAAATTTGCATATCAAAGTCGGGACACAAATAAACATACTCTATCATTGCCCCATCTGGTTTTCTCATTCTACTGAGACCTAGCCTAGGAAAAAGGCAGTAGATGGGAGAAGATAGTGAGTTTTTCAACTACATGACAATTTTTTCAAATCACAAAATATACAAACATTGTCCATATGCTTAAAATTTTACTTCTTTGAAACTGTTAGAGCCAAAATAATGATCTCAGTCATGGGTAGAGAATAGTAAGATATAATTAGCAGGGTCTCCAGTACCGTTTGAGATGATTTCATATAAAGAACATTATCATTTTTATTAGTATAAACTGTAAGCATTATAAATAAATCCATTTTTAGTCTTTAGAATTAGCACACATTCTGACATATTTTATTTCTCACTGATCTGAAAGAAATTCTAAAATTAAAACATCTTAAATTTTCAAACATGAAGAGTTTGAACAAAGTATGAAATGAACACAGGATTGTTTGTTGTTTATGTGTTTTTTTTTTCCTTTGAGGATCTAAAACTTAGAGTCTAAACTATAAGAAAATCTAGTCTAAATTTTCAAAGTTCAAGTTATTGTTTACATGATTCATTTAACTCACATCTTCTGTGAGCCAAGTGTTACATTCAAAGATACCACACCAAATAAGGCAGTCTTTGCCAGCAAAGAGTTAACATTTGCAAAGCTGCTCACTAATTGCTTCCTATCTTTTCTTCCAATTTTAGCATTAGATTATTTTCTCAGTGACTTGATTCTGATTAGTTTTATTTGAAAAACTGTCTAAAAAACCCTAAAACCCAAAACCACACCAGTGTTTAGTGACAAATTTTCTGGTTTCTGAAATCACTGCAAAACGGATTTTTTTAACATAATTCTTTGTAAGAAATTGGTTATGACTTCATTGGAAATGTTGCTTCCAAAGGTATAATTAATTCTAAGGCAAGGCAGTGTAGTTTCGTGATGAGGTATGCAGGCTCTGGAGTGAATGAGTTCAAGGCTCAGTTCTGCCACTTTCAGAGTAAAGACTCTGTTCAACCATTACAAGCTAGGGGAGAAAGCAGTAACTGTGTCATGTGGTTTTGTGAGTATGAAAAAGATAATGTAGTACAGGATTTAGCATAGTCCCTTTGACATTATAAGTATTCACTATGTTAGCTATTATTGTTATGCAAGTTTTCAAAAAGCAGTTTTAATAAAAAATTAATTTAAAACCAGGGAAGAGGGAAAGAGAGAGAGAGAGAGAGAGAGATTAAATAAGTATGTTGGGATTAAAGAGAGGGATGATTGGGGAAAAAATGACATTGGTGGTTTGAAACTGGGCAGAGAAACTTTATATCTACTTCTTACAAGTGAAGGTGTTGATGCTGCTTGAAGAATATTGGTCTCAGGAGAATTTTTGCTATTTTTGGTCTGTTAAGAATTGGCATGAATAAACATTAACAGGTTAATGAAACCTCTGTCTGAAAATAAGTGAATCCAGTTGTTTGTTTAATGTACCAAAACCCAAACTTCTAATGCTTTATAATGGTCTCAGTTCCTGTTAAAAGTGTGAGGAAATAGCTTCTGTCCCAGAGGTATATGGCCTTTAAAGAAAGTCTATTTTTATTAACATCCCATTGTGGCCGTAACTACTATTATGTGGTTAGGGTAAAATATCTTGCTGCTAACCCATTTCTGTTTCTAACAGTTCTTAATCAAGAATGATATGTAATATAGACACAAACATCTTTCCTCCATACTTACTCCTAATTCCCATATCCTGATCCCCAAAGTGGAATTATCTAGAATTCTTGTTAAAGCTGTATGTGATCAAATTTTCTGTTACTCTCTAGCATTTTAATCATGTTAAGCATCATTTCAGAGTTTTGAAAAGTTTATTTTGGTATTCCAAAGTGGAAAATAAAAAAAAGAATATAGGGGTACCTGGGTGGCTTAGCCAGTTAAGCATCCAACTATTGATCTCAGCTCAGGTTTTGATCTCACTGAGCATGGAGCCTACTCAAAAAAAAAAAAAAAAAAAAAAAAGAAAGAAGAAGAATTTAAAGAGGATATGGAGAGTAGGGTTAATAATGTTTGGTTGTTCTATCCATCAAGAAATGATTGAAGGAACTGGTTGGAACTGGTTTATTTTACATAGAGGAGAAAAAGCTGAAGAAGTGATTTAGTGACTATATAAAGGGCAGAACTAACTTGCAGCTTTCATTCTCTGGCTGAATTTGTGGAACTTATTTAACCACTTTAAACAGCAATTTCCTAGGTTGCAAGATGAAGATAATACTTCTCCCTTATGACTGTTGGAAGGCTTAAATGAGACAATGTAGATTAAATGTGGAATATAGTATCTGGTAATAAAGGGAGCTCAGCAAAATGTCTTTCTTTGGTCTTCTTTGTAGGTAATGTGATCACTGTGAATATCAAAACAGGATATCATAGCTGTGATTACACAAAACTTCAGGGTTTTGTGTGCTATAATGGTTACTTGTGGAGTATTTTCTCTCTCTCTCTCTCACATTCTCCAAAGAAAAAAACGAAAGATTGGGTTTTTTTTCTGGGATAATTACAATGTTCTTTACAATTCAGCTACTTCTAAAAGTTTTAAGCTTAAAAGTAATAATGACAATTTTCCATTTTATTAAAATTGTGGTGTTTATAGATGTTATTTGATTTCATGTTCCCAAAATATAAGTTAAATATAATTTCTCATGTGAGTAAACGCAACCAATTAATAAAGCATTTGCATTCTAATAGATCATAATTAAACATAAACTTATGTCATCTAATAATTTTGTTTAATTCTTGGACTAATAAAAGCTTTTTCCTTAAGTCTGAGCATTTACCTCAAATCAATGTCTTTTTATTCCCCTTTAATTGAGTGTTACAGAGTCAAACACTTAAAAATAAGTAAATGGAATATTGCAGTTTTACAAAGTAAAAACAAAAATAAAGACTAGAAAATTGATTCCCATATGTCACAATTGCAGCTCTATTACAGTTCTTGAAAAGTAACAATAAAACTCCAGTATGCATGGAGCATCCTACTTCACTTTTTGACTAAATGTAGCAGAACAATGAGTAAATATTTACTTCCCTTAAAATACTGAATTATCTAAATGTAAATATGATAGTATAATTTTTTAAAAGTGTTTTCCAAATTTCATTCTTATGTCTTCTAACTTAGGATTTAGTTGCTGTAAGAGGGGAAAGTAGTAACATTTTGTTCTTTTAAAAATACTAAAATTCCATCCAATAACTTTAATGAAAATTTAATAATGGCATATATTGAAAAAGATTCAAAGATAAATGAGAAAAAGACTGAAAATAATTTATAAAAGAGAAATACAAGGACAATAGTTTCACTTCACTAGTTTGAAATAAATAAATATAAGAAATATAAGGCACTACTTTTTTTTTTTTTTTTTTTTTTTTTTTTTTTTTTTGCCAGTGGGCTAAAACATAAAAGATAAACCAAACAGCAACAATAATGGTATCATTTAAATCTGGCAAGGATGTGATGACCATGGCAATGTTAATTGGTCATACTTTTGAATAAGCAACTTGGCAATACATTTCCAGGTTCATGAAAAATATCCCTCTCCACTGACATATCAATTCCACTACCATGAATTGTCAATGGGAAAATCCGGAAAGATAAAGTGATATACAAAAAGACTTTCTTTTTAGAGTAGGCTATTTAGTAGTTTTTAATCTTAGTCCAAATATTTAGCTGTGTAATAAATATCTCTTCTTTTCTTTTCCTCAAGTCTATCTAATTCTATTCTTGAATCACCTTTCTAGTGAAGAGGTAGGAATTCAACCTGAGTTGTTATTACTGACTTCGCCCAGTTGTACCAAGTTGCTGAAACCTAACTTAATACCTATGAATCAGGGACACCCCTCAAATTATCTGCCATTGTTCTGCACTGGACTGTATCCTGGGCTGTACCATTCAAGGGACTACTACTTTCTTGGCACTCTCTGTGCAAAGCTGTCTTTGGAGGGAATGAGACACCCTCTGCTTAGAAGCTAGCCTCTTTGGCACCCAGATAGCCACCCCTTTGATGTCTTACCATCATCAAGAGAGCCATGGAGCAAAGCTTATATCCCCACTACCTCTGCAACCCCTTTCAGTCTTCTAACATGTTTTCATCTCCCTTCTTATCCCTAAAAGTTCTCCTAACTTCCCTTCCCCTTCCAGAGCTTCTAGTATAGTCTTTTCAATGAGTTTGTCTACTTCTTAGAACTTGAGTATTGAGATGTGTGTAGTACCTAATTATTACTTTATAAATTACCATGACAAATTCACTTTACTGAAAAATTATAAGCAAACTAAATATCTAATAGTCAAGGAATGAGTTAGAAAAGTATCCATTAGATAAAATATTATGGTTATGTTAAAATTATAGGAATAGGAGCCAAATACAAAATCTCTAATACAACTATAAATATGATTTCATAAGAATCACGTATATTTATTTTTTTTTTTTTAAGATTTTTTTAATTTTATTTGACACAGAGAGAGAGAGAGATCACAAGTAGGCAGAGAGGCAGGCAGAGAGAGAGGAGGAAGCAGGCTCCCTGCTGAGCAGAGAGCCCGATGCGGGGCTCGATCCCAGGACCCTGGGATCATGACCCGAGCCGAAGGCAGAGGCTTTAACCCACTGAGCCACCCAGGCGCCCCAGAATCACGTATATTTATTATGATGAGAGTATTATGGGAAGTTTCCCATCTTTTTAAATTATGAAATTGTGTGTGGGGGGTGTGTGTAATTTATTAGGAAAAGTACATATGTATTATTTAACATAAAAAGGTATGATGTGGGCAATTTAAATCCAAAGAGCTAGAAAATACTGATGAACTATAGTGACTAGATTATCCATATTATGGAAGTTGTACATAGTAGAAAGAGTGACTGAGAAGCCTGAAAGAAAAGGTAAAGAGTTCTTAGGAACGTGACAGCTCCTTCCACAAAGGAACACAGAAGATCCTAAACTAGGAGTTATGTGAGGAGACTTCCCAGGGCTTGTTTTTACTAAGGATACCATAAACTGCCTTTAGGAAACAACAATTTAAGTTTCAGGTTGCATATTTAATCACCATGATTGTAGTTAAAGTGTTCTAAGTGTGCACTTATAGTTAATACAATCTAAATTGAAGAAAACTTGTAGATAATTATAAAATTTAACCTAGGAAAAGTTGCAACAGTTAATTATAATGCCTGTGTAAAAAGGTGGTCAGTATGTCACCACAAATAAACAATGTAGTAACATCTTTAATTCATCACCACATATATCATGGGTTTTTCACTTCAATTCTAGAAGTGATATTCAAAATAAATTATTCAAGAATCTCTAGTGAGCAAACAAATAAAAACATTCTGATTTTAACCATAAAAAGTAGTAGCTATATGAAGGGGCTTGGCTAAGAAGAGTATGATAAGGCTGAACATATTTTTTAGAAAAATTTAACATATTCTTAACTTAATAACTTAAATATAAGATGGTGAGGACTGTCAAGTCAAAACAAAACAAAACCCTTAATTTATTAAAAAAAAAAAAATGGAAGACAAGTGAAAAATCCAATTTCATTATGGAAATAACATTGAAGTTCAATGAAACTAGACTAGAAAAGAACCCCAAGTCAAAGTTGGATAGTTCTAAGAACAGACAAAAAACTACTATTATACTTAATTACCCCAAAAATTATAATACATATTTTTTGTAGTAGTGAGATCTTGATGATTAAAAAAATACACAACTGTCTATGGTAGCTTTATAAATCAAATAACTTTTTCTAAGAATTATTATGAACCAAAACAGTTTTTTAAAACTCTGACTTTGGGTTTCAAGGGGTTTACTTTACTTGTTGTCTTTTATCATTTTAAACTTCTTATTGACCACAATTCTGTTCCTTTATATCATACAATAAAGGATATTGTTTCCTAAGTCTACGTCTAATCCTTCTACATTGGCACTTTAAAAACAAAGAACACTTTTTGACAAGTTTTAATTTGAGCAATTTTTTTCTTAACCTAAGTTGCTCCAGCTGTTAAAATGAAAATATAATCTATTTCTGAATTATATTTTCATATTTGTATGGGAAAAAAAGCTTCTGATCCTAGTATTGAGTTTTGTACTTCTTGACCCCCAATGAGATGTTAATGTGAACTGATAGAGCAAACTAAATTCTGCTTCTGTTCATAATGATCAGTGCCATAACTGTACATTATCACAACCTCAGTATTTTCATTTTTTACAAACTTAACATATGAAGTTATTTGTTGTCCATGAAAACACCGTTTAGTATAATGTGAATGGTTCATTTGATTTTCTAAAGAGAAGTTCCTCTTTCTGTTAGAATCTCTTTTAATTTCTGCAGGCAGCAAGTGTGTTACTTTAAAGGCGTTATCCCTTGCTTGAAGTCACCTTCAAAAACATTAAGAAGTCAGCTGTGTCTGAGCAGATGGGTTTTCTTTTTACTTCTCATTTACCTGATTGCTTTAAATCTTTCAGATTTAGCTATTAATTTTAGTAGATTACTTACATCAGTTGTTTTCAAAGTGACATCAGCAGTCTACTAAAAATAGCATGCACACACACAGAGTACTGATTTCTAGTACCAAATTGAATTGTTCATGGAACTAAAATATAAAGTTACATGCAGAGGTTCTCTTGCTCTTCATTTTAAACTTTTCTGGAACGTCAGCAACTAAGGCTCCTCAAAATACAGTTTGGAAACTTCATTGACAATTGTTGAATCGTATAACTATTAAAAATCCTTTTATAAGAAATAGAATTACAGCCATATTTTTCCATATAGTTATATTTTCAGAGTGTAATGCCAGATTTCTAAGAATTTAAGAGTAAATGTAAACTCCCATTCTTTAACATCCCTGTTTCTTGTTGCTTTCAATTAAGATTTAGAGTGTCTACAAAATCCCTTAGAACAAGTGAAATAATTCTTTATGTAGTTAATTGCTACAAGTCAAAAGCACTCCAGTTTTTCCCCTGAAGAAGAGCACAAGCATTTCAACACTTTTCACTTGGCTTACCTACCCCAGGTTACTTTTCCCTTACCTTCCTCCTCCCTTTTTCTGATGCTAGAGCAAGCACTTTACCTTTTCAGCAATTCAAGTCCCTCAGTGGGATGCTTTGCTGATAAAATTTCTCTTTTGTATAGAATACACAGTGAAGAGGTAAGCTCTAGTGGTACATAACTTTTATAGCCACTAGCACTTTTTACATGATGCCCTTTTATCATCCTTCTCTTTCTTAATATCTCCCAAGAGTATTTTGAAACAGTGATATGCCTTTTCTAGTATTGTAAGTATTACTAGTTCTTTAGTATTTAATATTTGATTCATGTATTAAGAAATCTTGTAATAACAGCCCTCAAGATTCCATTTTTAAGAAAAAGGAATGCATTTATTTAAGGGAAGAGATTATGCCTTAATAAAAATCTTCTGTATTTTTAGTCCTATTGGCAATTTAGCCTTCAAAATTATAAGATTTTTGTAGCATAATCCATATTCCAAAATAATTTTCTTTATATTTTAAGGGTTCCTGGGTAGCTCAGTCAGTTAAGAGTCCAACTCTTGAATTCAGTTCAGTTCATGATCTCAGGGTCCTGCAAGCCCCTGCACATGGCAGGGTCCCTGTTCATCGGGGAACCTACTTCTCCCTCGGCCCCTCCTCTCCCAATTGTGCTCTCTCACTCTCTCTCTCTCAAAAAAATAATTAAAATCTTTAAAAAAATAATTTTCTTTATATCAACTTCTTATGTATAAAGATGGGTGTTTCTTCATTTGTCATCTGAGATTTCCACTTTTAGAGTTACATCTATTTTTCTCTCTTACAGTCATTTGCTGTGTGTCTGAATTTTTCTTCATTTGTTATGACAAAATATATGATAATGCCTTGATTTATTCCTTATTGTATTTCAGTAATTGGAGTGATTTTAAAAATAAAGTGTGAATTATGTCATTAAGCTTTTTATCACTTTAAGAGAGATTTTTGTTCTATTTCTCTCATAAGACTTTTGTCCTAGAAATAAAATCATTTTGTTATGTACAGAATTAGATACATCACTTCATTTTGCCAGTGATGTGGATTCGTCACAGAATATAGTCACTACATAGAATCTAGTATCAAGCTGACCTGGGTTTAAATCCAAATATACAACTTCCTGGTTTATGACTTTGAGCAGGAGGAAAATTTTATAGCTTACTTTTTCACTTATTTGGTAGGAATAACAATAGTAACCATCTCATCAGGCTAGGGAGTATTAAATGTGAAAATAACTTCAAAGGTATCAACATGATGATAAGCATGTAGCAAACACCATATAGATGTTAACTAGTACTATACCCATTCTTAATGTGGTGATTCTCCTAATGGTGAGCAGAACAAAATCATTATTAAAAATTGAGCCTTAAGTGTTTTTACCTTTTAATTTTTTGTGTATGTGTGTGTGTGTGTAATTTCCTTACCTAATTTGAAAAGATGTCATTGACAAGTAAATCATTGTTTCTGTCCTCCAGCTTGGAGGGTCTTCACTCCTATAAGGATCTCCTTTGCATATGTAAAGCAGGATTCAATGGGTAAAGTGTTGGTTTTAGAGTGAAAGTCCTAGATTTCATTCTGGGCAGAATGCTGTACTGGAGTTTTCTCTTGAACTAATCATTTAATCTTTTGCATTACATTTTGTCATCTTAAAATAGGAATAATAATGTTGTAAGATGAGTGTTAAAATGAAAAAAAAAAAAAATGTATGTGATGGGGCTCTAGAAACTTTGTCCAGAACCCATTTCCTGAGCGAGTGCAACAGTCCTTTAACTGCTGAATATTGGCCGCTAATGGCTCACAGCTGTCCCTTCTCCAAGAATTGCCCTTGGCTGCTAGCTGCTTGACCAGGGAAGTTATATCCACTGCATACCTCTGGAGAAAACCATAGCAATTCACGGATTGGCAGGACATTTCAAAAGGCCATACATCTTCCCTTAAAGTAAGGAAAACTCTGGGATATAATCCGCATACTTGTAGGATTCAACTAAAGCAAGATTGTGAGACCACATCCTTGCATAGCTCCTTTCCCTGTCCTACCCAGATTCTTCCACTTTCTTTGAAAACACATTCATAATACATTACCTGTGTCTAAATCTTTGTCTTAGAATTTGCTTCTGGAAAGTAGACTCAATCAAATATATGTGAAATGCTTTGCCATACTGTCATGGTAAACTTTTTGAAGATAACACAATAGGCTATCAGGAGGTTTTTACAGAATACCTCCAATATTGAGATTTCTTAAATAGGCAAAATATTTAACTTTGTTTAAAAAAATTAAAACTGCAGCAGAATAGAAAATATTTAAACAAACTAAATAGTAGATTTCTTAGCCAAGAAGTACCTGCAGTGTGCCATATTTGTGCTAGTTATTAAGGGGGGAAAAAAGATAAATAAGACAGGTACGGTCCCTGCCTTCAAGGACCCTGTATTTCTTTGAGAGAGTTACACACAGGCACACAAACACACATACACGTATGTGAAAATCACCCTATGGTGAAATTTTCTATGAAATATAACACCAAGAAATAGAGGAAAACTAGGAGGTAGTAGAATATTATAAGTTAGGTAGTTTTGTTTGATTTCAAATATTTCGCAATTTTGAGCATTTTTTTATTTTTAGTTTCATATCCTGAAGAAATGAGGTGTTTATAGATAACTCACATGTAGCAGAGAGTGAAGAGTTAAGAGAAAAAGTGGCAGCTCTTTGCTACAAGTTTACAGCTTTTGATCCTGGCTGTTTTGTTGCAGCCAGGGGACATTTTGAAGTAAGCTGTGAGGCAGTAAGTCCTTGTAATATAACTGGATACTGAGCAAATTGCAGTCTCCGAGTGTGCCCTTATAACCTTTATACTACTAAGTTCAATAAAACTGCAGAAGACAATGAAGAGGAAACATGACTCAGAAAAGAGAAAGAGAACAGAACAGCCTAAAATTTGATCTATCAGCCTGCTGTTTGATGCTGTAGACTCCAGTGGGAAGGGATAGTAATCAAAAAGAGAACCATAGCTGTTAATGATAATGATAATAATGATCCCTTATGACAAATATATACATTTGTCAGCACTGAATTCTTGACGTCCATTTGGAAAAGTGGATATAGGCATTCTCAATTCGTATTTTATTATTAATAATTTTCAGATACTATCTAATTGGGTCTCAAGTCTCAAGTATGTGGAGATACTACTTAAAATATTTATCATATAAATGAGCTAATATCATACAACAGGAATTCTGTTAAGGACTTTAAGTGATATTCTAAATGTTGATCATATTTCGTAACAAAACAGATTTTCTCTGAGATCTTACATCAAAATAGTTTGTTAGAGTAAGAAACAATCATAAGATAATAGATCTTGATTAAGGTGTGCCAGCCATTTTCAATTTATCATGGCCTTTGCTCTTAAGGATAGAAAAGCTTATTATGAATTCTTCATGTTATGGGAACTGGAACTCCTTGGAGTGTTTTCTGTATTATTATTTCAAATCTCTTTCTCTGATCAATCCTAATTGATTTTAACATACTTATATTAGATCCAAGGATTCTCATCCTCCCTGGAGATGATTCCTGAAATAAAATAATTTAATTCTTTGGCTATGTCAAATCCTTTGGAGATAACTTATTTTATAATCAGTAACAACAAAGAAGTGATGTAATTGTTTACCAATTGTTTACCAATGGGGAAATTCAATTAAATTAACCGTTTGTTCTCTATGTCTTACTTTTATTTTATGTATGACTATGGATTCAAAATTTCATTGGTAAATATATTGTTGCTTATGATATTTAGAACTTAGTGCTGACAGTTTTGGAAATGGTATAACACCAAAGGACTGTTGACTCAAGAATTCAAATAACCTTTATTCAGATAACTTTCTTATTTTCTTTTCCTCCTTCTCTAATTGCTTCTTGTTTCCACTTCTGCTTGTTCATAAAAAGTGGAGAGGAATTAACACGCTATCTTTAGTTTCTTTTCTCTGTACCAAGAATTCTTAGGCAAGTGCATCCAAATAGAGGGATCCATCACTGTTGGGCTGACTCACTCTCTGCTCCTCTGCATTCCTACAGTATTACATTCGCACCTCCTTTAGGATATCTGTTCCATGTTTTTGTGTTGTTAATTGCTACCTGACCATTAGTCCTTGAAATCAGATACCCTCCCTGTTCTTGCCAGTCCTTGTCCCTCTGATTTAATGCTTGAGGATTGCAAACGGACCTGCGAATTTTGAGTGGATTGGACATTACTCCTGGAAGCCCTGGATGCTCCCTTGTGATGATGGATGTGTAGTGGTGTGATGTAAATTATATCATTTGGGAGAACTTTGTCCTGTTAAAACCCAGATATAGACCTTCTAGGAAAGGACGCCCTTTTCCATGACCACTTCTTCCCAATTATCTGACTTCATTTCAGTCCTGATGTTTGCTTTTCATTTACTGAATGAGTTGGTAGTTACATTTTAAGGAGCACAAACTTTAATAGCCCTGGACATATAGATAGTCAGATTCATTCAGGGTATAACATCAAAGATTCTAGGTCCCTCTCCTGAGTTCATCTACCTCTCCTCTCACTTAACTTGAATTCTTGATATTTCACATACCACTTCACTCTCACCTGTGGTGAGAGTGTGAAGTGATGAAGTGAAGTGGTGAAGAGGAGTATGCCTGTTGATAACATTTGTTACACATCTCCATGTCTGAACTCACTGTAGGACTAGAAAATCAATGGTAAGTGTTTGTCTTCCTGTAGATCCATCCTTGGGTCCAGCTATTAGAGAACTCCCCTGCTTTCAAGCAGGTAAGGTTACTCAGCAGGAGGGACTGTGAACTTTTTGAATCTCAGACTAGGCTCTGAGCAGAAAAGCATACACTTATCTACATCCAAATACGAGCCGTAAGATCAGATGTACTGCCCTGTGTACAATCAGATCAAACTACAATCTTGACAACCCCTTTACTGCTCACATTCTCTGCAGCAGGCAATCTAGGACCTGGTGTGATGACTTGGCCTAGCAGTGCAGCTCTCTCTGCCAGCTTGATCTCAGCAGGTGAGCCCTCCGAGCAGACAGTAGGTAACAGAAAGGTAGCTGTAATAGCAGACTGGCAAACTGAAGCAACTCCCTGCTGGAACCACTGACTCCCATGAATACTGCTTTGATCTTGTATTTCATCCTTTTTGGTCTAATCCTAAGACTTTTTTTTTTTTTTTTAATAACAGGCTGGACTTTTATTCATTGTTTTTGAAATTCCTTAGTATGTGGAATTAACACAAGAGTCTCATCTTCTAGAAAATCATGGGTCAAAGCCAAGATACCTCAGGCCTCAGTCTCATCTTAGAATCAGAGGGAGGTTGTACTATCTCAGCAGCAGTTCCACACACAGGGCAACTCTCCCTTGGCAGGGGCAACCACTCAGCTGTGTATTCCCAGATCAGAGCCACCTGCTCTCCCCGTTAGAAACTTTGTATAGCCACATGTCCTAGATGGATACTCTAATCCTCTGAGCAAGAATATAATAGACATTTGTAAAATATAAGTGAGTCATTTTGTGTCAAGAACCGGAAATACCTTTCCAAGAATAGAGGTATTTTCCATGCTGGTACTCTTCAACAAACACTCGGAGAGCCCTAATTGACCTGGTGCCAAACTGCAGGAGCTACAGGGAAATGCCCCTTTCTAAAGAGACTCTTCAGCTGCATCACTTCCCTTCTACCCCTACACCCTGAGTGAGTTCAATACTCTGGTTATGACTCTTTCATTTGTCCTGAAGTCCATTGCTTTTTCCAGTGTCCAGTCAAGATTAGAATCATCTAAAATTTAACAAGTACAGAAATCCAAATCTTTATCATAAGGTCTATATAGATATTTCCAAGCCTTTTTAGTATCCTGGAACATGAAAAATATATCTGTTTGGCACTCTGGAGTCGACATACCTCTGTTTGTTGCTAGAGGTGATTGATCCCAAAAGATGCCCCCCGGTCCTGCCAAAAGCCTTGATGGCTGAAGGGGTCAGTATCAACACTGGTTGGAAATTCCTGGTTTACGTACACAATACTCACTTCCTTAGGATGACATTCGTGCCTTTTCACAGACTATTTCCTTACATCATCTCTCACTACTTCTCCAAGTAACCTTACTCTCCAGCCACATATAGTCTCCATGCATTTTTAATAGTTTTAAGTTTCATGTATTTACAGATATTTTAAGCTCCATACATTTGCTTTCTGCACATGGAATACCTGCCCAGTCTTCCTTCATCTGGCAAAAGTGCACCTAACTTTAAGGATTCAGCCAAATATTTATAACCTATCTTTTACAGAAAGATTTAGCCATTCCTTCTTTGTTTCCTTAGCATTTTGCTCATACCAACATCTTAAAATGATTCACATTGAATATAATTATTTCTTTGTTACTCAAGCATCCTGAGCAAGAAAATGAAATTAACTTTGAATTTATCAACTTCTATATGCCAAGTCTGGTGCTTTGTGCTTTTATATATATGAGTGAATTTAATCCTCTAAATTATGTAAGTTGTGTTTTCTCAAAACTGTATTGTCTCAAAACAGATAGTTAAAATCATTCTACAGTTTTCTTAAGGTGATGTGTCTGATAAGTGAAAAGAAGGGATTTCTTTGGATGTTCTGAGACTTCACTGGCAATGCCATCTTACCAGCACAATTCTTTACAACCCAACCTAACATGAAGATACCAGTTAAAATGCTTAATGAATAAAAGAAGGACAGAAAGAACCCAGGAAGGAAGGGAGTAAAGAATAAAGGAGAGAAGAAAAGGATCAATAAAGTAAACACATTACAAACTACCCATCAAAAACCTCTAGGCTTGTATGTAATACATAGACTTAATCAGTTTTTTCGTTTCAAATAATTGTTGGACTATACTTTAGGGATACAGTAAATATAATGAAAAAGTGGAGTAAACAACAAAATGTTTGGTGGCTCACTTTTTTTTTTAATTAAAATATGTATTATGTTGGTTTCAAGAGTAGGAATTAGAATTTACATATAACACCCAGTGCTCATCACAAGCACCCTTCTTAATTCCCATCTGTTTTAGGCCATTGCCCCAGCCACCTCCCTTCCAGCAACTCTCAGTTTGTTTCCTATAGTTAAGAGTCACTTATGGTTTGCCTACCTCTCTGTTTTTATCTTATTTTATTTTTCCTCCCTTCTCCTATGTTCATCTGTTTAGCTTCTTAAATTCCACATAGAAGTGAAATCATATGACATTTGTCTTTCTCTGAGTGACTTATTTCACTTAACATAGTACAGTATGGTTCTATCCACATTGTTGAAAATGGTAAGATTACATTCTTTTTGAAGGCAGAGTAATAGTCCATTATAGATATAGATAGATATAGATATAGATATAGATATGGAATATATACATATGTGTATCTATATATCTATATATCACCTCTTCTTTATCCAGTCATCAGTCAGTGGACTTCTGGGCTCTTTGCATAGTGTGGCTATTCCTGCTATAAATATTGGGGTGCATGTGCCCCTTTGAATCAGCATTTTTGTATCCTTCGGATAAATACCTAGTAGTACAATTGCTGGGTCACAGATTAGTTCTATTTTTAACTTTCTGAGGAAGCTCCATAACTGTTTTCCAGAATGGCTGCACCAGATTGCCTTCCCACCAACAGTACAAAGGGTTCCCCTTTCTCCTCATCCTCACCAAAATCTTTTTTTTCTTGAGTTGTTAATTTTAGCCATTCTGACAGTTGCGAGATGATATCTCATTGTGCTTTTGATTTCTATTTCCGTGATGATGAATGATGTTGAGCACTTTTTCATGTGTCTCTTAGCCATTTGTATGTCTTTGTTTGAGAAATGTCTATTCATGACTTTTGCCCATTTCTTAAATGGATTATTATTTTTGGGTGTTAATTTTGGTGAGTTCTTTATAGATCCTGGATACTAACCCTTTATCTGATATGTCATTTGCAAATATCTTCTCCCATTCTGTCAGTTGCCTTTTAGTTTTATTGATAGTTTCCTTTGCAGTGCAGACACCCTTTATCTTGGGGTGTCTGGGTGGCTCAGTTGGTAAGTGTCTGCTTTCAGCTCAGGTCATGATCCCTGGGTCCCCACATCAGGTTCCCTTCTCAACAGGAAGCCTCCTACCCCTCTCCCGCTCCCCCTGCTCATGTTCCTGCTCTCACTGTCTTTCTCACTGTCAAACAAATAAATAAAATCTTTAAAAGAAAGAAAGAAAGAAGAAGCACTTTATTTTGATGAGGTCCCACTAGTTGATTTTTGCTTTTGTTTCCCTTGCCTCTGGAGAAATGTCTAGTAAGAAGTTACTGCAGCTGAGGTCAAAAAGGTTGCTGCCTGTTTTCTCCTCTAGGATTTTGATGTTTTCCTATCTTACATTTAGGTCTGCCACCCATTTTGAATTTATTTTTGTGTATGGTATAATAAAGTGGTCCATTGTCATTCTTCTGCATGTCGCTGTCCAGTTTTCACACCATTTGTTGAAGAGTTTCCATTGGATATTGTCCAATATCTTTGCTGCATTGTCAAAGATTACTTGACCATTTCTGGGTTCTCTATTCTGTTTCATTGATCTATGTGTCTGTTTTTGTGCCAGTACCATACTGTCTTGAGATGATTACATGTCGTAATACAGCTCGAAGTCTGGGATTGTGATGCCTCCTGCTCTGTTTTTCCTTTTCAACATTACTTAAGCTATTTGGGGTCTTTTCTGGTTCCATGCAAATTTTGGGATTCTTTTAGTTGTGTGAAAAATGCTGGTGTAATTTTGATTGGGAGTGCATTGGGTGTATAGATTTTTTTGAGTAGTATAGACAAAGATAGAGAATTCTGGAAGCAACTAGGGACAGAAGTTCCTTAAACTACAAGTGTAGGCAAGTAAGGCTAGCAAACCTGTCCACAGAAACTTGGCAGGCCAGAAAAAGGTGGTATGATATATTCAACATGCTAAATGGGAAAAATATGCAGCCAAGGATACTATATCCAGCAATGCTGTCATTCAGAGTAGAAGAAGAGATAGTTTCCAAGACAAGCAAAAATTAAGGGAGTTCATGAACACTAAACCAACCAAGAAATATTAAAGGAGACCCATTGAATGGGAAGGAAAGACCAAAAGCAACAAAGACTAGAAAGGAACAGAGGCAATCTACATGAACAGTGACTTTATAGGTAATACAATGTTACTAAATTTGTATTTATCAATAATTACTCTGAAAGTAAATGGACTCAATGCTCCAATCAAAAGACATAGGGTATCAGAATGGATAAAAAATATAATACCCATCTATATGCTGTTTACAAGAGACTTATTTTAGACCCATAGATATCTGTAGATTGAAAGTGAGGGGGTGGAGAACCATCTATCATGCTAATGGACATCAAAAGAAAGGTGGAGTAGCCATACTTATATCAGATAAACAACTATATTTTAAACCAAAGACTATAATAAGAGTTGAGGAAGGTCACTGTATCATAATAAAGGGGTCTATCCAACAAGAAATTCTAATAATTGTAAATATTTATGTTCCCAAGCTGGGAGCAACCAAATATATAAATTAATTAATAGCAAACTTAAAACAAACAAACAAACAAAAAAACCTCATTGATAATAAGACAGTAATAGTAGGGGACTTTAACACGCCGCTCACAACAATGGACAGATCATCTAAGCAGAAAACCTACAGGGAAACAATGGCTTTGAATGACATGCTGGACCAGATGGACTTAACATATATTCAGAACATTTTATCCTAGAAATTCTTTTAAAAAGAACTTTTCTCATGTGGATAAACTTATAAATGAATCCTTTGTTGTGAAGAAATTTATCTAATTTGAATATGTTGGAGTTTAATATGTAGTTATGGATATATTTCAATGTCTAATATTGTATGAATTGCATATAATTTATTCCATGGCTAAATTTGGATGCAAACATTTAAATAAATTATGCTATTTGTAAGATTTAATGTGATATCTAAAATATGTGGTAATGATTAAATTCAGTAATGTATAATTAAAAAAATGTAGATTCTCTCTCTAATATACCATTTTAAAGAAAGTATCTAATACTGATATTTCGTACCCTTATAGAGTTCAATCAAGATTATTTTCCTGGCAGATGGCTACATGCAAGGCTAATTACAATATGATTAAGAAGGGTTGGAATGTCACAAAATGATAAATTACCATAAATAGGATAGAGGAAAAAAATCACATAGTCAACATTTTTGTGAAGGGTATGAAGCACTAGTTTTCTTTATTTCATTTTTCTTTGACTTCTTTGAGTTTTCTACTCGATAAAAAGATGAGTAATCAAATACTCAATAGTATAATAACTAACACAAAAATAGAGATAAATCTTTCATAAAATTCCAAGATGCTCACTTTCATTGTTTTCTGATTAAAAAGGAACACAGATGCTCTTTTAGAACTTTTACAAATGAGGAATATTAAAAAACCACATTACCTGTAGTCCAGTTACACAAAGATAATATATTTTGTCCATATATTTCTTGAATAGTTGTAATGTAGAATGACCATGTGTTTGCCAGCAGTATTTGACTTAGTCCTTTTCTTGAAAGAAGATGGGTATAGATGTATTTATATATGAATGCCTGGGATGATGGTGGTTTGTGGATAATCTCTTTTGATTGAGTTAATTTCCATAATAAAATAAAAAACAAGGTAACTATCTGAGAGTGATAGGAGGTGGAGTTTTTGGAGATTTGAAAACATAGAGAGTGTGAAATAGACATCCAGGAATCTTGAAGTGAATGGACTAAGGGAGCACAATGTGATTTTTGGAAAGCAATAAAATCTTTAAGAAGGTAAAATTGCATTTTATGCAAATTCTTCCATTGATTGAAAACAGGGACCCTTCCTAAAGCAGATACAACCTTAATACTAAATCTACACACAGGTAGTATTAAAAAAAGAGAAATCAAACCATTTCCATATTTGAACAAAGACATTCACAGTCCTAAAGAAAACTGGAAACTGAGTACGATAAAAGTAAAAAGTAATACAGCATGACCTACTTGGTTTTATCTCAGGTATTCAAGGATATTGTAACATAAAATCTTTTAATGTAATCCATTGCCTTAGCAGGTTAAAGGAGATGTATGATCATCTCAGTAGATGCAGGAAAATCCTTTGATAAGATTCAACACCTATTCATGATAAAGACTGGTGGCATAGGAGGAATAGAATGGAATATTAACACAAAAAGAATTTTTGAATCAAAAACATGCTTTATTGTGAAGCTCTTGATGAAGTGAAAGACTGTACAAGATACCTGCTGTCTTTATTTTGTCCTGAACTTTGTTATATCTACTCGTTCTAAGGATAGAAAACATTTAAGAGTGGAAAGAAGAAATACAGATTGCTATTATTCAGTGGTATTGTTACCCACAAAGGAAATCCAAATAATACAGCAATAATCTACACAAATCCACAGAAGCTCAGCAACACCACTGAACATGATCAGTTTGCAGAAACAAGTAGTGTTTCTATCTGCCAACAAGAAACAATTAGAAATTATAATTGAAAGGAAGATTCTATTTTTGATAGCATCAAAAACTTTGTAAATAATAGAAGATTAACAAAAAGTCTTGCAAAAATTTTAGACAATAATTATAAAACTTTATTTAAAGGGTGTCTGGGTGGCCCATTTGGTTAAGCATCCAACTCTTGGTTTGGATTCAAGTTACGATCTCACAGTCATAAGCTCTAGCCCCACATTGGGGTCCACAATGAGGGCAGAATCTGCTTGACACTTTCTCCCGCTCTCTCCCTCCATCTCCTCCTGCTCAAACACATGTGCATGCTCTCTCTCCCTCTCTCTCTAAAATAAATAAATAAATAGATAGATAAATAAATAAAATCTTTCTAAAGAAAAACAACTTTTTGGGATTCCTGGGTAGCTCAGTAGGTTTAATATCTGCCTTCAGCTCAGATCATAATTCCAGGATCCTGGAATCAAGTTCTGGATCAGACTCCTTGCTCACTGGGGAGCCTGCTTCTCCCTCTGCCTGCCACTCCCTCTTCTTGTTTTCTCTCTCTCTTTCTGACAAATAAATAAGATCTTTAAAAAAAATTTTTTTAGACTTTTTTGAAGAAAAACAATAAAACTTTGTTGAAGATCAAAAAGTAAAACCATTGATGAGAACTTTTAGTATTCAAAATATATAAATACATATCATGAATGTTGACAAACTGATATATAATTTGTTTCAATGAGTAATTCACTTCAAATTTTTTATTTAAAATTTGTCTTGCTCGGTCTTGTTTAAGAAATCCATTTATACCCTATCATCATAGACACTTCATATATTCTTTTAAATGTTTTGACATATTTGATTTTCATATTAAGTTTCTATCAAGCTGGATTTGAATTTGTGTATGGTATGATGATAGGATATAAAAAGATTTCTTAAACAAGATCCATCAAAACAAACTATAAAAGAGACACCTGGGTGGCTCAATCAGTTATGTGTCAGACTATTGATTTCAGCTCAGGTTATGATCTCAAAGTTGTGAGATCCAGCCTCATGCCAGGCTCCTGCTTAAGATTCTCTCTCTCTTCCTTTCTGTCTCCACCTACTAACTCCCATTCATGTACTCTCTCTCTTTCTCTAAAAAACAAAACAAAAAATTAAAGAAAACTACTGAACATAATGATTTAATCATTATCTAATGTTCTTTAAGAACATAAGAAAGGATTTAAAAAAGTAAAAATACTATCCACATTCTAATTGAAGAGATTTACAGCTCATATCACATGCCTAAAGTCTAGAGATAAGGAAAACTTTGTATACATTACTAAAAAAAAAAAAAATTCAATCTGCAGTGCAGTGTACTTGAATCTAATACTGGTAATGTAGTAGCATGGGTTATTAAATAATTGGCTTGTGTCATTTCAGTTGTAAGGAAAGAAGCAGTAGTCACTGAGAATATAAATTCACTAAAAGCAAGGATTACCAATGTAAGTTAATTTCCTACTGAAGGAGTTACTAGAGAAATGCTGTGGTTGATACCAATTTCAGCAAGATGCTTGGCAGTCATTCACAATAGCCTTATAGACAAATGAAGAAATAATCAAATTTTAGGACTGCTGAATTATGGATCAATGTCTACTTTAATGGAATTCTCTAATGGATGTTACTAAGCTCTACTCATAGAAATATCATGTTTTAGCTTGATCAATACAGTTGATAAAGATATAAAACATGTTTTTATTAAAATCAAAAAGAATAAAAATATGGAACATATAAATAATTCAATAAAACAAACTTTATTTTACTTTGACACCTTAGGTAAAGAGCTCATAAATTAATAGGAAAGCTAAGACAAATAGCTTTAGTTGTGCTATGGCTTAATTTGTTGAAAGGAGAAGATTATTTTTGGCTGGGTGAATAAAATACTAAGAGTATAGCAACTGAGGTGTCTTAATGGAAATGTAGGGTTTCATAAGCAGGGACTGGAGTGAGAACTGTTGCAAGTGGAGGAAATTGTGAGCAAAGGTATAGAGGTGAGAAAGTATGAGACATAGTGACAAATGGCTTGAATATGACATCTAGGGATCAAATTTAAAGAATCTTGAATGCCATATTTTGGAGTTGGTACTTTACTTGTTAAACAGTGGCAGTGAAGCTAACTGAACACAAAGATTATTCTTACTGTTGGATGGATATAGGATTTATTGAATCAGTGAGAGAACTTGTGAAGAAAACAGTAATTCCAATAAAATGTAATGTCATTCCAAGCTGTGACGTCAGTGGTAGATGGGACTCATGGAAGAAAACCTGTAGGGGTCAGTTCATTAGAATTCTAATATTTGTGCATGGGGAATTCATTTATTTGACAAATACTTATTGATTGGCAGGTACTGAAAATTAAACAGTGAACAAAATCAGGCAAAAATATACTCTCTAAGAGCTTATTTCTAGTGGGGACAGACAGGTAATGAACAAAAAACAGAAATGTAATATATAATGTTATATATATATATATAATATGTATTATTATATAATATGTTTCTCTGTATAATTCTATACAGAGAAACAAGAGAAACAAAGCAGTGAAGAGGGAATAAGAAGTGCGGTGAAGACAGGGAAGTGAGAAATTTTATACAAGGCTATCAGAAAAGTCCCCACTGTGTGGGAGATATTTGAGTGAAGACATGAAGAGAGTAAAGGAAGCAACCAGAGGAATATCTTGAGGACAGTTTTTCCTGATAGAAGGAGTGGCAAAAACAGATGCCCTGAAGTATTTGGGAAGAACCTGGGAGCTAAGTGGGGCTAGGAGGATTGAATAAATGGGAGATAAAATCTGGAAGTTGCTAGATAGCTGTCTCCTGTATAAGACCAGAGTAAGGGCTTTGGTTTTTACTCAGTGGGAGATAGGAGCCATTGGAGAGCTTTGATCAAGGAAGTGTCATGATCTGACTTGTACGTTAACAGGATTGTCCTGGCTACTGTGTTGAAAATAGATTGAAGAAAACAAATTGGAAACAGGGAGACCAGTTAGGAGGTTACTAGAGTAAGCACTGGGAACTGTGAAACATTAACCTGCTAGTTTAAGTTAGAGAAAATATGGGTGTCAGTGGATGAATCTAACAAAGCCATTAAGAAGAATGTCAGGGGCGCCCGGATGGCTCAGTGGGTTAAGCCTCTGCCTTTGGCCAGCTCATAATCTCAGGGTCCTGGGAGCCTGCTTCCCCCCTCTTTCTCTGCCTGCCTCTCTGCCTACTTGTGATCTCTGTATGTCAAATAAATAAACAAATGTCAGATTTTTGGTAAAGATAATAATGCTGGTGTTGGGTCAGGTTGAATTTTAAGGGCTGATAATGCTTTCAAATGGATTTATTAATCTAGATTTAGAATTCATCCGTGGCCAGGGATTATTGGTCAGGACAGAAATTTTTGGAAAATGTGCTTTAGTAGAAAAACATTGACATTTCAAAGGAATTAAAGGAGGATCATTAAGGGTAAGGATAAATATCTTTAAGTCATTTGAAAACTGTCAGACAGAGGTCATTTCAGATATTTTCTCCTGCTAATCTCCCACTCCTCAACAAATGATCTAGGGCACTGGGCTCAGCCTAGGTCAGGTATGAGTCACAACATCACTGAGAGGTTGGGATAAGTGTTAAATAAAAATGACATCAGGAAGAGAGAAACTCTGAATACAAAAGCAAATATCATGTCCAAGAGATCTTGATTAGGGAGATTTGAAGCAAAATGTGAGAAACAGACATGCTGGAAGTAATTCATTTATCAATTAGTAGATAGACTCCGTGACTTTTATCTGCTCTTGGGCTGCATGGGACTTGGGCTGGGATGTGTGTCAGAATGGTAAGAGGCACAGCCAGTAGTAAGGCTAGAGGAGAGTGTAAAAGCTGAAATATGTGAGTTATTAGAAAATTTCATTTGCATACCGGGAAGGACCTGTTTCCCCAAAAGGGAGTGTGTTGCTTTGAGAAACATTAAAAATTACTGTTAAGCTAAAATAGGGAGCCCCACATTGGAGAAGTTTGTTTTTTTTTTTTTGTTTTTTTTTTTTAAGTGGGAATTCAGGCCAAGGTAAGGTAATAGTGCTAATGATATCTGTAATATCCTCCAAATCTAAAAATATATGATTATGGTACTGATACTTATTATTTGGAGCACAGAGATTTCCTGTGATAGCAGCTGCTTTTTATGGTTCTTCCTTTATTTGTCTATTTATAACTTCTCACAGCTTTAGACAGAAGAAAGTAAAAGATTGCTGCTCATGTGTTGGGTACTACCTATGTGGAGAACTTTACCATGAAGACATCAGCATTCTATATTTCAGCCTGACTTTTTAGGAATAAAGTAGACTTAAAAATGTGATCCTCAGCATAACCTTGGAATTCACTCAATAAATTTATGTACTAATATAGAACTTGAATTTACTTAGCCCTGGTATAAAGAATCCTTTTGAATGAGGCTTTTATTGATTGGAAATATGGATCTTGTCAGAAAGAATAAGTTTATCCAGGAAACATGTCCTATGATACTATTTCAGACAGGCTTGTCAGGACCCTCAGAGAATTGTGGAAATTGAGAATGGCAATACCCTGCTGGAGGCAATCTGTTAAACAGTTAATAAGCTATGTATCACTCATTCGTTTATCACTAAATAGCCTGAATAATTTTATTTCTGCTGACAAAATATCTTAAAAATGACCAGGAGGGCATGTGGAGTTTGAAAAGTGTCTAGAGAGCTGCCTTTTTTCCTCTAATAAATTGAAAAAAGAAATGCTTATTAAATCTACTCTTTAAAGCATAAAGTATGCATGTTTATGTGTCGACCAGGGTTTCTGATACTGAAGGTCTGGATCCTGCTCTCTAGGAGTTACTATTTTGTAGAAGAGGTAAAAATGTATGTAATGATTATAACACAATGTATACTACATGTTAGGTGCCCTATGAGTGACATACAATGTTATGGGAAATCTGTTATGCATGTTACTTACATCAGAATAAACTACAATACTTTTTAAAACAAAGATCCCTTGGTCCTATCTAATCCAAAGCCATAAAACCAAAATTTCTGGGTGAGATTTAGGAATGTATATTTTTAAAACTCATTGGGTATTAACTAACAATATTTGGTAGTTCCCTACAGTAAGATCCACCTCCAATTTTTCTCAATTCAGTTAAGTTCACTAATCCAGTTAGAGTCTCAGTCTCTGCTTTGCATGGAGTGAGTTGGAAAGCTTTACTGATGCTTAGGTCCACCCACAGAGATTCTGGTGTTATTCCAGTATGTATCCTGGGCAATGGGATTACACACAGCCAAACATAACAGATGACGTATTTCAAATATTCTAACCTCTTTATAAGGCCGTTCATGATATACATCTTACAGTCTGTCTTCTAGCCACAGTGAATGCTTGCAGACTTCAAAATGATGATGATGTTAATAATCAGTATAATAGTGACAGTCAACATTTATTTTGTTGTTATTGGGTGCCAAGTATTAATTTAATCCCTATAAAAATATTATGAGGTAAAATGCTGTTGTAATTCCCATTTTACAGTTGAGAAACAAAGCTAAAGCCACACAGTTAGTAAATGACAACATTTCCTTTTAAACCCAAGTAGTCTGAACATAGAGTGCTCGCTATTAATACTAGGTCACCTGAGCATGTGTTATATGCTACACCCTATTGCACTCTCATATTGCTGAATGATGTCAGATCCATTTACACTGCCTTGAAATACCTTCCTCCAGCCTCTAATATGGTGATTTTTCACCATTTTCAGTTTGCAGCCCAAATGTCACCTCCTACAAGATATTTTCTCTACCTCCTTATCCTGAGAACTGATATTCCTATCGTAGCTGTTGCAGAGTCTTTTATTTACTTATTTATTTGGTCTGTCACATTGGTGTGAGCTCCTTGAGGGAAGGGAGTGTGCTATATTTTTATTGTTCCCTTAACAATGTCTATAATATAATAAACATTCAATACATATTGACTAAGTGAATGATTAAATGGAGGAATGCATCACTGAATATATGGGATAGCAAAAGTGTGTTTTAGTCTCATAAGTAAATTAAGTTAATTGAATTGATTAAGAGGCAAAGCCAAAAATGTGTCAGAAGCCATTCTAAAGCTGCTTGAATGCCTGAATGAGGTATTTGGACTTCTTTTGAAGATAGTTGGGGATTTTTGAGGATTTTAAGGAAGGAAGTCATGTAATACATCTTATTTCCACCCAGAGGACTTAAGAGAACTCACAGAGACCAACTGGGAAATCCTGTAAGCTAGTCTTATCATTCTACATCATCCTGGATACAATTTTATCTCTATCCAAGGAGGCCTACTTCTATCTAACCAAAGTCAAACAGACAATGACTTGTCATAGGGGATGGAAGTGAGGAAAATGTGAGGAATGAAGGAATGGTGCTAAGTCCATATCCAAGAGGTGGGATAAAGCCATAAAGTGTAAAAAGAGTTGCAATCTAGTGGTCAGGAAGGTAGGGCATGCATTGCAAGAGAAATATGAGTAATTCAGAACAGAAGTCAGGAAAACTTTCCAGGAAAAAGGTTTACATTTAGCTGATGCTAGGTGAGTAGTAAGGAGGAGAGCCTGGAGGCTTTAGAAACCGGGAATTACTAGTAACATTGAAAGAAGTATTTTCTAGGCCCAGAAGGGTGTGCAAGATAGTCTAGAGCAAGGATGGGCAATCTGGAGAGCTAAGAATGATTTGTACAGTTTTAAATGGATAAAAAAAATTTTTTAAGATTTTATTTATTTATTTATTGGGGGCAGAGAGACAGGGGGAAAGAAAAAATCTCAAGCAGACTCCCTGCTGAGTGTAAAGCCCAACACAGGGCTTGATCTCATGACCCTGAGATCATGACCCTAAGACAAAACCAAGAGTCAGATGCTTAATCGACTGAGCCACCCAGGCATCTCCCACAAAAACTCTAAAAAGAATATTCATGACATGTGAAAATTATGAGAAATTCTAATTTGGGTGAACTTACGTACAACTGTATTGGGATACAACCATGATCATTCGTTTAAGCATTACTTATGGCTCTTTTGATTACACTAGAGTGGCAGAAATGAGAGTTACAGCTGAGACACACATGACCCACAAAGCATCAAACATTATCTTGCCCTTTGCAGAAAACGTCTAATAAGACTGGCAAAGTTAAAAGTGAAATCGATTAAGAGTCTTATTAGGGTATTACAATAGCCTACGAATGAAATAATAAAGATATTTTATCATGTAGCTTTTTAAAGTTGAATTTGTTGAAAGTAATGTCATCTCAGGGAATAAATTGGAAGGGTGTGGTGCATAAGAGAATAGTTCAGAGTGGATTGTTATGACAAGGGCAGGGGTTTTGTATGGAGTAGACATATGGGTAAATCTGGTCTGGAGAAGGACTAGGAAGCTGAATTTGACCAGTGCTGCAGGTCCAGGAAATATAGAATGCTTTGGAATGAGAATATTTTGTTAGTATGAAGGTTAGAACCATGAGTGAGCCAGAATTGGACTTAAAGGAGAGGATGATAAGGATTAGTTTCTTGATCACTGTAGGCATTCGGTTACTAAATTGACTAAACTAGAACTGATAGGGCAGTCAAACAATGGAGAGTAAAGCACTAAGAACCAAGAAAGACAATGCAAAAGTGAGCACATCCCAAGGAGCCTAAATTTGGGGTCTAACAGCAGTCAGCCTTAATAATGAGCTATACATTATATGTATATATCCTATACAACTTGCATTTGCAAGACACTCAATGCACTTCCACATATGTTACTTTATTTAAACCCCTTACAACTCATCTGGTAATGTAGGTTCCCTAGACATTTTCTTTTCCATTTTACATTTATTGTAATGGAAATTCATTGAGTATCTCTTGAGACACAGGTTTACCACGTAGCTAACAAAGCTTAAGCTTTAGGGTACTTCATTTTCATGGGCCCCCTTGCAGGCCCTAGTGTCTTCATCTAAAAGGAAATCTCAAATATCTAATTTCAGGATTAATAACCTTGATCTGCCCTTGTGTTTTACCTAACCTAGATAGAATTGGTTGGGGCTGAAACTTCAAATCCAGTGTTTTTTCTGTTATACCTTGCTGCCCACTGGCTGTCTTTTGTATCTTTCATGGCTAGGAGGTAACCAATTCCTGTGGGGCTCATACTACAGATGAAATGACAAAATTCTAAACAATCAGCAGAAGGAAAAAAGCATGTAGACAGGGAAAGCAGCAGTTTCTGACATAATATTTGACAACTAAAAACAGATGAAGAAAGCTGCCTGGATCCCTAAAAATAAACATTGCACAAACGCCTGCAAATTTAATATTCCTTTAGAATGATTTGTTATATGAATGGCTAGAACTAGGGTTTCAGATGCCCTCTGTTATTCACAAACACATAATTATTTTGAGGCTACTGAACATAAATATTAGCATAGAGAAAAAAATGTTTAAGCTAGCTTACAAAAAAGCATTTCTATTCCACTTCAATTTATTTTCCCTTTAAAACAATTTAATAACTGCGTCATTACGGAATGGTATAAAATATGACAGAATAGTCACTGAACTGATTTAAGCAACAGCTTAAATAAAGGAGGCATAAAATTTCACTTTACAAGTAGTTTTTCATTATGTACCAAAATAAGCGTAAAATGTTTGCATTTCATTTTGAAGAAATTCTTGTATGTAACAACTATCAATAATTTGAAAGGAATATATCTTCTAATTAGTAATTCAGAAAGGTAATATTCTCAGAAAAACAAAATCCTTTTCTGATTCTTACCTAATATTCATCATTTTATTTATATGACAGATTTAATTCTAGTTTCTTTGTGATTTATTCAAGAAAGATATTTTAGTCTCCATAAAAATCCATTCACATGTGCCTGCATGTGTATCTTCTGTCTGTGTGTGTGTTTGTGTGCGTATTAAAACTTTTCAGATTCCAAGGCACCTGGGTAGCTTAGTCGATTAAGCATCTGACTCTTGATTTCAACTCAGATCATGATCTCAGGGTTCTGGGATTAAGCCCTGCTTTGGGCTGCGCTGGGTGTGGAGCCTGTTTGGGATTCTCTATTTCCCTCTCACTCTGTCATCCTACCCTCTCCCTGTGCACATGTACACAGTGTGCACTCTCTCAAAAAAAAAAGGTTTCCAGCTCTCACTGTAACTGAGTAGCTATTGTGACTATTTTATTTTTCTTTTTTTCATAAATCTTTCAAGGATAATGAGACCTTTACCACCTCTTCCTGTTGCTCTGTGCACCATTTTCCATTTGTGTTACCCCTTTTCCTCCCTCGCTGGGATATAATGAGGATGATTCTGCTTAACTGTTTCTGAAAAACTGAATATAAATTACATATATACTTACATGATTCTAAGTAGTGAACAGGAACTGGCTGACACGTTTAATTTACTTTCCTTTTACAAAATGCTGCAGAATAACTCTTAAAAAGCACCAAATCAGAGAGATACTTTAGGGTGACCTTCATCAGAATGATTCGGGTTGCTTGTTAAAAATGCAAGTTCCTATGCCCTAGCCAAAACCTCCTAAACCTGAACACCGGAGGTTGTAGACCAGAGGTAGGCATTTTTAACAGACTTTTCAAGTGATTCTTATTCACGTTAAAGTTTGAGAATATAGGCTTACCTTATTCAAGTCTTAGGAGTGTTGCAAATGGATTATGATGCAGTTGCTAACAATAAAAGGATATTCTTCATCCATAGAGGGAACTTGGGAAATCTTATTTTTAAAACCTCTAGCTAATTAAGATTCATGACTAGAAATGGTTTGTTTATAGAAAGACTTTTGCCTGGGTCATTAATTTTTAGAAAGGTTTATAATCTTCCAGGAATTAGATTCATCTGGAAATACGCACGGGTTTGCATACTGACACTAAAATGAACAGCTGAGTGCTTGAGTATGCTGTGAGACATTAAGGAAACAGAATGAGTTGTTAGATAAAATGTAATGTTGGGGAAAAACTGTCCTCCAGGCATCTATTTCTTTATAAAATGCTTGGAAGTGATTTTTCTTAATAACAAATCATATATACAGTTTTTTTCAAGGCTATAATTATATTAAATGGCATTCTCATATTTTTTCCTTTAGTGTTCCTTTGATTTCTCTATTTTTAAATAAAAATAATGTATTTCCTAAGGGATGACAATAATGTAGTACTTAAAAATACTTAAAAATACAGCAAAGGTTAAGAATAGAGCACTCCAGAAAAGTCAGTTTTGTGTTTTTAACTTGGGAAAGTTTTGATATGACATAATAAAATATGTTATTTTAATTTGCAAATTTATTTAATTTCCTATGCAACATAAGGCATATTCTGTACTTATAGTATGATTTTCCTGGTATTATTAACACTTCCTTTTGCAAAAGACATTTGGTATTACTGGAACCACAATGCCACTCTTCCAGCACATCAATCATTTAGAGAAAATTGGGATCAGTACTTCATACAAATATTTTGAAATGTTGTTCTTGTGAGGGCTAATATCATCAGCAGAGTAGACAATCCCAAAACTTTGGGTACTTAAAACTACCTTAAATCTGTATTAGTTATTGTGTAGTCCAATATGTCTGGAATAGTCAAAATTTACTATTTTGTTTTCCCAGCCTACTTAATAGCAATACCCCCTTCACTCCCAGTTAACCTGATTTAGATAACAAGTTATATGCTGATTCTGAATTTGACATTTTTATGTACTGGTAGGTAAAAGCCCTTTCTCCCATTTAAACATTTTCACAAATTTTTTTTTTTTCACTGTCTTATGATAGGTAGCAGAAGCACTGCCACAAGAGATGAGAGGATGGCTCTCCTGGCTTGACCTTCTCCCTCAATTTGGAGATGTTTGTGCTCACGAGTCTCATTACTTGCTGGGTCCTAGCCTCTTGTGTTGTATAGCACCTTCCTAGAATTGGGAAAAAAAAATATCTAAGAAGAAGTGTGCTACTGCTGTTTTGGTAAAAGGAGAATTTCTTGGACCTAGATCCAGTGTTCACAGGGCCCTGTATCAATACTGCAGCTAAATATAAAAGAAAGAAAGTGTTTTAGCCCCGTGGTGGGAAACTTAGCCTCTGAGGCTAAACAGATCTCAATTTGCAACCCAGCATCCTCATTTACTTGCTGTGTGATCTTGTACAACTCATTCAACCTCTCTAAACTTTGGTTTCTCTGCAAATGAGGATATTAAAAGTCCTTTATTCCTTTCCTCACAGGTCTCTTTTGAGGTATGATTGATTTAAGGTATTTATCAGAGTGCAGCACACATCGTACCTATTATTTTGACTGATACAACCACCACCACAACTACTGCTCTCAATACTCTTGCTTCCTCCAGGTAAATTATGTACTTCTAATAGGAAAATGTGAGGAAATAGTCTAAAGTCAAAAGGGATAAACATGATCACTATCCCTATCGACTGTCTTGCTCAGAGATTGAAAAAATGCAGGAAGTTACTAAACCCATTCATATATTCAATCAAGAAGTACCGCTATGCGCTAAAAACAATAAAAAGGAAAAGAATAGTGGCCAGAATATGATGTTACTTTAAACAAGCTTCTTTTCAATGGGATGTCCAGGATACTTCATCACAATTATTTTTAACTATCCACCCACCTTTTTCTTTTTCTTTCCCTATATATTAATATTTAAAATAGTTAACTTTGATAACTATATCTTAACTCATCCTGCCTAAGGGAGGAGGTGTTAAGAACAGTCCCTCGTATCACCAGGGCTCACTCAGGAGGTTGTATAGAGCAGAGGGATAACCTGGGAGCTGGGCTCAGCTGAGGAGGTTGGGCTAGCTGGGTCTTTTCATGTGGCCTTTTCTCCCAAGAAAGCATTATATGGCAACAGCAGTGTTCCAAGAGGACAAAAACCCCAATGTGAAAGAATATTTTAAGCCTCTGCTTAGGTCATGTTTGATGATGTCAGATTCTTCAAAGCAAATCAGATGACCAAGCCCAGAATCTTTGTGTGAGAAAAATACAAAAAGTAGAAGCATCAGGAGGATTAATACATTAAGAGTCATTAATATAAGCACCTCCCTCAATTATCACATAGTAATTTTTTGACAGAATGGAAATACCCCAGTAAGTATATAAAATAAGATATTTTCAATTACTATTATAGCTGATCTAGATATTAATTCTTTCATCTACTTCAGGCATGAAAAAACTTCTTGTCTGATTTCTTAGAATGGAAGGGAGAATTGAGCATTCTTGTGATGCAGCCTTAAATTTAGACCCCAAGCCTTTATCATTGGTAAGCACTAATGTTTCTATTTCTGTACAAAAAGCAAGAAGAATTATCTAGTTTTATTCTCTTTTTGTGCTTATTATGTGTGGCACTCTCATTTTTTCCTGAATAATGATATTGACTTTCCTATGGATTTCCTATTTTAATTTAAAAAAATTTGAATGACATATCTTAGTTGTAAGGAAATTAGAATAATTTGTAGTATTAAAATGCATTGCAGCAGAAATATTAGTAATGATTTTAACTGTCATTCTAAAATTTGATAATCTGTATTTGTTCTTAAAAACATTGCTATATACCTCTATATGTACAAAGGTATGTATGTCATTGTTTTTAATACAGGTATTCAAATGAACAAGGAATAATTTTTGAAGTCCTTAATTAAATCAATATCTTACTTTTTCTTATATAAAAGACCAAATAAGTCATATACTGACTTTCTCAATAATCATTTTTAGCTTGAAACTGAACTTTTAAAAATCCTTTAAAGATCTGTGAATCAATTCTGCTGGTTTAAAGAATGAACAAATAGAGGTAGCCTGGATAAGGCTTCTTAGTGGCTTACATCAATAAGATTGTTTTTATATTTTCATATTTGAAATGATTTCTTCAAAACACAAAAGCCTCAGAATAATGCTGGAGAGAAAATGTCTGATCTTAACTGAAATCTAACCTCAAGAGCTTGGGTTTTTCATTTTATAACGGGGTAGGGGGTTGGTACGGAGGAAGAATTACCTCTGTCTGAACAGTGGAGTCTTTAGATCAAACACAAGGAATAGGAGATAAAAAGATAAGCCTTAAGTAAAATATACAAAAGTGAAGCTAGTGGAGAATAAGAAAACTATTGTTTTCATGATTGTAGTGGCAAAGAGAAGGGACCCCAGAGGAGAGACAAGCAAATAAATACCCCTAAATGTCTGATTTTCAGAGTTGTTGATCTGATATCTGAGAATCAAATTTTTCCTCTCAAATGGCTCTTCTTTATAATAATAGCCTATGCAAGATAAAACTAGCTGTCTCAGAGGAAAACACATTTCTTTCTTTTGCATTCCAAATACTTTCATTTAAAAGCAAACCTCAGATACTTTAGGACAATCCTGTTTCTTGGGGAAGATAATCATTTTAGGATTTGATAAAAGTGTAACACCCACTGCAATTCCTGCAAGATGTTTCACTAGTACAGGGTTTTATTTTTTCATCATTAAAATGAATACATTATTTCTGGTTTATTCCCATTAAGAGTGTTATTATGTTGGGGGCACAGGAAGATCTCACTTTTTACCTATATGCATTTCTGAAAACTGTAAAACAAATTATTACATCATCAGAAATTGGCTCATATTTTCACCTTAACAATTTGATTGTTGGAAATTTAATCCCTGATCCAGAATTTGGCACCAGATGTTACTAAAAATAATTGATAGAATTTTTAGATTATAATAAATATTTATAATTATTGAATATTTTCTCGAGTACCATAACATAGACAAATGTGTTGAATATATCCATGATAAAGTAAGAGTTCATATTTATTGAACATTTCCTGTGTTCAGAACATTACGTACAATACTTTTATTATATCATTGAATCTTCTGTTAGATGTTATCCTCTTATTATAGATGAGAAAACTGGAAGTTAAGTAACCAATATGGAGTTGATATGATTCCAATATGATAGGAATACCTGAACTAATGATCTTAAGCACCTTGTTATACTCTGTGGCTTACAATTTAGGAGAACTAATGTATTACAGAGTATATATACAGAACATAAAATATTTTCATCATTTCACCATATAAGCATGCATATTATTATAAGAACTTACATGTAGTTAACTGCAGTTTTGCTGGCCTTCTAGAAGGAAAAGCTACCCTAGAATAGAGAAGCAGATAATGGTGGCTTGGACAGATTAGAGATTCCAACAGAAATGAAGAGTTGTGGAATATTATATGAAGAACTAACTAAAGGTTTTTGTCTAGGACCCAAACACCAAGAAATGAGTTAATAGGAATTAGATGTGGAATGTGGATTTCAGAACTGGTAGGCATAGGCAGGAATTGGATGTGGGGCAAGAATTGGTCGCGAATGGGAAATATGTAAGTTCCCTTCTCAACAGTAGGACTAAATCAGAATGCAGTTGAAAAAGAAATTCAGAGTGGGGAACAGGAACAGCGTGAACTGGAGAGCCAAATGGTGACATTGCCACAGCAAATAATCTTATCCACGTGTGCAAAAGACAGTCTGCTCTGGACCCAGAGTCTTCCTCCTCTTGTTCTTTACCTCAAAGAAACCCCAATAATCTCAACAAGTTGCAAGGAATGCTCATTCCTGTGTTTCTGGATGCTAAGAAAATTGGAAAGCATTCCAAAAGGACAACATATGATCAGTTAAAAATGGAAATAACTCTACCACTCTGTGTTTATGGTGAGGGGAAGTGGAGAAAGTACCAGGAGATGAGAGGGTGAAAAGAAAGAAAACTGAGCTTTGGATACCCCATCTCTGGAAGTCAGTACTGCCTGAGAAGGACACCAGATTAGACAGGAAATAGGAAAGAAAAAAGTAATTCATTTAACAACTTTTTAAATGCCTCCAGTATGTAGTATGTACTCTGCTGAGTGTTAAAAATACAGATATGAAAAGGCACATTGTCTGCCTTTTTATAATGCTCCTGATCTGTTTGAGGAGGTAGAGAAGTAATCATATGGAGGTGCTTTAGGAATCATGTAGAGGTGGTCACAGGATGAAGGGGTAAAAAAAAGGACATTAGTTCAGCCTTAGTTCTTGCAGAGCGGGAAGGAGAAAGGAGGTCAAGACTCACAGAGAAGATATTTGGGTTGTATCTTGAAAATTGAAAATGGGGCACCTGGGTGGCTCAGGGGGTTGAGCCTCTCCCTTCAGCTCAGGTCATGGTCTTAGGGGCCTGGGATTGAGCCCTGCACCAGGCTCTCTGCTCAGCAGGGAGCCTGCTTACCCCTCTCTCTCTGCCTGCCTCTTTGCCTACTTGTGATCTCTCTCTCTCTCTCTGTCAAATGAACAAATAAAATCTTAAAAAAAAAAAATTGAATATGGGGCACCAGGGTGGCTCAGTGGGTTAAAGGCTCTGCCTTCGGCTCAGGTCATGATCCCAGGGTCCTGGAATCAAGCCCCGCATCGGGCTCTCTGCTCAGCTGGAAGCCTGCTTCTCTTCCTCTCTCTCTCTGCCTGCCTCTTTGCCTACTTGTGATCTCTGTCTGTCAAATAAATAAATAAATAAAATATTTTTTAAAAATTGAATATAAATTACACAGGTGCATAATGAAGCATCGATATTCCAGAAAGACAGAATGACAAAACATCCTATAGTTGTGATGTAACCTAGTATATTTAGGAATCGAAAAGACGGCATTGATGCATGTGTTAGTTAGGGTCCAAGGTCCAATCAGGAGACAAACACACACACATATGCACACACACACACACACACACACACACACAATACTTTGGACAGGAAAAATTTAATATGAAGAATTATTAACTATTATAGGATTTGAATAAGTAGTAAGGATTTGAATTCTCTAGTAAATAAGAGAACTGTAAAGGAATAGCTGATGTGGGGAGTAGCTGCCACTCCTAGAGCTGAGAGAGCTTCTGATAAAATTCCTCCCCTTCCCTGAACCTTGTACCCCAGCACTGAGATCCAGAACTTGCTAGAGAGGGCATGGCTGTGGATAAATTACTGCACGACAGAGAAGTTGCTGGAATACTGACTTGATGGAATTTGTTGAAAATTTGTCCTCTGAAACTTTACCACAAATCGGTCCTCTAAGGTATCAAAGAAAGGTGTTCACAAAGAGGTATCTCACTAAACTACCAGACTACCTGGGGGTGAACAGGGGAAATGCTGGTTGCAGCTGGCCACTGTGTACTACAGGGCCAAGTGCTGGAAAACTGTCTGCTGGAAAAAGCTGATGCTGGACAAGGAAACTTCTGGCACTGTAAGAGCCTGAAGCAGTAGCAGGTGCTGTATAAGTTGCATACCTACTGGGAACAGTCCAGAGCATATACCAGAACCAGGAATGAAAACCCCTTCTTCCTCTAATGCCTCTGCATCACCCTGTACTGACAAAGATTAACTTCATCACAGCTGGTAAGGAAAACTTATTTAAATGGCCCAGCTTCATTTTCATAAAGCAAGCAATGAAGAATGAAATTTGGAGCTGAAGGGCAATAAATCGATACTGACACAATGGATTACACAATGCTTGGAGGAATTGTGAATGCTGTTGGAGAAGGAAGCCAAGGTCAGATAATCATGGACACATGAAAGGAGCAAGTGCTTAGGGAATAGTATAGTCCATATTCTATAATGTGTGAAAGAATCTTGGCTCTGGTTCCAGCACCTTATGAAAATAGGTATCCAAATGTTAAATTTCTGCATAAATCTTGAGACTGTAGATTGTAATCCAAAGAAGAAAACTGGTACTCGAAATTTGTCATGGAAACAGTTCTATTTTTCCTTTGTCAGTTCATATAGAATCCTCAGTTTCTTAGAACCATGTGTGGCATAACACACATGACTTGGGCCAAATAGTATAAATGAAATGAGCAACGATTAAAGTTGTGGTCCTGTCAAGTTTTCAGAGAAGTTCACTCCTAGTCAACAATTCTAAACAGATTCCTTTCTAACAAAATACTCCCCAAAATCCAACTCCCCTTCCTTCCTGGCATTTATCTTAATTTGTGATTATAAATCAATGCACAGTATTTGATTGAACCTGTATTCCCCACTAACCTGTAAACCTCAAGAGAAAAGAGACTATTTTCGCTCTCTGAGTAGGTTGTGGAATGCTTGGCACATAGTACAGTGTCAATAATAAATGTTTCTTGAGTGAGTAGTTGAACAAATCATTTTAGATTTTGCTGTAGTGGTCTGGATAACCTAGAAAATACTCTGTCTCTTCTTCTCAGTGCTCTTCAGATAAGAGTATCTTCATTAGTGTCATTTAAGTCTAGAGTGCTCCTGATACCAAAAAGTGATACTGGTCAAGGGTTTTACTATTTCAGTTTTTGGGTCTTTTTTGTTTTGTTTTGCTTTGTTTTGTTTTTAAGATTTTATGTGTTATTTGAGAGAAGGTTCATCAGCAGGGGGTGGCAGAGGGAAAGGGAGAAGCAGGCTCCCCACTGAGCCAGGAGCCTCCCAACCGAACCACAGGGCTCCATCCCTGGACACAAAAGTCAGATGTTTAACCAGCTGAGCCACCCAGGTACCCCATTATCAAACATTTTTATTTCCTCCTCTTATTCTCCTCGTTACTCTCACCTCCACTCCAGCACTGCACAGCTCCCCTTCCTCCAGCCACACTGGTTCCATGGTGATTGCTGTGTCAGACTTCCTCCTTTAATGGCCATTCTCTTCCCAGAAAGCAAAGAAATAGAAAGAGAAAAGGTTTGATTAAATTCTCCATTTTTTCATGGTTGTTTACAGCTTTAACTATTCAAAATATATACAGTCACAATTTAGGTAAAGTATATTTGAGTTTGAAAAATAGACTGCCAATTGAAAATATATATCTGGTATAAAAATTAATACCTTGAGCTGTGACTGTCAAAATTCTTTGAACTAATGGGCCTTTACAGGGAGTGCATTATTCAGAATACTTTAAAATATGCAAACAATGCACAAGGAGATTCATAAAGCTATAAAATTATTCTAAGCCAGAACAAAATTTCCCTGATCTTTAAAGGGATTTAGCTATTAATTTTTAAATGCTGAACATAGTTGACATTTCAAATTGAATTGTTACTGAAATAATCGAATCGAATCTCTTGGTTAAATGTTCAAAGTAGAGCCCATGAAATATGCATGTTATCAAATCAAGGCAAAAGGGCTTTCTTCTTTTTTCTTTTTCTTTTTTTAAAAGATTTTATTTATTTATTTATTTATTTACAGAGAGAGAGACACAGTGAGAGGGGGAACACAAGCAGGGACAGTGGGAGAGGAAGAAGAAGGCTCCCTGCCAAGCAGGGAGCCCGACGTGGGGCTGGATCCCAGGACCCCAGGATCATGACCTGAGCTGAAGGCAGACACTTAAGGACTGAGCCACCCAGGTGCCCCAGGGGGCTTTCTTCTGAATACATGATTTTTATTTAGCTAAAATATTAGATGCTTTTTATTTAGAAATAAAATAATCCCTTAAGAGTAAAACAGGCTTACTCTTTTAAAAAAAATTCTAGTGTGTGGAACTCAAAGGATTTATGCAGTTTTTATTCTATAGCTAATTTACTGTGTATTCACTCCTTGTGAGAAACTTGGTTTCTAATGTCAGGATAATTAGACTCTGATAGTTAATACTGGGGAAAATACACTGTCTAAAGGCATTGTTACATATCACTACTATTTCCCAAGACCAGATTTCTTTACTTGTGGTATTAAGTAAGTTAATGTGGTACATGGATGAACTTTTTATAATTTCATTCCATTTTTAATTGTGTATGCTGCTTTTCACTCTATTCAGAGAATATACTAGTTGTTTATGTTTTAGTAACCATTTAAGTTTACTTTTTATATAAATATAAGTTTGTTAAAGCAACATTTTTAAAAATCACCTATAGTAATACATATGGAACACAGATGTTCACAACCATAAGTGATTCTCTAAGACTAATGTTTGAGAAACTACTAAAAATTCTCATGGTAGGTGTTCGATAAATATTTGTTGAATGTATGAATAAATTAATGAGCAATGTGTCATTTTAGAAATTTATAGTTCTAATAAATACAATCAAGGAAGAAGTATATTTAATGTATTTATTTTTCTAGTTAATTCTTTATAATTTATTCCTAATTAGGAATGTTTCTCTACCTACCCTTGCCAAAATGTCTCATTTTCTAGGAACTTCTACACAATTCGTTCTGCCAGTGGGATCTCCCTTATAGAACTAAGAATTAAGAAAACATAACATTTACAAAATAATTTCAAAAGTGAAATTTTATTTAATGAAAACTAGATGTAGGAATTGCTTACTATGTGAGTTAAAGGTACTTTTAAATATATTTGAATATCAAAAGGTCACTTATATGTTGACCTCAGTTACAAAACAGACTGTCTGTCCTGGGATTTCTAGGTTTTAGGAATCTTAGGAAACCAAGGATTTTATAAAGTATTTCCAGGTGAATCATGCTAGTGTTGCAATTGGTATAAGTTTCTGTTGATAAGACACGAGAGAAAGAGATAGGTAGGCTTACCTTATCAAAACAGATGTCTGTGGCTCCTGCCTTTTCATACATTTTGCACTATGCTGACTCATTGGGGCCTTCTCAGCCTATCCAGTCAGCTATGTAGGGAATGTAAAGATTTTAGGGTATAGATTATTTAGAAGTAGGTGTTTTCATTTTCATTAGTTTCAATGAAACTAATTAAAAAATCAAGTTTTTATATGTCTGAGCTATAAATGTTTTTGGAAGTATACCCAAATCAGTGTAGTAGGAAGACTCATACAGGGATTAAAAGAAAAGAGTCAACACCAGATAATGCAAATTAATCTGAAAAGACAGACAATATGGAGTAGAGACCTAGTTTAGCAAATTAATAGGCCAAGAGGGAAAGTTTGCCTTGTTTTTTGCATCAGGGTATCTCAGAATGGCATTTAACACAATAGAGTTCTCTATACTGAAGACTATTTCTTCTTTATAGTACATCTTCATTTCAGACCCTTTTTTTCCTCACTTTCAGTAAATAATGATAAATTTCAAAAGTGTGCATTTAATTTATGCCAACTATCAACGTCCATCTGATTTAGCAAAACCCTAAGTAGGCAAACTCTTCATCATAAATATACATCATATAATCTCTTGAATGCTAAATTTGTTCAAATATTTATTCAGTGTTTGCCATGCACTAGGTAATATCATGTTGCATCAGAAATACAAATATGAACAAGATATAATTCATGGTCTATGGAGCTTCAGATTCAGGAGGGGAAGCTAATGTCTTCCATCTTACACATTTTAATTGCAAAATAAGAAAAAAAAAACCTGTGTGCTAATAATGTGCTAATAATAATAATAATGTCTTCCATCTTACACATTTTAATTGCAAAATAAGAAAAAAAAAAACCTGTGTGCTATATTTATAATATTGATGTTTCCAAGGAGTGTGGCCTACTTCTGTTTCTCCAACATCCCTAGCTCTTTCAGGACATGTGGTCTTGTTCTTGCTCCTTCCTCTTCCTGCAGTGCTCTGCTATGGATGCGTCATGACTGACAGTCATCATTCTTATCTCAGACCGCAGGTCAAGAAAACTTTCCTTGACTGTCTGATCTAAAAGAGTTTTCCTCTTGCCTCACTACTCATTCCATTGTATCTCTTGGTTTTCTTCAGAGCTTTTATCATTAATCAGGGTTACCTTTGTCATATGTTCCTGTTTGTTTATTATGTATATCTCTGGACTGCCATATAATTCTAGGAGGGTGAATACTGAGGACTTGGAATATCACACTAAATAAATATCACTTAATGAATGAGAAAAAAAATAATGTATATTCAGTATTTTATAATTTGCAATGTGCTTGGCTAAATGAATTCATAATGTGCATCATTTTCCTAAAATAGGGCTGCTGTGTCAGAGAAGAGGACTTGGAATTGGGGGAATTGGGGATGGAGGAGGTCGTGGGGTCTACCAAAGTACTTGTGTTCTCTGAAACAGAGGAAATCAAACTTGACCTCTTGGTATACTAGTTTGTCTACATCAGTTGTAAGGCACATTAAAATCAGTGTAATGTTAGTAATAAATGATTGACATTTGTGAATGTTTTTCTTACAAAATATTGTACAGCTAACAATATTATCTCTGTAATGTCCCTCACATATTCCTGTGTGGGGGAAGAAGAGGTATTACAAGAATTAGTAAAGCACCAGTGGCTATTTCTAAGGATGTTAGTATGATGATGATTTTGAATTACTGTAGTGTTTTTACCCTAGAATTTTTTTGACATTTTAAAAATAATTTTTATATGTTTCCGGGAATATTTTGTGCAAAGTAGGAGTATCTTGCATGTGTGTCAGACTAGAAAACAGTTTTGAGAGCCCTGCTCAAAGTTACCTTTGTAGGGAAACAAGTGTTCTGGGCAGGCTCAATAACTTAAGCTATAATTTTGCTGAGGGGAGAGAAGATGATCAATGTGTCTTTGTGTCCACAGTGCCTTATCAATGTCTGATACACTGAATATGAGCTCAAAATCATGTCAGATAATAGAACTGATTCATAAAATGGATAAGTGATATGATTAAACTGACATAACAAGACCCTATGAGACATTTGTCATAAATTGATAGCATTAATTTTGGTAGTCTAGACTTTTAAAAAGTGCTTATGGTGATTATTTACCTCCAAATACCCCATCACTAATTTAGGCATCTCGCACTAGAAAAATGGGATTAGATCTATTCTTGTTAATGATTCCAAAGTGGAGAGACTTTCCTGAGTAGGTATTGTGGTTTATAATAACCTAAACAATTCTTTGCAAACTTCACATATACACTACTATTCTTTCTTTAACTTATATCATTTCACTCCCTACCATTCTCTACTCCTATAGTAAAAATAATTGAAGTAAGTGATATTATTTATAGGAGTTTCTTTCCCCTCCAGCCTTTAGGGACTGTTACGAGTTGAATTGTGTCCCACATAAAGATGGTGAAGTCCTAACACTTATTATATGTGAATGTGACCTAATTTGCAAATAGAATCTCTGCAAATGATTAAGTTATAATGAGATCATTAGGATGGGCCTTAACCTATCATGACCCATGTTCTTATAGAAAAAGGATTTGGACAAAGACAGGAAGACAGTGTGAAGACACAAGGAGAACACTGTCTATAAGCCAAGTATCCGAGAGGGAGGCATCGAACAGATTGTCCCTTAGAAGGTATCAACCCTTCAGACATCTTGATTTTGGACTTCTAGTCTCTAGAATTGTGAGACAATATATTTTTGTTGTTTAAGCCACCCAGTTTTTGGTACTTTGCTATAGGAGCCCTAAGACTAACTAGTGAAGGGACAGATATTAATTGAGAATCATTGGTTAGGTCATATAATAACTGATTGGAATAATTTTAAAATATTCAGTTAGTAGGGCTATAGATAGAAAAGTTTATTAATGATTAAAGTAACTTGCAAATACTTTATTTTTATATAATTTACCATAGACAGTATGGAAGAGAATGTCAGGAAATATAATTTGCCCACAAGGGGCAGCTTGTTCCCTGAATGTCAACTGTTACCAAACACTAATTAATCTAACCTTAGATTTTCCCATCAGGCAGGGTGCCAGTCTGCACTTAAATTAACCACGAGTTTTTTATTGGGTTTAGGAACCTACTGTGATGTGTGTTTTGCTCACAGCATATGGGTCTTCAACTCCAGGCTTCAGATTAACTTTGACATCAGAAGCCAAAACTTCTTGCAAAATAGTAAATTATGTGCCCTCTTCTATTATCCTATCTTCTGTTATATTTTTATGAGGAGAGACTGTTTTCTTTTTTAGATAGGGCACTCCATGTCACATGTGGTGTAGATTTACAGCCAAAGTAAGAAACTATGAATGATATTACATCTGCAGTATGAGATTACCTTTTTTCCCTCAATCAGTACAGGCAGTCATTGGCAGCTGAATTGTGTGTCTTTCATCAAGCACATCCATTCACTCAACTCCATGTTTCTTTTTGACAAATGTCATATGAACTGAAAAGAATTTTAATATTGAAAATGTTTTAACCTCTCCCTTAGTTTCTCTGTAATTTGGTTTCTTTTGATTATTGCCTGTTTTATTTCTGGACATTTAAAATGGCTATCAAACAAGAGATTTAAAGAAAAGAATATAGAATTATTTCCTGAAGTCAAGGCTAACCCAAACATCTCTTACACTCAAATTGGAATTTCTAACCATTAGAATGATTCCTTTAGCTAAAGGCAAATGATGCTTGAAGGAAACCCACGAACAGGTGGTATCAGGAAGGAGAAATTTAACTTACTTAGTTCTGTTATCCAATTTCCTAGGATTACCATATATTTAGATCAAAGTCAGGAATAAATACAGTCTAAAGTAAATGCTGTGGACCGAATCTTTGTCACTCCTCAGAATTCATACGTTGAAGTTCTAATCTCCTCTGTGATGGCACGCGGAAGTAAGAGACTTTGGGAGATAGGTAATTATGTCATGAAGGTGGATCCCTTATGAACAGGATTGGTGCTTTTATAAAAAGATAGGGGAGGGGCGCCTGGGTGGCTCAGTGGGTTAAAGCCTCTGCCTTCGGCTCGGGTCATGATCCCACCGTCCTGGGATCAGGCCCCGCATTGGGCTCTCTGCTCAGCGGGGAGCCTGCTTCCTCCTCTCTCTCTCTCTTTCTCTGCCTGCCTCTCTGCCTACTTGTGATCTCTGTCAAATAAATAAAATTAAAAAAAAAAAAAAAGATAGGGTAGAGGAGTGCCTGGGTGGCTCAGTGGGTTAAGCCTCTGCCTTCAGCTCGGGTCATGATCTCAGGGTCCTGGGATTGAGTCCCACATCAGGCTCCCAGCTCAGCAGGGAGCCTGCTTCCCCCTCTCTCTCTGCCTGCCTCTCTGCCTACTTGTGATCTCTCTCTCTATGTCAAATAAATAAATAAAATCTTTAAAAAAAAAAAAAAGGGAGGGGGAGAGATGATCTTATTCTCTTTATTCTGTGAGAGTCTAGCAAGAATGTGACTGTAAACCAGGAGAGGGTTTACATCTAAGAGCCTGACCATGCTGGCATCTTGATTTCATACTTTCAGCCTCCAGAACTATAAGAAATAAAAAGCCACCTAGTTTATAGTATTCTGTATAGCAGCCTAAACTGACTAAGATACCAAAGGAACCAAGAAAGACAGTGTCCTCTTCTTATTCTTGAAAAGAAACTTCAGAGATTTTGCCACACAGTGGATTCTGCTTTAGGAACGTATACACAACTGATCTTATTGTGTTAGAAAGATGCTACTTTACTTTGCACAGGGAGAACTACATCTAATAATTTCTGTTAACATCATGGCGATTGGTTAAACTTTCTGGAAACAATTTTTTTATGTTACTAATACCTTCTTTTTATAAAACAAAATCCAAATAATTCAGAAAGGTGTATGTTAAATAAAACATTACTCTTTCATCTTCATATGACTTATATATCTCTCATAGAGATAACAAAACTGCTGAGATTTTTTGGAATATCCTTTGGAAAATACTCTATGCACATGTAAGTGTATATATGAAAGAATATTGCTATTAATAATTCATTTATAAATAAGTGTACTTGCCTCCCCTTTGCTAAATGTGTAAATTATGATTTTAAAGCAACACGTATGCCAGATTCAGAAAAGGAAAAATCAGTATCTCACTATTAGATCAATTTACATTTATATGACTCCTAGCAAAACTGTGTTTTCAACAGGTTTATTGGCAATTAAGATTTTTCTTTTATTAGTGCCTGTTCATGCACTTTATTCCTTCGCCTATGATTAATTAATTTTCTATTGATATGCAAAAAATATATACTACCGTATGTGAATTGAAACATACTATAAATATATACATTTTGAGTTTGGTTCCCTTTCCATAAATATACAATATATTCCATGTTGCATTTTATGAGGGTGCCATCATTTTTTTGGCCAGTCTCCCTCTTGATGGGCATTTAGATTGTTTCCTTTTTTTTCCCTTTCTTATGGCAGATATTAAAAAAATCAACACACTTGCCTTTGTGTATTTATTTGATTACATGTGTAGAGTATTAGTGAAATTGTAATTGGTATGTCAGTGAGTACATGCATTTCAGATTTTGGTAGATATTTCCAGCTTGTTCTTCCAGAAATTGATAGCAATTTACACCCCAGAAGCGGTATTAGAGAGTGCTTGTTTTCCCATACTTTAAGAAACCTCTAGACACTATGATGTATTTTATTCTTGAATAATTTGCTAATTTAAAATGGTGGTTTAGCAATATTTTCATTTTTTAAAGATTTTATTTATTAAAAAAAAGATTATATTTATTTATTTGACAGATAGAGATTACAAGTAGACAGAGAGGCAGGCAGAGAGGCAGGCAGAGAGAGGAAGGGAAGCAGGCTCCCGTTTGAGCAGAGAGCCCGATGCGGGGCTTGATCCCAGGACTCTGGGATCACGACCTGAGCCGAAGGCAGAGGCTTTAACCCACTGAGCCACCCAGGCACCCCAATATTTTCATTTTTAAAAGCAGGAATATGATAGATCTTGAGTTTTTTTCTGTTAATTTAAATAAAACAGACTCTCAAACTCCTCATTTGAATAATGAGTCCAGTAGAGTTACAGGATTTATTTTAATTTTATGCAAAAAAAAGAAGGAAAATCTCAAAACTTTTATTTATTTCTTACACCTTCAAGGAAACAGAGATAAATATGATTACTGGGATCAATAAATAATGTAAAACAATAAAGCAGAGTTGAAAACTTTTAGAAATTTTCTCTACATTACACAAACTCACAGCATCATTCTCTGAATTCTGTCTGAAAATGATTCTCAGTTCAAATAAAACTTCCAAGTCCTGGGTAATGATTGGTAACAGAACAGGGTTACACATTTTCATACACATCTCCATAATGGACTGGAGAGCACATAATGGACTGAAGAGACACTTCAGGGATGTTCTCAATATGTCACATTGTCAGGACATATTTCATGATGGAGAATAGTGTCTTTTCTGCAGCTTTGGGGGGAAAAGGAAGCTTTTTTTCTTAATTTCTAGAAAATTAGGCAAAATACCAGAATTACATTAATATAGTAAGGGGGGAATGAAAACAATTCTAGGAGGCTTAAATTATACATAAAGAAGAGCAAAAGAGAATTTTAACATATGGAGCATGAAACATGATGTTTTACATATATGTTGTTCTTCCTGTTTGAATTTGTTGCTCATTTAAAAATTAAAGGAAATATTGATATGTATGTTAGGAAAACTGGATAATTACATGTCACATGTTCCAATTTTTTTTCCAGTTTTTCACTTGGTCTTTGATTTTTGTGGGTCATATTTTTACTCCTGCAATAATCTGAATTTTTATGGGGTTTCTAGGTTTATGTGCCACACTTTTAAAGGCAATAATTTACAGATTTAGAAAATCTGTAGCACTTTATCTTATATCTTTCTATCCTGAATGAATACTAAAGATTTTTGGTTTTACATTTATTATAAAAAAATAACATGTATAGTGCATAGCAAACAGTATTTCTCCCCTTTTACTTTTATTACAAAAGGTAAATTAATTTACCAGTGCATATATTTGCCACATTTTAAAGATAACATAGTCTTCTATATATATTCATAATATTACAGTTAATGAAATAATGTGACCTTCTGAGACATGGTCATAAAATGGATTGCAAAACTCGGTGGTACTAGAAGTGATCAGTTTGTAACTGAAGCTGTGACAGCGTAATTTGTATGCTTATGGGGAGGGGGTTAGGTCAGGAGGAAGATCAATGGCAGGATACAGAAGCTATTTCATATTTGGTATTTTCTTTTTAATGATTTAATTTTCCAAACAAAACTTACCTCAGAAAGTATTTTTTTCATTTAAAACCAAAAATTTCGGGGCACCTGGGTGGCTCAGTGGATTAAAGCCTCTGCCTTCAGCTCCGGTCATGATCCCAGGGTCCTGGGATCGAGCCCCACATCGGGCTCTCTGCTCAGCAGGGAGCCTGCTTCCTCCTCTCTCTCTGCCTGCCTCTCTGCCTACTTGTGATCTCTATCTGTCAAATAAATAAAAATAAAATCTTTAAAAAAAAAAAAAAAACTCAATTTAAAACCAAAAATTTCTCCAAAATTGCCTCTATTAACTATTTTTACAAGAGGCATCGAGAAGAGAATATTCCAAGAAGGTATACAATGAATCTAAACTCAGGTTGTATAAAAATGTGTAATAACAGTAAGAATAGAAACTACAGGGCCTACAGAAATACAGTTGATGACTTCTAGGCATTTCATAAATTAAACAACAAAAAAATCAACTAACACTGAGAAATGAACATTCTCCCAAACTGTCAATTCAAGAATATGTAGTGCTGGGGCACCTGGGTGGCTCAGTGGGTTAAAGCCTCTGCCTTTGGCTCAGGTCATGATCCCAGCATCCTGGGATTGAGCCCCACATCGGGCTCTCTGCTCAGCGGGGAGCCTGCTTCCTCCTCTCTCTCTCTGCCTGCCTCTCTGCCTACTTGTGATCTTGGTCTGTCAAATAAATAAATAAAAATCTTAAAAAAAAAAAAAATCTACATAGTATTTCTTAAAAAAAAAAAGAATATGTAGTGCTTATGTATAAGGCATACACATATATATTTATAGACTTAATTTAACCATTTGTGACAAAAATGCATAGACATATGCATTATATATGTTTATAGTTATATTTACAGTATATGGTGAGAAACAGACTTAAAAAAAATAATGACCTCTTTCTTTAAAAACGAGAGATGTTTTATTATAGTTTTGCACCACTATTTTTATTTAAAAATAGAGGGGTTTTGCTGCAGCTTTGTTTTATTTTCCTCAATAAAATGCCACATCATATATAGAAAGAAAACATTTCTGTGAAATTGGCACCAAAAAGAAGGCCTAAGAAGCAGAATTCAGAATACTCTTGATCTAATCAGGATTTCAGCAATTATTAATGTAGAGTTAATATCTACATTATTATCTATTATGTTAATTATTGGGTCTATTGAAATAAAGCACAAACATAAAGAATTTTGAAATATCTTCTAAAAATTATAAGAAAATTTAAAAATAAATCATAATTTTACAGATGAAGAGGTAAAGATTTTAATATGTAAAGGGCTTTTATAGAATATTTTAAAACACTACTTTCTCAATAGAAAATCAGATGGAGAACAAAAAGAGGTAGTTCAGAGAAGCTTAAAAAATAAAAACAGCCAATATGTATAATAAAAATGCTCAAATTCACTACAATCAGATATAAATTAATACCCATTGAAGTAAGTATTTTTCCTTTTCAAGCTAATGCATATTTTCTAAATTATTTTATTTTTATTTCTGGGCAGAGTATATTGAAACTAACACACCTCTATACTTCTAATGTGAATAAGCATTACAACAATGATTTCAGGACAATATAGTTCTGTGCCAGGATAGCAAGAGACGTTCAAGAACTCATATACTTTAACCATGTGATTCTACTTCTACTCCAAGGATATATGCATACATAGAGTTTAGAACTTATGTTTACTATATTATTTTTAAAGAAAAAAGAAATTATCTAGGTGTCCAAAATAAGAAATAATCAAGATTGTGAAAGTTGCATACATCCACTAAAATCATATTTTTAAAATAATAGTATGAGAAAATGTTGCCTACATCTTGATAAAAGAAAATTTTAGGGAAGAAAATTTATATGTCAACCTATTTAAAAACCTATTTTATAATTTGCATCAAAAATTCTGAAAAAAAAAACCAACATATTAAGTGTTTACCTTTGTAAACCTGTTTTGTTTTGGGATATTATGTAATTATTCCACATTGTTTACATTATTTATTTCTGGCTTTCAAAATAAGCACATATTGCTTTTAATATTTGAAAAATACAAAAATATTGTTATAAAAACCATGTATTAAACATGAGATTCACACATGTAGAAAGCAGAAAATAGTTTACATTATTTCATTTGATTTTAATATCCTTTATGTATAATGACATATACATAACTATGTGTCTAATGATTGTAATGTATATAATCATATAATACTTTTTAATCAATATAGTACTAAAATAAAAATATTCACCAAATATAAATTACTTTTTACCTTTTTTTAATATTTAGCTATTATTTTTTTTCTTGTTCAAGTTCTTATTTAAATTCCAGTTAGTTTACATACAAGATAATATTAATTTCAGGTGTAGAATTTAGTGACTCATCACTTACATCACCCAGTGCTCATCACAAGTGCCCTCCTTAATCTCCATCACCCATTTAATCCATCCACCCCCATTTCCTCTTCTCCAATAACACTCAGTTTGTTCTCTATAGTTAAGAGTCTGATTTCTGGTACTTTTTACCATATTAACTGTTTGCTGTGTCAGTTCATCAACTATATTCAGTTTTTCCCCTGCTTTCATTTATCAGTATCATACACTGTTAGGGCATTGGCCATGCATACAGTCCTTTCAAAACTTTAATTTAGAAAACTTGTATTCAATTTCAACACAATGAATTTACAGCTTGTCACATTAGTATAAAATTCTATTTATGCTTATTGGTTTTATTCAGGATCTGTCAGTTATTTATAAGAATGGGTGACCCTGCATGTAACACCTGTAAAATAAAAATACCCATGAAAACTTACTCTAATCTTTAGCATGTGGCACAATCAGTAAGCATCTTTATTTTTTATCTTCTCTCAAAACTGCCAGTACATACCATTAAATTTATTCAGTATTGACAGACAACTTTTTTCACTTTTTAAAAAATGTGATAAGTATTAACGGTTATAGTCTTCTTTAACTGTGTGTTGAGAGCAGTCTGGTAAAATTTAAAGGTTCTCACTGCCTCACTTTTTTTCTCGTGTTACAAATATTTGAATTAGAAGATGCTTTAGCTTTATGATCTATAATAAAATATCTCCAAATCCCTTTTTGTCCATTCTAATTTAATATCCCATTCTATAATTCATATCTACCACATGAGAGCAAATCATTTCCAGCCCAACTAATTCATGTCATGAAAATTAACAATTATTTTGTGCTAAACCTCCTTAAATTTATTTCAACAAGTATCTTTTATGAAGATTGATGCTGTCTCAAATCTACTTTTCCTACCATTACCATACTTTTTAGGAAACATGTTTCTACTTTCACTTATCTATCTCTGCTTGACCATTCCTAATTTATATCTTCATTATGAGTCTTACACTAGAACTATTCCTTAATGTGACAGTGATCTCATGGCTGATCTCAGTAACAGCCTCCCATTATCTAGCTATTAGTTTTGGCTCTCTTTAGAATTTATTTCCTGGCACTTATCTTTTTCAAATCACAAGCTTATTATGTTTATCATTTATACTTCTCTACAAAACTTAAGAAAGAAGACATAACGATTTATCCTTAATTTCTTACCTTTGTGTTTCTGCCTGCCACTTTTCTGTGTAGTGTTTTTATTTGGCTGTAATTATGTTCATTTCTCGGGTCTTTTTTCTATTCCTAAATATTTTCCTTCAACAAAAACCTATACTTATGTTCAGTACTATCCACAAATGAATGTTTACCACCATTTAAAATCTTTCTTTCAAATATAAATTTCCAGCCTTTCCACTTTTAAATTTATTCAAAAATCATGTTCATGCAAATTTTCAAATGTAAGTACACAAAGGTAATCATAGAATCAAGATTTGTGATTGCTAAATGAAAAAATCTAACAATTTCTTTAAACAAAAGTAAGTAAATTATTGTATATATATACACTGAATTCTATTCAGTCAGTAAGTAAAAAAAAAAAAAAAAAAACAAAACCCACCACCGCCAAAAAACAAAAAACAAAGACCAAAGTAAATCTAAAGTTGAAATCTGCCATGATAGGGAGCAAAGTGAAAAAACAAGTAACTTAACAGTATAACTAGTATGAATCTACTTTTGTTTAAAATAGAAATTTTTTTATGTGTTTTTATGTGTTATGTGTTGAAATGTATATAAATGCATATAAAAATGTCTGACAGAGGCATGTCAAACTTTAAAATGCTTCTTCAGGGTTTAGAGAGGAATGGTTTTTTATTAAAGTTCTTAAAAATACATATGGATATATGTACACATATCCATATATATACACACATATATATATGTTTTTAACATAGATATATTAACATAAACAAAGAGACCCTATTGTATTTACAGTATGGAGAAAAAATTAATTTTATAATTATAATAAACTCTTTTTTTTTTGTCCGTAATATCTCTATGGAAGAAATTTTATCCTACTTTTCATCCATTGCAAAACATCAGTTGGTAAATTTAATTGCATCGTTCAAAACAAAAATGGCAGAGCCAAATATCTGACTTTTTAAGGTTAGCATTCTATGTATGGTTCTTATACAGTGTATACATACCATCTCTCACACACACTCACACACTTTTGCTGCCCTGGAATAACGAAAACTCTTCCAGCTTTCCATTATTATACTAGAAATGCTTTTCTGTGGAGAGTTCTCTGCCTTTTGCGTTCTGCACAAGATTCTTTTGTCACTGAATCTAATGCAGCTGCTGACTGTACTTTAAATTTTTCTAGACATCCTTCATTCTTTGTGGTTATCATTCTTACTGTCCGAAATTCCTCTCAGTTTCTGTTTGCCAGCAGTTTCCTTTTCCTGACAATATTCATTTCATCAAAAAACTTTCCCAACTACTCCCCGTTAATTCCAATTATGTGATTTGTTCTTTTTTTGTCCTTATTTATCTATATTTGGAGAGTGTTCTATCTTATATTTAATCAGTTTTCCGGAAGATCTTGTCCTGTTTTCCTTTTTGATTGTAAAGTCTTCCATTATAATTTAAAATTGCATTTCTTAATCTAATGTTTGCTGCTATATTTATAGACAATGTTGATTATAGGATTTTTAAAAAATATTTTGTTTGTTCATAAGACTCTCTGGAGCATAGCCTTTCTGAAATAGATGACAGTAACTGCATAGTATCTGACACAGTTTTGTTTGCTCATAACCACAGGAGAAGGATGTGATTATGATAGAATAAGTGTGAGAATAATGCATATACCACATTTCTTGGCTATCCTTTTTTTAAGATTTTATTTGTTTATTTGACAGACAGAGATCACAAGTAGGCAGAGAGGCAGGCAGAGAGAGATGGTGGTGGGGGGAGCAGACTCTCTGCTGAGCAGAGAGCCTGATGGGGCTCCATCCCAGGACCCTGGGATCGTGACCTGAGCTGAAGGCAGAGGCTTTAACCCACTGAGCCACCCAGGCGCCCTTGGCTATCCTTATTTTTATTTATTTATTTATTTATTTTTAAAAGATTTTATTTATTTGACAGACAGAGATCACAAGTAGGCAGAGAGGCAGGCAGAGAGAGAGAAGAGGAAGCAGGCTCCTTGCGGAGCAGACAGCCTGATGTGGGGCTCAATCCCAGGACCCTGGGATCATGACCTGAGCCGAAGGCAGAGGCTTTAACCCACTGAGCCACCCAGGTGCCCCAACTATCCATATTTTTAAAACCTTCCTTATCTACATATCACAAAGACCACTCGTATATCTGAAGGTAGTTAAGAGAGCTCTTAAAATCATTAGCAAAATATATTTCATGATTTGAGTAATTACATAGAAATACTTTTAGCACTTCAAAGTTTTATGAATAGTACTAGTTTACTGTTAAAATATTTTAAGATCACAAGACACATGATTGCTTCAAAATATTCTACTGTTTTTGAAATGACTTCCAATAACACTTTTTAACTCACTCTGGCACTTAGCATAACATGACCAAAGAAGTCAAAATTTTATAAAGAAATGTTTCTTTTACCAGACAATAATTTGCTCATGTTGTATGTCAGAATATGAAAGTGTAATTCTACTTTAACCATAATTTCATAGACTTAATCTTCAGAAATATATGTCCTCTACTTGCGTACTCTCTTTTACTCTCAGAAAGTGATAGTTTGAGTTCTGGAGTTGAAGAACTTTGACAAACTGAGTCATAAAATTTGTACCAAACTTGAAATAATGATGCCATAAACATAAAATGACATAGCACACGGCCAGCATGTTCATGAAGAGTGAGTCTTTTATAAAATGGCTGCATATGACCTTACACAAGTTACTTTAAGTGTACTAAAGAGTACATAATGTTCTGTGACACATGCTTTCTCTGAGTCGGATATCACACTTGCTTGTTGATAGCCTAATATATTTCACAGATTTACATTTCATTTATAGACAATCTGAGTGTTATCAAAACAAATATGCTATACAAACTCAGATAAAATGAAATGATATATGAGTTAAATATTATGATTGGATTTGTTGTTTCTGTTACATTTATATTTTACTATTTATTGTAGGTCTCAGAAACACAATTGAGATTTTATTTTATTTTTATTTTTATTTCTTAAAATGCTTTTCATCTCTTTTTAGTTAGCCAGACTGGATATATTTCTTTCATATCAATAAAATAAATCAAGTCCTTTCTTTGAAACTGATAAGGTGAAATTCCCATTTGACAACTATTTATGACATTATAAACTAAAATTATTTTAACATTCTTGAGAAATTATTGAATTAATGCGTAATTATATGTAATGACTCTTAAAATCTTGAGCTATAATATTGTCTTCCTGCTGAAGCTTAATACTTCTGTGTGTAACAAAAGGTCTCATCTTTTTCAGTATTTATATTCAACTCTAATTTACTTATGTGCCAAACAAGCATTCCTCAAATTATAGTTAATCTGTATTGAACTTACTATAAAAAAATTTCAAATTCACTGTTTTTGAACAATATTGAATTTAATAGTAACACAAATATTAAACTTTATATTTTTCATTTTTAATTTATCAAGTTTTTTATTTAGTTGTACAATATTAAATTTATTGCCCTACTCTTCTTAGTGATACATTTAGAAAACAGGATATTAAGATACATGGGCTTACTAGGGAATATAAATATATGCACAAACACATAGAAATACATATATATATGCATACCTACATTGGCAGTAATTTTTTAACATTCATTGGTTATATTATTTAGTATTTTGAATGTCCTAAAGATCTAAATATCTATTTAAATAACAACCATTCAATATATTTTTACCATAGAGAAAAATCAAAAGATTTTATACATGAGGAATTTTTTTATTATTCTGATGAATACATTTTAATGAATTATTAATTTTCATATCTGAAGAGTATACTTATTTATAATTTATAACTTTTTAAAAAGTTTTAATTTTAGCCTGTCATCAAATTGCATATTTGTAAAATTATTTTAAAAACAATTAAATACTGTGGAATTACTAGTGGAGAAATAGAAATGTTTTGTTTTGTTTTTTAAAGATTTATTTATTTATTTATTTGACAGACAGAGATTACAAGTAGGCAGAGAGGCAGGCAGAGAGAGAGAGGAGGAAGCAGGCTCCCTGCTGAGCAGAGAGCCCGATGCGGGGCTCGATCCCAGGACCCTGGGATCATGACCTGAGCCAAAGGCAGAGGCTTTAACCCACTGAGCCACCCAGGCGCCCCTAGAAATGGTTTTTGAGATCACTGCAAAGCATGTTGAGTATAGTCCAATAGAAAAAGCAAACTTGGGGCACCTGGGTGGCTCAGTGGGTTAAAGCCTCTGCCTTCATCTCAGGTCATAATCTCAGGGTCCTGGGATCAAGCCTCAAATCAGGCTCTCTGCTCAGCGGGGAACCTGCTTTCCCCTCTCCCTCTGCCTGCCCCTCTGCCTACTTGTGATCTCTCTCTGTCAAATAAGTAAATAAAATATTTAAGAAAAAAAAAAAGAAAAGAACAGACTTATGTTTTGTTTTCCTGTGGGCATGTCACGGAGGAGCCTTCCTTCTGTCCAGGCACTGCCCTTGCTGGAGAGCAAAAATTTAATGGCTCCTTTTAGGGAGGTCTGACCTTTGGGAAGAGAAAGACCTAGATGGCTTAAGAGAGTAAGAATTGCGCTGGCCACACATGAGGTGGTGGATTTTTGGAAATTGAGGACAGTGGGGAAGAAGCACCTGTGCTTGGAGTCTCTGCAGCAGGTACTGGAGGAGCTTCATGGAGGTATTTCTGATAGAGGTGTATTTCTGAAGACTGAGCCTCAAATTTCAGGGGCTTGGAAATAACAGCAAATGTTCCACTGACTAAATTTACCCTAGACCCGTGGGCAAGATGATCAGACTAAAGAGACATGGAAAATGAAATTCTCAGTTGAACTGAAAACTCATCTCTTTTCCCAAGGTTTCTGGACTGTGTAAGAAACTACAGACACTTTATGACCATAACAAAGGGGAAAGAACCTGCCAGGTAGTCAGGTGGGGTATTCTGAGCCCGATTTAATTGATTGAGAAAAAGAAACACTAAAAGTTTTTTAGTTATTTTTCATCTGAGTACTGTGGTGCAAATTGATACTTATTGCAAGGGTCTGCCTATTAAAGTGGAATGTGTTGATTGTTTCATCAGAGCCTCATCTCAGATAATAGTAATGAGTAGTCACTCACCCATACTCATTCCCTCCAGACCAAAATGGAGCTTTAACTAGCAAGATACCAGAGGTTCTGCTGATGAAGTCTCCTTACTATTCAATGCAAACATTATTGGCATAGTTTTTATTGATTGAATGCTGATCAATCCATAGCAATTTAAAAATACCTGTTTCCTTATTTCTCATTAAATTTTTTTAGTTAACATTCAGAGATGTTAAGTCACTTCTGAGGTCCAAGAATTTGTAAGTGGAAGCCCTAGGATTGCGTTGAAGCTTACATGACTTTTAAATTCATATTGGAATTTCAGTCACTATGACTTGTTGGATGATTTTTTTTAAAGATTATATTTGTTTATTTATTTGACAGAGAGAGAGAGCACAAGCAAGGGGAATAGTAGAGGGAGTGGGAGAAGCAGAATTCCTGAGCAGAAAGCTGGATGTGGGGCTCGATCTCAGGACCCTGGGATCAAGACCTGAGCTGAAGACAGACGCTTAATCCCCTGAGGCACCCAGACACCCTCTTGCCGGACAATTGATCTCATTAGCCTTTTTTGGCAAATACTAAGCAAGGATCATGCATATGAGAAAGTCATTCAGCCTTCCTGGGACTCACTCTGTCTTTATTCTTTGATACCTGGAGCTGTTCAACTGGCCGGGTCTGTCAGGAGCTCTGGAGAAACACTCCTGAACCACTAGCATACACTTTCCCGCTTCATTTCTGCCAGTCTTGTTTCTCACATCTCTTCATCTGATGGACACAGATTTCCTGGAACACACGTTGTGTTTTTGTTCTCTGTGCCTTTACTTTTAGCTTCTCTGTTCCTCGTGCTCTTCAGGATTATTCCGCATCTTAGATCTCAGTGTCTGCTTGGGAGAGCACTGGGTTTTCTCCTTCTCTTTTTGCTTTGTCAGTCCCTAACATCTCTTCCCAGTGTCTGTGTCCCAGGATTCCCCCAAATGCTAAACACCACCTCATGCCATCAGCATTGGTTTGTTCAACATTACATATAGAAATGGTTTTAGCTAAAAGCAATATCTAGCTGTGACATGCCAGACACTAAGAAAGTTTGGAGAGTGGATTACTGATGGTTTAGCACAGCATCTTTCCAAGGTTACATGTGGTTTATAGCCAGTAAGATACTGAATAGATGCTGGTTATGGGGAGTAGTAGCATCCTTGACACCTTCTTCTGTGCCAGGGTTATTTACTGGATCTTGGAGAACTTAGAAAAAGGGAAACCAGGATAATCACTAGTGTAGCAAAGTGGTAACTTGTAAAGTTTTGTTACCAGGCATTTACTAATCAGTAGAGAATACTTCACACTTTACCAACCTGTAATGTTGTACTAGTGAATGCTGGCCGAATATAAGCTCTGACTCTTAATCGTCGGAAAAACAATTTAAAAATTATTATTAAAAACAATAAATACCAAACTTGCTGATGAGATACTGAGTAGTATATGATCTTTCCACAGTCCACTTTTCTAAGTATTGATGACATAATTTAATTTTTACAAATTTAAATAGTACTTGAGTCATTGGTCTATGGACTTATTTTTCTGTAGTAACGTTTATCCAGTGATGTTTATAATGCTAAAATGTCAATGATCTGAAACTCTTGCAAAATAGGTTTCCCTTAACTTCCCTACAAAATGAGGAGCATTTTAGAATCTTGGAAATTTATCATTTTCTACTTCTGTACACTGTTTTCAAAGGAGGCTACCCAAACAAATGGAGATCAGAACTATCCAGACCTATTGCATAAATCCAAATATCAGTCCTATCTGAGTATCAACTTTGATGTGCAAATGATAAGAAAATCTGTCACCATCTCCACAGCAGGGCCAGCTTCCCTCTTAGGAATTTCTAGAAGTAGAAAAATGACTTTTCTAGAGCATTTGGTAAACCCATCAAACTACAACCACTTAAAAAATTCAGTGATTCATAAGTTTTATGACCTCCCTAGCTTTAAAAACTGTTGGAAAACTGATGCGATGCTGGTTTAACTGAAAACACACAGGGAGATTATTTTCACCACTTCCTGAATAAGGAACAGAGCTATATAAATTATATTGAAATTTTGTCTGTGTGTTTAATTGCTGAGTAGAGCACGGCAATTAATAGTTTAAGTACTAATTATTTTAATGTAATTATATTTAATTATTGTAATTGCTATTCATATCTTATATCCTAATAAAGAGACATCAAGGGCCTTTTTCACAAAATTATTATGTCCTCTTCACGCTAGAAAGCAGAATAGGGAATTTGTCTTAGTTTGGTTGAAACAAGCTATTTGCTACTTCATTTATTTCAAAATGAAATAAGTTACTAATTCTATTGCTGTTTTGGTTAGATTATTTGAGGAGGACATTTTATAACAAGTGCTGTGAAACCTTTTGCAATAAAAGAAAATAAAGAAATAGTGTGGATTCTTTGTATGTGAATCATGACTTTGAACATTGTATACATTTACTTGTAGATCACACTATAAATTCACACCTTTTTTTCTCCTGTCAGGCATTACATTATAAAGAAAGGGAAGGTTAGACATTTTGAATTTCTTTTTTACTCTCAATTTATAATGTGCAGCAATATATTCACTTCAGTAAGTATGTAAATTATAGCATATACAAGATTTGAAAATTCAAGAAATGGAAGGAAAAAAGCAATCTACAGTAACTAAAAAACAAATTCTGATTTATTGTCTCATATGACCTGAGTTTAATTTGTTTACATTTCACAAGGGAAACACCTATGTCCCATGTTTTCTTTGATATAGCACATATAAAGCTGAAATATTGTGTTTCAGCTTGGATAATGGAGTCATTATCTCAATTTTAACCATTCTATACCTGAAATTGGGATTCACGATGGATTCATTGGCTAAACAAAATTAACACAAGTAAACACAATTTCTAAAAACTTAAGGACCTGAGACTTACTTTTTAAAATTGCTTTCTTAGGTAGTATGGGGAATAGAACCTGGGGAAATTATAAATATTATACTTCTAGAACCAAGAAAAATACAAAATCATATGTTATAGAGAATAAAAGAGCTAGATGTTTATAACACCTGGCAATGGCCACTAATAATTATAATAATCTCTAACATTTATAGCATACTTAGCAGGTGCAGCCATTTGCCAGAAACTTCATGTGTATTATTATATTCAATCCTCAAAACAGCCCTGTGATTAAAACGTTACTCTTTTTCCATTTTACTGGGATAACAGACACAAATAACACTGTCCTAAGAAAACTGAGTTCTATAGTTTCCTATTCTGACCAGTTTTCAGACAGTGGAATTATTTGCAAAACAAATTGTCCCTTGATCTTTCCCTCAGAATGTGAAAATAGTCTTGGCATTTTTTCACTCAACACTTGCTTTCCAAAGAAAGCTACCCAAACTAATGGAAATCAACAATATTAAGACCTTTTCTACCATGGATCAGAGTATCAGAACCTTAAAAATAGACAAAAATTTATGGAAAACTACACTGGATCATGTTTTTCAGATAGACACAGTCAGAGCTAGTGTTGCCCCCAGAATCTAAGCAAGTTAGACTATGCAGAGCAAGAGTACAACTATTTGTGTTCTATTGCATAATGACTCTGTGGCGTTGGGAAATATATTGTCTCTAACGATCAGCTTTTCATTCTGTAAGATTAGGCTAGTATCTATGTTAAAGAATTAATGTGAAGATTAAAGGGAAAAAGGGCCATATTCTGCTGATTGTGGACCTATCACACACTCATGGAACGTTAGCTACTTTTTAGTATTTCAATATTCTAATGGTATGGGCTATAAATTGTTATTTCAGGATGGCTTTCAGTCTGGTTGTCTTAGCATCACTTGTGGTACTTTAAGAAAAAGAAGAAACGCTGGGTGCCTGGGTGACTTAGTTAAGTGTCTGTCTGTGGCTCAGGTCATGATCCCAGGGCCCTGGGATAGAATCCCCATTGGGGTCCCTGGTCAGCGGAGTCTGCTTCTCCCTCTCCTTCTGTCCCTCCCCTTTCTCACACTTGCGTGCCTGAATGAGTGCATTCATGCTCTCTCTCGCTCTCTCTCAAATAAATAAACAAAATATATTTTTTTAATGTAAACCTTTAAAAAAAGAGAACTGCCTAGGTTCATTCTTTTCAGCTTCTGAGTCAGTGATGTGATGTGCTGGGATTGGGGGGGGTGGGGGCAGGGCAGTAGGGGGAGGGACAAAAAAGGAAAAGGACCAGTTCATTATGATGGAAGAACCACTATCATGGGAAATCTGGTATGACAGAATATTCTGGAAAAAAAATTTTTTTTTCTCTCTAATGTGTTATTTGGTTAGCAAGGTTTTGTGTGTTTTTTAATCATCCCCACCATACTTAACTAAATGAATAATAAATAAAACTTACCCAGAAAGGCAGAGCTTTGATTTTGCAAGCCCTTACCACATTACTCTTTCTTTAGTTTAACAATGTGTGTATAAATCCACATCTTATTCTTATGACAAGCAATGGGGATGTAATTGCTGGAATGGGAGTGATGACAGCAAGTAAGGTTATAGACAAAATATATTAATATTCATATAAAGATCAGATAGCTTCTATAAAATTATCTTAGAGGATAAGGCTTAGACCTAAGCAAAAAGAGACCTGATACTTCTCCTTATTTACAAATTTTGGGGTCTGTTTTACTAAACGAATTTTGTAGGCAAAAGCATGTCTACAAGCTGTCTGAATCAATTTTTTCAACATATCTATTCTTGTCATCATCATCATATTGCTTTGATGAGGTACTAACATTTTCTTCTTGAGATATATAAAAAGTTTGTTACTAATGTTATTGGTGCTTTGTTCAGTTTTCAGTGTGACTCCTCTGTGGAAGAAAACATTATTATATTAAGCAGTTCATTCAGATCTGTCTGGGAACATCAGTGGGACATATAAGGGCCAACACAGATCTTGGAATCAGACAAACAGGTTCTTTTTCTGTTTCACAAATAACTGGCTATACTAGTTAGAGTTATACTGTGGCCAAAAAAAAATTAAATTAAATTAAATTAAAAAACCCTAAATGTCTGTAACTTAACACTATAGAAATATACTGCAGCTACACTGCACAAAATGATTTAAGGCCCTACCATCTCATAACTCTACACTCATTGTAGGGCCTCAAGATATCCCCCATCCAGTTGAACATGAAGAAGGCCCATGAGCTTATTAAAAATCTTTTTTCTTTTGCATACACTGATTTATTAGTTTCAGGTATACAAAATAGTGATCCAGCAATTCCATACATCACCCAGTGCTCATCACAACGGGTGCATTTCTTAATCCCCATCACCTACTTAACCCATCCTCCCACCCACCTCCCCTCTGGTAACCATCAGTTCTCTATAATTAAGAGTCTGTTTCTTGATTTCTCTTTCTCTCTCTCTCATTTTTTTCTCTCCGCTCATTTGTTTTGTTTCTTAAGTTACATACATAGTGAAGTAAGATGGCATTTGTCTTTCTCTGACTTATTTTGCTTAGCATTATATTCTCTGGGTCCATCTATGTCATTGCAAATGGCACAATTTCCTTCTTTTTATGGCTAAATAATATTCCATCACATATATACACACCACCTCTTCTTTATCTGTTCATCAATTGATAGATATTTAGAATGCTTCTATAATTTGGCAATTATAAATAATGTTGCTATAACATAGGGGGCCATGTATCCCTTTGAATTACTGTTTTTGTATTTTTGGGTAAATAACCAAGAGTACAATTGCTAGATTGTAGGATAGTTCTATTTTTAAATTTTTGAGGAACTTCCATAATGTTTCCCACAGTGGTTGTACCAGTTTGCATTCTCTCCAGTAGTACAAGTGTGTTCCTTTTTCTCCACATCCTTATCAACACCTGTTGTTTCTTGTGTTATTGATTTTAGCCATTCTGACAGGTGTGAGGTAATACCTCAATGTAGTTTGGATTTCCCTTATGGTAAGGGATGATGAGTATCTTTTCATGTGTCTTGGCTACCTGGATGTCTTTTTAAGAGAAATATCTGTTGATGTCTTCTGTCCATTTTTTAATTATACTTTTTTTGGTGTTGAACTTTATAATTTCTTTTTTTTCAAATTTTCATATACTTCACTTTTTTTTAAAAGATTTTATTTATTTATTTGACAGAGATCACAAGTAGGCAGAGAGGCAAGCAGCAGGAGTGGGGGGAAGCAGGCTCCCTGGAACAGAGAGCCAGATGTGGGGCTCGATCCCAGGACCCTGGAATAATGACTTGAGCCGAAGGCAGAGGCTTTAACCCATTGAGCCACCCAGGCGCCCCTAGCTTTATAATTTCTTAATAGATCTTGGATCCTAACCCTTTATCAGATATGTCATTTGCAGATATCTTCTCCCGTTCTTTAGGGTGCTTTTAGTTTCATTACCTATTTCCTTTGCCATGCAGAAGATTTTATTTTGATATCGTCTCAATAGTTTATTTTTGCTTTTGTCTCCCTTGACTCAGGAGACCTATTTAGAAAATAGTTGCTACACCCGATGTCAAAAAAAGGTTACTGCCTGTGTTTTCTTCTAGGATTTTTATGGTTTCAGGTCTTGAATTTAGGTTTTCAATCCATTTTGAATTTATTTTTGTGTATGGTGTAAGAAAATGGTGAAGTTTCATCTTTTGCATGTAGTTGCCCAGTTTTTCCAACAATATTTGATGAAGAGACTCTTATTCTTTCCTACTTTGTCAAAGATTAATTGACCATAGAATTTTGGTTTTTTTCTGGGTTTTCTATTTTGTTCTCTTGATCTATGTGTCTATTTCTGTGGTAATATCATACTATTTGATTACCACAGCTTTATAATATAATTTGAAGTCTGGAGTTGTAATGCCTTCAGTTTTGCTTTTCTTTTTCAAGATGGGTTTGGCTGTTTATGGTCTTTTGCTGTTCCACATAGATTTTAGAATTGTTTGTTCTAGTTCTGTGAAAAAATTCTGTTGGTTGATAGAGATTGTGTTAAATGTGTGCCTTGCTTTGGATAGTATAGACATTTTAACAGAATTTATGCTTCCAGTCCATGAGCATGGAATGTCTTTCTGTTACTTTTTATCTATTTCAGTTTCTTTCATCAGTGTTTTATAATTTTCAGAGTACAGTTCTTTTACCTCTTTGGTTAGGTTTATTTCCTAGGTATCTTACCATTTTTGGTGAAATTATAAATAGGATTATTTTGTTAATATCTTTTTCTGCTGCTTCATTGTTGGTGTATGGAAATGCAAAAGATTTCTGTATGTTAATTTTGTAATCTGTAACTTTACTGAATTTGTTTATCAGTTCTAGCAGTTTTATGATGGAGTCTTTCAGGTTTTCTTTTTGTAGTATCATGTCATGTGCAAATGGTGAAAGTTCGACTTTTTTCCTTGCCAACTTGGATGTCTTTCACTTCTTTTTGTTGTCTGATTGCTTGGTTAGGACTTCTAGTACTAAGTTGAATAAAGTAATGAGAGTAGATATTCTGATCTTATTCCTTACTGTAGAAGAAAAGCTTTCAAGTTTTTCCCATTAAATCTGATGTTAGCAGTAGGTTTTTCATAATGACTTTTATTATGGTGATGTATATTCCCTCAAAACCTACTTCATTGAGGGTTTTTATCATGAATAGGTGTCGTACTTTGTGAAATTCTTTTTCTGTGTCTATTGAAATGACCATATGGTCCTTATATTTCCTCTTATTGATTTGATGTATCACATTGATTGATTTGCAAATACTCACCCTTAAAACCCAGGAATAAATTCCACTTGATCATGGTGAATGATTTCTTAATGTATTTTTTGATTCCGTTCGCTAGTATTTTACTGAGGATTTTTGCATCTTTGTTCATCAGAGATATTGGCCAGTAATTCTCTTTTTTTAGTGGTGTCTTTATCTGGTTTTGATATCAGGGTAATGCTGGCCTCATAGAATGAATTCAGAAGTTTTCCTTCCTTTTCTATTTTTTTTGAATAATATGAGAAGAATAGGTATTTACTCTTACTTAAATGTTTGGTAGAATTCTTCCATGAAGCCATCTGTCCTGGACTTTTGTTTTTTGGGAGTCTTGGATAACTAATTCAGTCTTCTTGCTGGTTATTAGTCTGTTCAGATTTGCTGTTTCATCCTGTTTCATTTTAGGCAGTTTGTATGTTTCTAGGAATTTATCAATTTCTTTTAGATTGTTAATTTCTTGGCATATAGTTTTTCATAATATTCTCTTATACTTCTATTTCTGTGGTGTTGGTTGTTATTTATCCCCTCTTGTTTGTGATTTTTTTTTAAAGATTTTATCTATTTGTTTGACAGACAGAGATCACAAGTAGGCAGAGAAGCAGGCGGAAGGCGGGGGGAAGCAGGCTCCCTGCTGAGCAGAGAGCCCGATGCGGGGCTTGATCCCAGAACCCTGAGATCATGACCTGAGCCAAAGGCAGAGGCTTTAACCCACTGAGCCACCCAGGCACCCCTGTTTATGATTTTATTTGTTTGAGTCCTTTCTTTTTTTCTTGACATGTCTGGCTAGAGGTTTATCAATTTCATTGATCTTTTCAAAGAACCAGCTCCTGGTTTCATTGAATGTTCTGTTGATTTTTTAGTTTCACTATCATTTATTTCTGCTCTAATTTTTGTTATTTCCTTGAATCTGCTGGTTTGGGTTTTGTTTGTTATTCTTTTTTAGCTCCTTTAGATGTAATGTTCTGTTGATTTTTTAGTTTCACTATCATTTATTTCTGCTCTAATTTTTGTTATTTCCTTGAATCTGCTGGTTTGGGTTTTGTTTGTTATTCTTTTTAAGCTCCTTTAGATGTAAGGTTAGGTTGTTTATGTGAGATTTTTCTTGCTTCTTGAGGTAGACTATATTGCTGTAAACATCCTTCTTAGAACCACTTTTGCTACATCCCAAATGTTTTGGACCATTGTGTTTCCCATGTACTTTTCTATTTTTTTTTATTTTATTTCCTTATTGATCCATTCATTGTTTAGTAGCATATTATTTAACCTCCATATATATGTGGTCTTTCCAGATTTTTTCTTGTGGTTGACTTCTAGTTTCATAACATTGTGGTCAGAAAAATTGCATGGTATGATTTTAGTCTTTTTAAATTTAGTGAGGCTTGTTTTGTGGGCTAATATGTGATCTATTTTGGAATATGTTCCATGTGCATTTAAAAAGAATGTCTGTTCTTCTTTTTTAGGATGAAATTTTCTGAATATAGCTGTTAAATCAATCTTATTCCAATGTGTCATTCAAAGTCATTGTTTCCTTGTTGATTTTCTCTTTAGATGATTTATTGATGCAAATGGAGTGTTAAAATCCCCTACTATTATTGTATTATTATCAATTATTTCCTTTTTTTCCCCTAAAGATTATTTATTTATTTGACAGAGAAAGACACAGTGAGAAAGGGAACATAAGCAGGGGGAGTTGGAGAGGGAGAAGCAGGCACCCTGTCGAGCAGGGAACCCCAAATGGGGCTTGATCCTAGGACCCTGGAATCATGTCCTGAGCTGAAGACAGGCGCTTTAGGACTGAGCCACCCAGATGCTCCTCCTTTTTATGCTGTTAACTGTTTTATACACGTGGTTGCTTCCATGTTGGGTGTATAAATATTTACAACTGTTACATCTTCTTGTTGGATTATTCCTTTATTATTATATAGTGTTCTACTCTGTCTCTTGTTAGAGTCTTTGCTCTAAATTCATTTGTTCAATATAACTATTACTACAGTAGCTTTCTATTAACAGCATGATAGATGCATGATCGTTCATCATCCCCTTACTCTCAGTGTAAATGTCTTTAGGACTAAAATGAGTTTCTTGCGGGCAGCATATAGATGGGTCTTATTTTTTTATCCATTCTGTCACCTTGTGTCTTTGGAGCATTTAGTCCATTTACATTCAAAGTAGTTATTGATAGATACTTATTTATTGCCATTTTATTTCTTGTTTTGTGGTGTTACTGAAGACTTTCTCTGGTCCTTTGTTGTCTTTCTCTCTTTCATGGTCTGGTATTTTCTTTAGTGATATATTTGGATTTCTTTCTCTTTATTCTTTGTATATTTGTTAGGGATTTTTGTTATATGGCTACCATTAGGTTTGTATATAACCTCTTCTGCATATAGCGGTGTATATTAAGTGGATGTTTGCTTAACTTTGAACCATCCTTTACTCCTCTTCTATCCAAATTTTAGATGTATGCTTTTATATTTTACATCCTATTATTTAGTGAACTCCTTGATTGCTTTTTACAGAAATACTCATTTTTACTGCTTTTTTGTTTCCTGACTTCTTACTGTCACTTCTGCTCTCTCCTTTCCACTTAAAGAGTCCCCTTTAATATTTCTTGCAGGGCTGGTTTAGTGATCATGAACTCCCTTAGTTTTTGTTTGGCTTCAGACTCTTTATCTTTGTGTTATGATGATAGCCTTGATGGATAGAGTATTCTTGGCTACAGATTCTTCTCACTCAGCTCTTTGATTATATCATGCCACTCTCTCCTGTTTTGGAAAGTTTCTACTGAAAAATCTGTTGATAGCCTTACAGGGTTGCTTTTGTATGTTACTATCTTCTTTTGTCTTTCTGCTTTTAATTTTTTTTCTTTATCACTGTATATTGTGATTTTAGTTCCAATATGTCTTGGTCTGCATCTGTTTTTGTTTATTTTGGGGGGCGGTTCTCTGTGCCTCCTGGATTCAAATATCTATTTCCTTCTCCAGATCAGGGAAGTTTTGAGCCATTATTTCTTCACATAGATTTTCTGCTCACCTTTCTCTCTTCTTCTTCTTCTTCTGGAATTCCTATAAACAAACATTATTACATTTGATGGAGTCACCAAGTTCCCTATGTTTTCATTTTGCATAATTATTTTTCTTCTTTTTTGTTCAGCTTGATTGCTTTCCATTACTACCTTGTGTAGGTCACTAATTCATTACTCCACTTCTTACAGCCTACTGTTCATTCCATCAAGTGTGCTTCTTATTTTGTTTATAGAGACCTTTATCTATCCTTTGTTATTTCTTATCTTATCTTATAAGGGTTTTCTTATCTTATAAGGGTTTCACTGATGCCTTCCATTCTTTTTTCAAGTCCAGTGAGTATCCTTATGATAATTGCTTTAAATACTCCATCAGTCATGTTACTTTTCTTTATTTCACTTAGTTCTCTGGCCATGGCCTTGTCCTGTTCATTCATTTGGAACAAATTTCTCCATCTTTCATTCTGTCAAAGTCTTTTTGCCTGTTTCTATGTGTCAATAAAGTCAGCTACATCTCTAGTTCTTGATAGTAATGGCTTTATGACGAAGAGATATCATAGTGTTCTGCCATGTAGTATCCCCCATTCCCCAGGCCTGGGCCGCCAGTCATCCGCAGAGGCTCTTTTTCCTGTTGTGCGCATGTTCTGGTTCCTGGCATGAATGTGGCCCAATTTAACTAGGTACACTCTGGTCTGCTTGCAAAATGAGACTTGTCATCACCACTGCTGGAATTGAGGCTCTGTAAAACTCCCCAGTTTGGAGCTGTTGCGCGAGTAGGGGCTTGGGCAGGTCTTCTGAGAGAGGTCTGCTGTGTTGGGACTGAGGCAAGGGAGACTGGGAAGAGTGGTTCCACCAGAACGTTGAGAGTGAAGCTTGGTAATGAGGATAGGCCCTATGGTTATGCTAAGGGGTAGGGGAGGGAAATGGTACCTGCCAGTTCCTTTGTTCCTGGAGCCATCTCTCTGTGAATCTTTGTGTCTCTGGGATACACTATAAAATGTGCAAATAACTTCCTCTATGTCCCCTGAGAGCTCCTCAGATTAGTCTTTCCAGGCTGTATGGCTGCAGGTTGTTTACCTACCCCTTTCTCAAAAAGCAGCACAGTGTCCTCCAGTCTCTATCCCTGCCATACATGTTGACCTTTAAAACTCCAGGCTGAGCCCTGCTAGTCACCAGAAGTCATGAAATTCAGCCACTCTCACCTACCGTGTCACTTGCTATGGGCTTTCATTTTCCTCTGTGCACTCTCCTGTATGCTGGTCTGTCTCTTGCTCTTCTCCACGACTGCAGCTCCCTCTCTATCACAGAAGCCATGATTCATTTCTTTCCCAAACCTTATCTCTGCATTTCCTACCTTCTTAACTTCCTACCTACCTCTTCTCTACCTTTAGTTGTGGAGTTGTTCTGCCAATCTTCAAGTCAGTTTCTGGGGTATTTAGGATGATTTGATCCATGGGAAAAGGTGAACCCACAGTCCTTCTACTCTGCCACCATCTTCCAACTGGAACCATTTATTAAATATCTTGACCTAGAAGTGATAAAATCACCCTCATTCATTGGCAAGAATAAGTCAACATACCTACCTTCATAAAAAGGGGAGCTAAGAAATAAAATCCCTAGTTGTAAAGCTACTTCCTATCTTCAGTGATATATTTTGAAAAGGGGAGTACAAATTTTTTGTGCATATCCAGGCATCTTACCAAGCTAACTGTATGACTTTAAAAAAATGAATTTTTATAATTATGATTCCTCACAGGAAAAGGAGAATAATACCCCTGAAAGATCAGTAATGAAGATTAAATGAGATAAGGTACCTAAACTATTTGACATATGGTCAGACATAATATGAATTCTTAATATATGGTGCATGCTAAAATCATTTTCATCATCATGTGCTCTATGCTCCATATACATAAGATGATCACTTACTCCTCCTTCTCTTCTGTACAGTGATATAATATTTCTATTCCAAATATTATAAATAGTGGGTAAATCTTATAATTTTATAAAGTTACAACTATTTGTGTCCTTATTTTATGAGCATTCTTTCCCACACGGGCTTAGTAACACCAAATGCTTTCTTTTTATGGCTAAGGAAATGGCCCTTTTTGGTCAATAACTATGCAGCTTTAGATAGGATATGTGATATTCAAAGGAGTGCCCTCTGGGCTTGCATAGGTCATGGGCAGACCACCCTTGATGCTGATGACTCTTGTTGCATTGGAAAACCTATGCCAGTTAGAATATAAGAAGTGTTTTATAGCATCAAATTGATTCAGCCTTTCAGTAAAGTTTCTTTTATTCTGGGTTCTAAAATATATGCCTGCTGTTAACACTGTGCTACATTGATTATGTCAGATTTATCTTCATATCTGTAGACTACATAGCATCTTTTTTGTTTTCATATGGAAGTTTTAAAATGCTGGAGAAAATCATCAGACAGTTTCTGTTATTACAACTCTACCAATGTATATTTCTAAGACGTTAGGCAATAGAGTCGGTGACTTGAATAGAGTTGAATATTCTGATCACAATATCAAAAGTAAACAGCAACTTTTAACCACTTTCCACTCTCATTATAGTTCCTGTCATAACAGTATTTTCTGTTTTTTAATGGAAGAACAAGAAAGCAACAATTTAATGTCAGTTGTCCTAGTCTCTTAAAGACTGCATTGTCACATTAGCTTAACTTCCAATCAAAGTTTAGAAATATTAGTGCTAGGCAGCTATTTACCTTGAGTTATTAACATTTCTCAGTTATTAAAATCCAGTTACTTATTTTATGTTTCAATGATTGAAATATAAACAAGAAATAGAAGAAAATGTCAAGTGTATCTCATTCTGATTAGTAGTATAATTGTAAAGTTCTTTTTGTCTTGCTACATAAACTATTATTTTAGATTTTACATTTTAAACGGCTTCAACATTTTTATGGGCAAGATTGGCAAGAAGAAAATATTTGGGGGACAGGAAAAGAAAGTAAAAAGCTGAGGGTACTATAAACATTATAGGTAAAGAGGGTGACCTTCAGTAAATAAATGTGATATAATGCAAAATGTGAAGGAGTTTGGGTAAAGAAACCTAATTTCTAGGTCTGACTTTTCCTACCAATGAAGGTATGTGAATTCCTGAGTAAAAAATTTATAATTTGGAGGTCTCAGTTTTTTTATCTTCCAAATGGGGACAAAAATGATCCCCATTCTTTATGAATAGTATTTGATTTAAAAATTGAATAAGAGAAAAGGCTGTCATTGAAATCAATAAATACCCAGTTAATCAAAAACTTAAAATAATAACTACACTCCCTTGCCTCTACAGCTACCTGCAGCCATATGACTAAGTTTTGACTAACAAAATGTGAGAGAAAGTGCTATGCATAAATTCTTGGATACATCCTTTGAGCTTGCTTCAAACTTTAATGTGTATAATCATCAATTGAAGGGCTTGTTTAAAAAAAAAAAAAAAAAGCTGTGGAGTGCTTGAGTGGCTCAGTCAGTTAAGCCTTCAGCTCTTGATTTTGGCTCAGGTCATGATCTCAAGGTCCTGAGATTGAACCCCACTCAGTCTCCATGCTCAGCAGAGAGTCTGCTTGAGATCCTCTCCCTCTTCCTCTCTCTCTGTCCCTCCACCTGCTCACACACTCTCTCTCATTCTCTCTCTCTCAAATAAATAAATCTTAAAACAAAGAGAAACAAAAAACAGCTGGACTCTATGCTGAGCTCTATCTCAGAGTTACAGATTGAGTAAGTCTGGAGATTAACTTGAGAATTTGTATTTCTAGATTGGGGCTCCCTCCCCTCTCCAGCACAGATGATCCCTTTCTCCCCCAAACCATGTCTCTGTACTTCTCTGTCTTCCTCAGCGTGGCCTCTTCTCTCCCTCTAGCTATGGAGTTCATTCTCAGACCACAAGGCCATTTTATGGGTATTCACAGTGGTTTGATTGTTACCTAGTTGTGTCTGAGGGATGAGACAAGCCTAGGGTCCTCCTGCTATGCCACCAATTTAGCTCCAATTTAGCTAATTGGGCACCAATTTACAAAATCGAGCACCAATTTAGCAAAATCGAGAATTTGCATTTCTAACAAGTTGCTAGGTCATACTGGTGCTGCTAGCTCAAGAGCTACACTTTGGGAACCTCTGCCTTCTTGTCCTTTCATCTACTGTGATGCTTGGAACATGAATATGATGGCTGGTGCTGCATCTGATCCAAAAACTTGAGGGTCTCATCCTGGTAATACAGTTAAGAAAGCTGGAGAACTACTGCAGAACTACTCTATCAACTATGAATTGCCTACATGTATATTTTTCTGTGAGAGAGAAATAACTTTCTTAATTGTTTACTTGCATTTTTTGTTAAATTCAGCCAAACCTGATTCTAAGTAATGAAATGTATTAAATAAATTTGGATCATCACCCTCCCCCTTTACTACACTTAAGTTTCCGACAGTGGTCAGTGTCAGTCTTTCACCCAAACACTTATATACATCAGGGAATTTTAAGCCTAACACCTGTTCCAAAACTGAGGACTGAGGACCCATATAAAAGTCATTATATAATGATTAAGACATCTTTGAGCTGGTGTAATGGGTTTTGATTGAATTTCTGTTATTTCTAATTTTGTCTTAATAAAATGATTTTATATATATCTGGCTATATGGAGGAAAATGTATTTGTAAAATGTGTATTTTGGTGTGCATATTTACCCTAAGGAGATACAAATATATCCTTATACTTGAATATTGAATTTTTGTAGCAAAGCTATATTTAGAGTAGTTTAAAAGTATGTTACTGTATACATATATTTTAAACCTATGAGCATTTCAAAGCAGTACATAAACTTGTTCAAGGGTAATGATTAATAGTGAGGTTTACTGACTTCATAAGTGTAGAGAGTGCTTGACCTTTTACCTCATGCCTTATGATTTTCTAAACCACTGAATATAACTCAAAAGAAGACTATAACCTGTCATAGATTATACTGACCAAGGCATTTAAGTTCTCAGTGAAATGTGTAAGAATAGACAATATATTCAGGTATTTTTAAATGCTAAAATCATTGGTAAACTCTGGTCTTTTTTGCACAATCTTACATTTCTTAAGCTTTGAATAGTCAGGAGTGGTTTTAATCATAAAAATGTCTATTTTAATTGAAAATTGAAAGCCAGAAACTAGTACTTAATTCAATATAAGGGATATAGGGTAAGCTCCTACTTTTGTACACAAATTTAGACCTATATTGATAAAAAGAAACAAGTCGAACAAAACCTTTATCATCCGTTAACCAACTTTTTTTTTTTTTTAAATTCATTTGACAGACAGAGATCACAAGTAGGCAGAGAGGCAGGCAGAGAGAGGAGGAAGCAGGCTCCCTGCTGAGCAGAGAGACCAATGTGGGGCTCAATCCTAGGACCCTGGGATCATGACCTGAGCCTAAGGCAGAGGCTTAACCCACTGAGCCACCCAGGCACCCCCATTAACCAACTTTTTAAATTATAAGTAACTCAAGATTAAATTCCCACATCTTCCAGTTTTTTCTTCGGTGTAGTTTCCTGAAAATATGTACAGTTATAAATAATCACTTAAATGAAAATTCACATTCCAACAGAAAAATCCAACTTTCAGACATTTCACTAATGTTTCTCATTAAAGCAGTTATATTTTGCTATAATGAGAAAAAAGAGAAAATATAGTTTAAGAACCTGTAAGAATTCTTTATTAGATACGTATTGCATATTCAAAGTTATACATGTGTTTTTTGAAGAATTAGGTGGTTTATAAAATTAACATAAATAGAGACACCTGGCTGGCTCTGTCCATTAAGGATAGGACTCTCGATTTTAGCTCATGTCCTGATCTCAGGGTCAGATCAAGCTCCTTGAAGCAGGCTCCATGCTCAGAGGGGAGTCTCCTTGAGTTTTTTCTCTCTCTTCTTCCCCCCTTGCCCCTCCCCCCAACTCATGTGCACATGCTCTCTCTCTCTCTCTCAAATTAAGAAATAAATATCGTAAAAGAATAACATATAAATAAATCAGTAATAAAAGGAAATAAAAATATATAAAAGGAAAAATACAAAGAAAAATATAAGCTTTTAAAAAATGATATAAAGAATAATTTAAATGACTGAACCATCAAGTTTGACGATATTGCTATATTTTGTTCCTTGGTGTCAAAGCAAACAACTCATAGCCAGTTACATAAATGTCACTCCTTTCCTTCTGGAGGAAGGAGATATACCAGAACTTAAAAAAAAAAAAAAAAAAAAGAAGAAGAAGAACAACAACAACAACAACAAAGCACTGAATTAAGAAGAAGAAGAAAAGTTCTGAATTAAAAGCACTGAATTTGAAAACCAGAAAAAAGATTGTGGATGTTAAAATGTTACTTGTAGCTGAGTGACCATTTCAAGATATATAAAATCACATTGGCTCTTTTTTTGTAATGAAATTACCAGGTGACACTTTTAATATATTACTTTATAAAATAGTGATTTGACTAAAATTTACATCTTTTATGCCAGACCAGAAGATCCTAAATTCTGAAATATGTCTAATATTTAGTGACACACATGTCAAATGTCAAATGTGTGTTTATAATAGGTAGATGTTTTTTAGTAACTGGATGAATTATCAAAGTTTATGCTGAAAATATTTTAATCACATATCAGATAAACAAGAAGAATGCATACAGCTAATATATCTAAAATGGAAATTCAGTGTAGGCAGTGGTTATTAAATTAGATTTGGGATGTGAATGATATCATTAAAAATGCCACATTTCCCATCCTGTCAAATTAAAATTTTTCAATAACAGTGTAAAATAAATCTTAAGATTAAGAATTTGAATTTGGATAACTCACACGTAACGTAAACAATGTATTTAGGGGATGCCTGGGTGGTTCAATGGGTTAAAGCCTCTGCCTTTGGCTCGGGTCATGGTCGCAGGGTCCTGGGATCAAGCCTCACATCAGGCTCTCTGCTCAGCAGAGAATAAATGAATAAATGAATAAATAAATGAATAAATAAAAAACAAATCTTTAAAAAAAAACAGAAACAAAAACAAAACAAAACAATGTATTTAGGACTTTTCCAAGTGCATCATGTATAGAAACTAGCATACTTTTCACAAAAATCTTTTGAGATGGCATCATAACTGTCCTCATTTGGTGGATATAGTCACTGACGTGCAGAAATATCAAGTTTACATAGCTAGCAAGTGGTAGAGCCAAGGATTGAATAGAGTCAGATTCTATGGTGTATGCTGTAATAGGCCTGTATTCCAGATCTCTAAAGCCTCTAAATAATTCACATTGTTTTTGTACGTATTTCAAATTATTTGGATGTTATTCAATTTCTAGGGCTGTTGGAAGTTACAAACTTAAATTTCTGACTTAGTTTTTGATTTGTAGGATTACTTAAATCTTCTTGTTTTTTTCTTTTTAAGATTTTTTATTTATTTATTTGACAGAGAGAGAGAGATCACAAGTAGGCAGAGAGACAGGCAGAGGGAGATGGGGAAGCAGGCTCCCTGCTGAGCAGAGAGCCTGATGGGGGGCTCCATCCCAAGACCCTGGGACCATGACCTGAGCCGAACGCAGAGGCTTAACCCACTTAGCCACCGAGGCACTCCTCTTCTTGCTTTTTTTACATTACATTTCTTATGCATTATACCTGGTTAGGCAACACAATTTATGCAAGAAACAAAACAATTTCAGGCAAAGTAGGGCAAGATAAATTAAAACGGGGATCTGTGTAGATTTTAAACATGAATCAGTTAATGTCCTATGATTAAGGTATATTATGTGAAATATCTTTGTGTAAGTTATGATGAAAAAGTAGTTGGGTCTCTTAAGACTAGGGTCTCTTATGATAAAGAAGTCAGTAAGGTGGGAAAAGATAATACTTTTATTATAGATCTACAAAAGGAATGGGTTATATGGAACACCTTGGAGACTACATAATAATTTATAATAGTATAATTTATTATATTTATCCAGAAAATAGAGATATAATTGTTATGTTGTTCTGTCCACCATTGATAAATATGTTTGCTGCTCTTTGATGATTGCTAACAAATTGGTGGCTTCTGCTGTCAGCATTACTATCAGAGTGCAGTTCTATTATATTCTCATTAACATAATGATAAAATTAACATTAAGAAAACACTTTCAGTAAGAATTTATGAGATTCTGTGCAATTAAGCATGTAACAATATGGACAGAAAATTTGCAGAAGACTATATAATAATAAAAATAAAAAAATATATTTGTAGAAGTAGTCAGTGACCTGAGACTTTAGACTGTTGATTGCAGGCTTGTTGATATGTTAATGTGAAGTAATTATTCCAGTGAATTGAAGCTGAAAGTCAACATGTATATTCATTAATTTAGTTTAAGCTTCCTTATTGTTAATCACAGTTGGGTAATCTATTTTCAGCAAACTGATCCACAACTTTCCCATCATGCTTTGCCAACCATAAAATTTAAACATTCTTTCCTGTCAACTTTATAATTTCTAACTAGGAAATGCTTTTTTGATCATTTAAAATGTTAAACACTTGTTTGTCTTTAAAATTAAGAACTGATTTTTGTCAGAAATCTGTTTACTATTGCATATAATTTGTGTTTCAGTATTCACAAATATTTTCACATTTTTTTTCTTTAAGGATGTTAATTTATTGAAGCATTAGAAATTTCCTAAGAAGTATCTCTTACCAGTCAGATAGTGTATGTCAGAAGCAATACTATGTTCATCTAATTCTCTTATTTTTTTTTTCTTTTTGCCACCTATCTAGATGAAATTGTCCAGCATTCCTTATAGCTGGGTGAGGTCATGTAATTTTTCTGGCCACTAAGAAGATTAAAGCAGTAAATATACTTCCAGGCCTGGCCCATTAGGTGTCTTCCCATATTATCTGCCAGACTTTCTCCCATCTTTCATTTTATATCCTATGATAAAATCCAGTGGAACATTCCATGACATCAAGACTATGAAGAAGCACAAAGTGAAAATAGCTTAGATCCTTGAATGGTCATATGGAACAGAGTCCTTCTACCAATTACACTGAACTGTGAAGTGACTGAGAAATAAACCTTTGGGCTTACCAAAGAAATTGGCATAAGAAATACTTATAGAAAATTCACCATCCTTATTAACTTTAGATCTACCAAACTGCCTTGCTCATTCTAGGTACTCAAAGATTGAATGAATGGATGAATGAATTAAAGCACTAGTCTCATATCACACTACTTTTCATGGTCCTGATATATTAATGCTATATTTTATATAAGTGAATATTGACAACTATATGACAATTTCATTGAGATGTATTTTATATGTGTGTAGGTGGTAGTGGGCATGGAAACTGACTGAAGAGCCAAAAGTTAATAATAATGAGAAGAGCTACTTTCACAATTTCATCTGGCTTTCTCAAACTTGTTTTCTACCTGGGGTCCCTGCATCCATTCCTATTTTCTTCCATACTCAAGTGATCTTGAATAACATTGTCTGTCCATGTTTGTTTTATAATACTCCTCATTTGACTCCTTTGTTCAAGACAATATGTTGTTTTCCTGTTGTCCACTGGATCGAGTCCGTACATCTCTACCTTTACTGAAAGTGCTTTCATAAAGTGAGCCTATTTTCTCTCTAGATCCCATAAGGTTAGTTCTTTGTAATTAGCTGAACCTCATGTCTGTTTCCTGTACTAGTTGTCCTAACCCTATTTGCATGCTTTTGGTTATGCCATTTTTGCTCAGGAGTGCTCATCTCTAATCTTATCCAATCTTATTTCATGTGCATTTGTTCCATGCAGATTTCCTTGATTCTGACATATTATGAAGGCTGAATTCCTGTAGACAATAAACAGAGTCTGTACATTATTTATCACTTAATTCATTTAATGAATGTTCTCTTTTGGTATTCCTCATTATTTTTCTCCATTTTATTCCCTCAAGTAGATTGTAAGTTCTTTCAGCCTAAAGATTTCCTTTTACTTGTTAGCAGGTCATTCCTTTTAAAGTGAATTATGTATTGTATACTTTAAACTTTTTTAATTTTAAGGCTTATGTTCTCAGGTTTTCAAATAAAACTACATGATACTTTTCAAGTGCCAGAACTGTTATTGTACATAAGAGACCTAAGTTTCCCTCACTAAGTTTGGCGTCTTTGAAAACATAGCAGAATACCTTTTCTTGTCTCTGAAACCTTTATAATTCTAGCTGGTACTTCCCATGTCATGTGGTGCAAACCTAGGTAAACTGCATGCTAGGTAAAAGCTGCCATGGTGTTATCCACAACAGGAAGTAGTAGGAAAGGACTGTTAAGGGAAAGTCAGTAGTGAGCTTCGTAGGAAATGGAACACATGAAAACAATATGCTTGTTACTATCAATAGTTAAAACCAACTAGATAACAAATGTTCCATTTAAGATCAATCAGTGAATGCCAAAATAAGCTTAGTCAGCATGAACCATTGATATTTGCAGATTTGGTTCATTCTAACTCTAGTATAGGACTGGACAGGAAATAACAATAAAGAAGCTTCTGGAAATGGCACAACTTCATCGCATTGATAGACCCTATATATCTATTTCTTCAAAACATGGCCATATTGCCAAGAAAGAAAGGCAGTACATAGGAAAAAAACACAATGCTGGGACCAAAATACATGTGTGACGCTACATCATATGACATTGTAGACTCATAAGATATAAGAGTTAAAAGGAGTCTTTTGGTAAGCTTACCCTCTCACTCCATATAACTCTGACAAAATCGCCACTTGAGAGGTTACAAGCAGAGAATTTATCATCTTATAATGTAGCTTATACCATTTCTAAATAGTTTTCTTCCACAGGCTATCCCAAGAATGGGTGGACAATGTAAACCTTAACAAACTAATGAATTTCTGATACTGCTCTTATTTTGTTTGGGATTTGACTCTCCAAATACTCTTGGTTATTTCTGGAACTTTCTAAGGGTTCACATGAATGTGCTCCGAGGACTCTTTTTCATATTAGCAATATTGTAGTCAACAATTTCCTTTGTTGCTCTGGCTTCCAGTGTTGATGTCCAAGGCTCTGATGATGACCAAATATAAGAACCATTCCATGGCAATTACAACATTCCTAGGGCTGAGTGTAGGGCGCCCAGGATGGCAGATGACAGGTCAATACTCATAACCACCTTTATCCTATGGCACTTGGTACAATAATTATAAGGAAGTGTAACTATTGATTTATTGTCAAGCTTTTCCTATTGAAGTATGAGATGACTGAGATAAAAAGAAAAATACGATTTATTTGATTTAGTTCACAAATATTTGTTGAATGAATGAATATTTCTAAGCTTCTGTCCTCAGCCAAAATTAGTCAATATTCACTTTTCTTTGGATGAGTTCTTTCTCCAGAGAAGGCTGTCTATAAACGGAGCCCTTGGAGTCTAGCTTTTTGTAGACATGCATGGCTCAAATTTAGGGTGAAGGCTGTTTAGGCTTAAGGTGAAAGGTAGATTTAGAAAGTTAGTTTTGGTTTAAATAAGACCATTTCCCATGGACCTAGTTTAGTCCAGTGGAGCTAAACAGAATGAAACTTTCACTCTTGCAAGGAAAGAATAGTGGTATTAGGGTCTCAAATATATAGCTTCATTAGCATTTTCAAGTTAAATTTTAAGACTTTGAAAAATCATTGTCAATAATGCTATTATTTGTAGTGAAAAAAGTGGAGATGCTAGGAGCTATTACTTTTTCAGCTTTCGTAAGGTACAGAGATTTTTTTGTGTGTACTCAGAAAAGGAGACTAGGAGCAAATGAGAAGGAAAGACCTCGAAGATGGGGATGTCAAGAAGATGTGCAGCATTCATTTATTCGTTAATTCAGAATATTTATTGAGCATAGGCAAGGTACTGTGACAGATGCCACCAGCAGTAAACTGAATGGACAAATGCTCCTGACCTTATGAAGCAGATGGTCTAATGGAGGACAGACAGAAGTTATAATTATTTCAAATCATTTCATGACAGTTGCAATAAGTACAGACATGATCATATGCTAACCTAACAGTTTTAACCAAAACAATCATTGGCACTGGAAGAGCTAGTGTATATGGGAGGCATCATGTTGAGAAACATGTTTTAGATCTAATAGAAAGTGAAATTTTAAGAGACATTAAGGACCATTTAAATATTCATTATATTTCTTACTTCTTGAGGAAATGAAAAGGTAAACTAACCTTATTTTAATCTTTACCTATATGAGATAGATACTTTACATGTTTATTACATTTTCAGTTAACACTATTCAGTGAGAAGGTGGAATTACCTTCATACATAGGGATTAAAGTGGATAAAATACATGTAGGCATGGGTGGATGATGGGCGCAAATTACTTAGACACGGTAATGGCACTACCTCCATGATAGCAGTTTGTATCTTACACAACTCTATCTTAGGAGAAATGTCAGGTAACTGCTCGCAGTTACACAGTAAATGGCAGCTGGAAATCAGACTCAACTCTATGTGATTGTTGTGTCTGACTCACTTTCTTTTAAAAATTTTTTCCCATGTTAAACCACATTGTTCCAGATTTCACTCATTACTGTTGTTGATTTAAATTAGAAACCCAGAAATATTAGATCACCGATGTAAGTCCTTCATTTTACAGAAAAGGAAATTGGAATTCAGAGAGATAATGTGACTTGCTCTGAATCTTACTAAGATTAGACCAGAGTTGTCATAATTTGTAGGAATATATGATTACTATGTATATTTATATTTAAATAGTTTGATGATAGTAAGAAGTCAACATTTTTCCTGGAAATTTTATTATTGGAGATCTTTAGAAAAAAGTCTGGAGAGAGCTTTACATAGAAAAATGATACCATCTAGTGTACATCTGTAACTGCTAGCGGAAACTCCCCCAAACTCAGGCAGGGATTAAAGGCTCTGAGTTGTACACCTAGAGATTTTCATCATGTACAATCACAGAGGTTATGAACAGCAGCAATGATAATCCACTTATCAATGTGGAATTTTCATGTGAGAAAATTTAATTTTTATTCATGAATTTCTTCATTGCATGTTATAAAATATATCCTTTGAATTAAGTTTTTAGGGTCTATTATTGCAGTGTTCATTTGTTGTGAGTGAATTTTTTAAAAATTGTATTTGACATGTACCTAGTTAAGTACTTGTTTTCAGCTTTTAGCATAATAAGCAATATGTGCTATCATAGCTTCAATTTTCCTGCCAAGTAGAGAGTGACAGCTGTGTGGCAATATGTAATGCATATTTTCATCTACAGATAAATTGGAAGGAAGGAAAAACAGCTTCTGGATGGGCAGGTCACCATCATTTAAATGAATCGTTAAAATTATATTTTTCCCTAGAAACAAAAATGTAATTGCTTTTCTGGTTAGATGCACACTGAAAGACCTTATTTATATTATTGTAACTTATTTTCTTGCAATTTACAACTTTCCTAAGATCTTTTGGAATTTTTTTGTTCTTGTTTTTGTTACTCTTTTTCATTCAAGCAGTATGCACTTATTTTTTAGTAAAGCTCCATGATATTTGCTAAAATTTATCTCTGAAGGATAGAATTGCTCAGTACATAGCACTGTAAGCGAGACCTTGTTCTTCCACATTCATCTGATTGGCAAGCGAAGGAATTTTAGCTCTTAACTAGACTGCCATTTAACCAAGGTTCTAATGCTCATCTTGACTGAAGAAAGGTAGCAGCCCTAAATTCAGTATTTTAAATATGCTATATTTTAACTTAGTTTCAAAGTAAAATAAGAAATATGATTTATTTATACTTTGTTTCCATTTTGTAATTTTATATTTTATCATTAATTGTAATACCCTTGCCTGTCTCCAAGCAGGCATGAGACTGCCATAACTATATTTCCACATCATGTTTTTAAAATTCCCTGTCCAATATATCACTTTACAATATGTGATTTATAAAAATACGGTATTCATTTGATGATTTGCACAAATAGCAAACAACGAGAAAATTTTAATCTCTATCTTTTCACACTCTTGTGTATAAATGATTTTTTGTTGTTGTTGTTATTTTATGTGTTGGCATGTCTTTATTTTAAAACTTCTAAAAGGTTGGGGCGCCTGGGTGGCTCAGCGGGCTAAAGCCTCTGCCTTTGGCTCAGGTCATGATCTCAGGGTCCTGGGATCAAGCCCTGCATCGGGCTCACTGCTCAGCAGGGAGCCTGCTTCCTCCTCTCTCTCTGCCTGCCTCTCTGCCTACTTGTGATCTCTGTCTGTCAAATAAATCAATAAAATATTAAAAAAAAAACTTCTAAAAGGTTAGCTTGAGATAATAACTTATCTGAAAGTTATTGCTTACAGAAACAGCACAACTATTCATGAGTCCTTTGATATTCTGAGTAAATTTAATTCCACTTTGGACTTGAATGATGTCATTTACAATTAAGAGTATTAGAGAAATAAATCCGTTATCTTTGGTGATCATTTCTACAATATTTAGACCTATTTGGGGACACTAATCAGATTTGGGAACTTTAGAAAGGAGGAGAAAAGCTAAGTGCTCTTCCTCCAGCTTATTTAAGATTTGAGAATTGTTTCTGTCAACCCCTAAGAGCATAAAGAAGGTAACTTATTTTTGTTTTGTTTTTTTAAAGATTTTATTTATTTACTTGACGGACAGAGATCACAAGTAGGCAGAGAGGCAGGAAGAGAGAGGGGGAAGCAGGCTCCCTGCTGAGCAATGAGCCCGATGCAGGGCTTGATCCCAGGACCCTGGGATCATGACCTGAGCCAAAGGCAGAGGCTTTAACCCACTGAGCCACCCAGGTGCCCCAAGAAGGTAACTTTGTATGTGAAGCTTAATCAACATAGTTTTTCTGGCTGAAACAATACACGATAGGGAAGTTTCTTCTAGCGTAGTCTGATGCTTTACTAACATTTGAGAAATTTCTTTGCTTAAGAAATATTTCATAGATCTTTTTTCAGAAGATTCAGGAATGGATCTGTGTCTCTTTTGTATGGACTTCTTAATGCATGTTCCTTTCAGGTTTTACCCCCCTTGTCTTAAAGTTTCCACCATAAAGGTAGTACTGCTGTCTGCCCAAACTATCATTACAAATAACTGACAGAACAGCCTCCATATTTCCCTATTGAGTCACATGAAAGTCATTATTTTTCTCTATATCCAGTCATATTTGTGAACCTCAGAGTTCAACATCATAGCTTACTGTCTTTGTACCTCTAACATACTTCACTTGTTTTTAGTCATTCCAAAACAACTATCAGTTGGAGTCTCCACTATGTGTCAAGTCCTTGTCTCGCCTACTTTTGCTTCACTTAGGCTCAGCAATATCCTAGAGATAATGGTTATCCACAATGGTTATATTTCTACATTATTTGCTCTGAAAATTACCTGTATAAACCAGCTGCTTTTAATTTTAGTGATCCTGTTGAGGTCAGATTTGCTGGAAATAGACCTAGAAGCAGCATTTACATTCAAGACATTTACTGGGAAGTCCTCCAAGGAACAACACCTGTGAGGGAGTGAAGGACCTATGACTGGGTGGATGCAGAAGTTGAACTGAGATGCATTTGCAAAAATGGCTTCTAACAGGTTGCTCTGGAACTAACATGGCCATTCAGAATTGTCCCTAATTGAGTCAAGAGGATCCCCTTTGTTCCCCTCATGAACAAGCCATTGATATGAGCTGGACACCACACCTTATATGAGCAGCTTCTCCTTTTCTCAAGGTAAGTTCCCAAAGAGGTACTCAGCTGTGTTCCATCAGTAGTCACCACTCTTTGCAGCTGATGTAATGAAGGACTCAGTCTATAGAAGGGGATCTGCGTGGCATACTATAGTACCTACAAAAAACATCTTCCCTGGCTTTTCTCTTTTTTCCATATGGAAGTAATACCGATCAAGGTCAGTCCCTCCCCTCCTCTCCCATCCCTTCCTCTCCCCTCCCCTCCCCTCTCTCTGTTTTTGTATTCCTCTCCCCTAACCCTCATAGCATTTCATCTGTATTTCTGTTGTGACATTTACTGCATTTTGCATTTTATTATGCTTTTTCTATTGTGTATGAGTTAAGTTCATCACTATAAGGTATGGGCACTTTTAAGGTAGAAACTGTTCTAACCGTATTTCTTACGGCCATGTACACAGAGTTAAATCTTTTTTAAAAAATATCTAGTGGAGGTCTGCCTGGGTGGCTCAGTTGGTTGAACTTTTGGCTCAAGTCATGATCCCAGGATCTAGGGACTCCCTGCTCAGGGACTTCTCTCTCTCTCTCTGCTGTTCCCCCTGCTTATACTCTCTTACTCTCTGTCCAATAAATAAATAAGATCTTTAATAATACATATCTGATTCAGATATGTATTATTAAAGTGGGGGAATGTCCCATAGACTTGTTCTTCAATATGTATTATTCAGATATATGTATTCAATATGTATTATTCAATATGTATTATTCATATATGAATATGAATATTATATTATATATATTATATTATATGAATAATATAATATGAATAATACATATTGATATGTATTATTATCATATATGTATATGATACATATACATATGTTCTTCAATATGTATTATTCAGACTTGTTCTTCAGATATGTATTATTAAAGTAGGGAAATGTCCCATAGACTTGTTCTTCATAATTTACCTTTGAAGAAAAGAAAACAGTTTGTGTATATCTAGAGTCATGAGAGATGTAAGAGATTTAATCACTTTTTATTTCATTTATAGATCAAGTCTAGGTATTCTCTACACTAGAATTCTGCAGAAATATTATTGGTTTTGTGTGTGGTATCTCGGGACAGATGGCCAGTTCCTGAGTACCATGAGGAGGTGATTACTACTTCTATCATAACATCTGCTGCTATTATGCTGTTCATTCAGAATATAAAAGTGAAAATTGGATGTAGCAAAAGCAGTATTATCACAGAGGAGCTCCTTGATCAACAAGGGCCCTTACCCTCCATACCTTCAATTACATTTTATAACCTTGAACCATACTTACAAGAGCTTGTCACATCAACCACTTTTTAATAATGATTAAGCTTAATTTACATCAAAAAGAACCAAAAAACTGCTATGGATTTTCGAGTAATAACAAATGGCTATGTTATAAATTGGTATGGACAATTCCTTAAAAGTAAGGATTTTACTTTTACTAGCAAACACAACTGAATTTAATATACATTAAAATTATTGGATTAATTTCAGATATGTCTTCTCATAGCTACATCACCACACAATTTTATATATTAAGAGCATCTGTGTATGTTATTTTCTGTTCTTTTATTATTTTATAATTTCAGAAATGTACTTTGATAATTCTAGGTTTAGTGTAACTTTATTTTCAAATTGTGTCTTCTCAGTAAATATTAACAAATGATAATCACTAGGGTCCTATATCTTCTCATTTGAGATATGTTCAATATTCTTTTAACTCTATAGCTTATTATTTTCTTCATTGATTAAGATCATAAGAGAAAGATACATTTTCTAGTTATGAATGCACTTACTTATTTAAAAACCATTCTGGAACTGTTTTGTGTACATATGGGATTGAAAAATGAATAGGATGCTTTTTTTTCCAAAATTCTCACAAGTGTGGTGGAAGATGTTTCTATACAAGTGGATCTAATGCAATTGGATCAAAGCGCTCTGGCACTGTGAAAAATGCTGTTGGGAGCATTGAAAATCGAACTAATTCTTGACAGATTTACTAGAAAATAAAGTGAATGAAAGAGGTTGTGTTTGAGCTGATCCTTGTCAGCTAAGCCTGATTTCTGATCTGCATAGAGTATGCATGAAACATATTTCCAGTAGCTGGAAAATGGGCTATATGATGGGTAGTAGAACATGACAGAGGTCAAATTAAGGTCAGGTATTAAACGGCCTTAAAATAATTTTCCTATATTTAGTGGATAATTATTTAAGGATTTGTTTTGTTTTGTTTTGTGTTGTTTTGTTTTTGAGAAAGAGAATTACTTAATCGCATCTTCATTTCAGAAAGGAAGCTTTGATTGTATGTATAGGATAGATTATGAATGGAAGCCTAAGTGAGAGGCCATTTAAATAATCCAAGGATGAAATTGTTGCACTATGAATGAAGGCAAGGAAAACTGTCAGATATTTATTGCCAGCTAAATGAAGAAAATACAGGAGAGGAGAAGGGGGACATTTACTGGAGTTTCTAACTTGAATGACTGAGTGCATGGTGATAGAGTAACTAATGTAAGGTATGCAGGAGAAGAAACTGAGAGTGCAAGGTAATATTAATTCACCTTTGAAATGTCATCTTGGGGCGCCTGGTTGGCTCAGTCGGCTCAGGTCATGATCCCAGGGTCCTGGGGTCAAGCCCCACATTGGACTTCCTGCTCAGCAGGAAGCCTGCTTCTCCCTCTCCCTCTCCCACTCCCCCTGCTTGTTTCCCCTCTCTCTTACTGTCTCTCTGTCAAATAAATAAATAAATAAATCTTAAAAAAAAAAAAAAAAAAGGAAATGTTGTCATCTTCCATGGGACTTTGGCACAACCGGATCTGTTTATTCTATAGGCAGCTGCAAATTTGCATGTGTAACTCAGCATCATTACTACGTGTGCAGGAACTGTTATCATTAAAATGAATGGGAATGTTAAGAGGTTGAAGGAGGAGGGAAATAAAGAGAATGAGAATAGAGAATATTCTCTCAGAATATTATGAGAATATAGATTAAATGAGAATTGAGATTAAATTGATGAGAATGAGAATAGAGATTAAAAAAAGAGTGAGGACTCCTGTCATATTCTTTGTGGGCATATGTCCTTTATGTAGTTGCAGTCATTGTGTGAACTCATTTAACATTATGCCCTAAATACTTTCTCATTTTGTTATAGAATGAAAGGCCTTTTAGGATGCTGGAGTTAACTATATTATAGGGGCACTACCACTATATTTTATCTAAATGTATCAAATAACTACCTATAAAAGGCACTTTTAAACAGAATCGCCCTATTACCAAACTCCCTGAAAAAGAATCACAGTATCTAATGGTCTAGTTTCAAAAGATGATCAATTATATAAAAAGTTTTTGAGTTTTGGCCCAAAGGCAAACAGGAGGTGAGTCAGCACTGGAACTTTTTTTATTAATTTCCTTTCGTTTGTAAGATTTTCTTCTTCAGTGAGAGCATATAGAGTGAAAGGGGAAAAACTAGGAAGCCTATTATTTGCATGTATCCAATTTTAAAATGCTAGCTAATTTTAAGTATTTTATTTTAGATTAGAGGATCATGCTCTTTAAATCAAGGCTTCAAGCCTGACTGCGTTCATTTGCAATCAACTGCGCATGTATATCTCATAAGATTTAGAAATTAATTGGTCACAAGGAGAAGCCAAGAGTTAGATGAATGGCACAGCATAATTATTTTTAAAAGACATTAAAATATATTTCTTACATTTGGTAGTCTTTTCATATACAAAGAACCATGTATTATTTAATATTATGTTCATCTCCTTTAGTGTTTGGCGCATTGTTAGAAAGCAATGAGTGTCTATTTAAAAATTTCTATGAAAGATGTATTATGTATTATAAGCTCTATTTTGATCTCCAAATACTGTATCAAATAAACAGGATGCCAAGAGTTCAAATTCATTAATTTGAATAAAATCATCAAAAGATTATACTGGATTAAGGTTTGATTTTGAGTTAGTGGTCCAGAGCAATTTTATATACAAGAGATTATTTCATAGTCTTCTGTTTCTTTCAAACCCATTTCAGGGTACCTGTCAACTTCTGATTCAGATGCTGTGTAGACTAAGTATGCATATTACTAAGATGTGCACTGGAATATCATTTATCTTCTTTTCTCATACTTAAGTGTTCTGCTTCAGTTTTGGAACCCTGTCAGTCATACATATTCTAGAATCAGAGATTCTTTTAGTCAAAAATTACCTTAAAACTACCTAGTCCAAACACCTGCCTAACATGTATAGTCCATTTCACAAATGTTCATTCAACTTGTGCTAAATCTCCCAGAGACTAGTAATTCCCTATCTTTTGAAGTATGTCAATATAAAGATCTTGCCTAACATAAATCCTCTCTTGCCTCATCTTAACATGTTAGCTCCTTTTCTGTTTTGGTGGGGCAGTGGCTTCCAGTTTCTCAGTTTGAATACCCAGATCCATTTGTATGGTGTAAAACCCATACGTTTTAGAATCATGCACATGTGGCTTAAAGCACTATTTCCAAATGTTAGTACCTGTGATCTTGGGAAGTTAAGTTCTCTAATATTCAGTTTTCTCATCTGTAAAATGGCAATAGCAACAAATACCTTCGAGAGGTTGTGAGAGTTAAACATGAAAGTATCCAAAATATTTCCATACAATACCTTCGTTGTGTAATGCATTTTCATTTCCTTTTCTAACTTCTTATGGTCACTGGTAGATCAATACTATCACTTCAAGCAATCTAGATATGGCTAAGTAATACAAAGATTGCATTAGCTTCTTGGCAGTCTCATTATGCTATTTATTCACAAGGAGCTGTCATAGAAAATTATAAATCCCTTTTGTATAAGAGCTGCTAGCTTTCATATCACCCTCATGTATACATTTTTTTTCCTCTTTTTTTTTTTTTTTTACATTGTAATTGGTATAATGCTTTATGGCAAAGTCTGCCTGTGGCTCCAACTTGTTAAAAAGTCTTTTGGAATCTCATTCAGTTAGCCCATGTATCTATCGGCTAGGTCCCCAAATTTGTCTTCTGTGAGCTTAATGATTATTCCCCCTGAATCAGTGATGAAACACTGAAACTAGGGTGGGGAACACATGCAAGCCAGCCTACCAGGGAACTATGCACTGACCCATTACTCTGCACCTTTCGTTCTTGCACCTACTTCCAATTCATCTAACCTTTACAGCATCTAACATATTTCTTTAGCTGTGTATCTTCTACAAAGTTACCATGAGGAAAAAAACAAGTGCATTGCTGAAAAACAGAATGATTATACCTGTTCATCCCTCTGGGCACAGGTCAGTAAGGACCATCAGCTCGCCAGTGATGATAGGTGGCAATGTCTCCAAGAAGACCAGGAGCAGGCACATTAAAAAGCTGACCCCAAAATCACAATCCTTATGAGGTTTCAAAAGCACTGTACCAAGTACAAGAGCAGGGCTAAAATCCAGAGAAAAATCAAGTAGCTGCAAAGAAATGAAATGAAATGAAATGAAATGAAAGAAGATTGGGAGAGGAAAACAGGAGGATTCTAAGTGATTATTATTAATGGAGAAACGAAGTATTTTTGCTTTGCCTATGTAATTGGAATTATCTGAATTTGTGAAAAGGGAAGAAGCAGAATGAACATGCATACATAGTTTCCCATATTTTTGGAGTATTTCAGTTATTAATTCTACTTTGATGCAGGGGAAATGTTTAGTTGTCAAATGGTTTGGGGTAAGACCAGGTTGGTTCTTTGTTTGCTACCCTTCCTTTGTAGAAACTGTTAACCATTCCATTTATAGTAGGTAATTTCATTCAGGATCAACATAAAGCCAGTTGAAGGCTGAGACTCATTTGCTCACTGCCGGTGTTGCAGACTTGCCCCAGTCTCACTGTTTCCCAGGGGTCATTGATGAAATCGTTGACTCACACAAACGTCTCCATGTAACACTGTGATATAATGAGTCTGTATAAGAAAACTCCAACTAAATTAGAGTAGTTAGATACATGCTTAAAATCCCTTACCCGTTCGGAGTTCAAATTCCTTTTTTGTCAGTGTGTCAGCTATTTCTTCTGGGTTCAAAAAATGTTCTTACTATATGAAGCAAAATATGAATTTAGATACTTCTTTCGCATTTCATAAAATTTAGTGCTTTGGTGAAGTAGACGTCCTGTTTTTCGTTTATAATTTGTATAATTTTAAAATAAATCATAGCATGGTTCTTGTTTTCTTAGAAATAGTAATTCTTCTTAGAAACTGAGTACAGTTAAGTTTTATAAAACTTGATGTGCAAATGTATGTTTTTATAAAAAAAAGGTTTATAAAACCTTGTGTGGATGTTACTTGTACTGTTTAGTCACTCAACTTTGCATGATTATGAAAGTGCAGAAGCATGAAAATTAGTAATTGCCCAGGCAATTTAGACAGATAAAAAGATAATGAACTGACTCAAACCTGCTAGACAAACAGCTGACATGTGGAATAGGTTTAAAAAATGAAACATCTTGGTTAAAAACCATGATTGTTTACTAAAAGACTATTATTCATTGCCATGTTTCTATTAACAGACAATTCATAGGTCATGAGTTTTGTCTTATAACTTATCTTTAAGCTAACCTAAAAACTAATGTGTTTAAAAGAATGTTATTTTCTGTATCATAATACCATGACTCTATGGTCCAGTGGGATTAGTGAATATAATTATTTGATTTTACTATCATTAACCAAATAGAGTTTTCAGCATTCATGGTATATTAATTAGTAAGTATAAACATACCACAATATATTGGCCCTAAATGATTTTTATAGTATAAATTTAAAAAGCACAGGCTTCTAAATAATATTAAACATGCAAAAGATACAATTATTCTAAATTGAGATGATAAATACTTAAATGCTTATTAGTTATGAATTTTATAAATGACAAAATAGATTCAGAAATATTATATCCAGCCAAGATCATGTAACTATTGAGAGATAAGGGAGTTAAACCAAAGCCCATATTCTTTTCAATATAATAAACTGCTACAAATAGAAGATATAGTCATTTCCCTTGTTACCAGTTTAAAGAGTGAGTCCTGATGATATCACCCAATTTCACAATATCCTAAGAAAGTAGTTTCCAATTATTTTGAGATATAAACTCCTTAGCAAATCTGATAAAGAACTATGTACGCTTGCTCCAGAAAATTCACAAATGCCCATTCATGAGCTGGATTTAGTAATGGCCCACTGAGCAATTATCAGAGTGCTAATCTAAGAGTAACACTAATGTGGCACTAGGATTATGTTGAGATAGAGAAGAACTGCTCTAAGAGAATTCTTCTTAGGGATTATCCTGTATATAGCTGGAAGAATTATTTTCATAATTCTCTTAGGAAAGGAGAGGTGATGTCAAAGATTTGGGCCACCTCTAGCCTACGTGGCATGTTGGTGCATACTCCTGCCTTTTAAGTGGACCCAGTTGGACAGGGTGGTCAGCTTCAGGAATCTAAATACAAATTGGTTTTCCACATTTATTTGTCCTCTTGGCTGGATGCCATTGTGACCAGATCTAGAGACCTTGCCCACAGGCAGAAGCTCTGGTAACAACAGAAGGCTTTATAACTGCCCTCTCAAGAGACTGGATTCAGTTAACAGCAAGATTCAATATTTACTGAAAGGATTATACCAGGGTAGGGTGGCAATCCAGGACAGAAGATAAAGGATGACTGTTGCTGCCACTGCTTCATTTCCTTACTTTTCCTGAAGCAGAGTAATCTGTTTCAGCTCCACAATAATGCTGGACAGATATATTGAGAATAAATTGAAGGACACCAAATCATCAGCCTGCTCTACTTTTCAAACTCTCAGCGATGTTTAGGTGTATTGGCCTGACCTGCACATTTATTAAATATTTTCTATACATTTTCAGGGAGTTTACAACCAATTGATGCTTACAGATGTTGCTATGTCTTTCTTCACTAATTATTTATTTAGTGAAAACATATATTATGTGCCAGGAATTAAACCTGTTTCCAGATATGTCTTCAATAACAAGTGGAATAATTAACATACTTGGTAATATTAGACTTAAGTTTATAATGTAGAAATTATTGTAAAATTCACATGAATGTGGGGTGCCTGGGTGGCTCAGTGGGTTAAGCCTCTGCCTTAGGCTCAGGTCATGATCTCAGGGTCCTGGCATGGAGCCCCGCATCAGGCTCTCTGCTCAGAAGCGAGCCTGCTTCCCCCTCTCTCTCTGCCTGCCTCTCTGCCTACTTGTAATCTTTCTCTCTGTCAAATAAATAAATAAAATCTTTAAAAAATAAATAAATAAAAAATAAAAAATTCACATGAATGTGTCATTGAAAAGAGAAAAAAAAAAACAAGAAACAGTGAGTAGAAATTTATTTGGTCCTATCTCATTTTGAGCTTTTCTCAATTGCTTCTCTGATGTCGCCAAGCTTTGTGCTTATAGGAAGAATCAGCTTGAATTTTGTGTGTGTCTCTATACTTAACAGTATCATCTCTCTGACATGTAATCATAAAATGAAATGCTTACGGCTTTCAATTGAATTTACACATTTTTTTTTAAATCATACTGTTTTAATGGATTTCAGAATTACTTGCTGTTATACATCATGTTGATTTGGTAAGCATGGAAATCTATTGATTTTACGTGTTCCAATTTTCTACTGAGTGGTTAATCCTTTTATAAAACAAAATGTATTTCAGTGGGAAGAAAGAAAACAGTGCAAATATCTTTAGGCTGATGAAATTTTCCTAGCATCAGAGAAATTGAGTGATTCATTATTAGCTTGCATACAACATTTCATTGATGGATACTTAACAATGATAAAAGGCTGAAAGCCTGTTTGTAAGAGATTGTTTCATCCAGATTGAAGATACATGCTTATGTCACTAGTAACCTTAAAAGCTACTTAGGAACGGTGTTATTTGTTTAAAATTATTTATATAAAAACCTGTAAAAGTGGAAAGCACATAATAAAATTATATAGTTAAATAAAAATATATATGTATATAGTATATATGTTATATATTGTTAATTCCTACCATTTGTAAAAATAAAAGGTATGATATTATTTGTTGTCATATTTGAAAAAATGTTTATAACTATCTTATTTATAATTCTTTGAATACAAACCGTTGTTCTTATGTATATGTAGATTTATCCCAGAATATTTTTCTTTTATCTGATTTAGAAATAACTATAAGCTATGCTGCTTTTAAGTTTGACATCAAAAGGAATGCTAATATTTGTGGTTATTATTTCATCATTTATCCAACAGCAAATGAAAATCATGGATTAGGTATAAATTGACAACATTTTTGATAGTTTAAACATGTAAAATAATAGCACATGTAGCTAATACTACTATTTATGTTTATACTTGGATTGCAACAGAAGATTCTTCTTTTTAAAAATTCAGTAATATATTTAAAAATTCACATATGCTGCCATAATATATTTGTATAGCTAATTCTTCACGTGTACAATGTCCTAGCTTCTCATCTTCTTTTTTCTCCTTGTATAATGGTATCCCAAGAAAGGAGTTCAGTCTGCCTTAAATTGCACTCAGGTTTTGGCTATATATTGTCCAACTTTATTACCATCAACTCCTCTCCTTTCCTTAAATTTAGCAACCCATAAGGCATAGGCTAATCCAATGAGATAACCCCTTCAAATATTGAAATTAAGAACAAAATCTTTGAAATGTTAACCAGTGTAGAGATGGGGCTGGGTTAGCCATTTTCAGGCATGTGCATTACGGTATATCAGTGTAGAAAGCAGTCTTCAAGGAGAACCAGGAGAGATCAAACATATAGACAGAAAGGGTCAATAGACCATTGTGGCCTACAGCAATAGTGTACAGAAGTCAGCTTATTCCATTTTGCAAGAACCAATTGCTTAATTTTAAAGTATTTTTGCAGGCAGGTTGACTTCAGTTGGTAGTTCAAAATCTGCCATGGTGGTATATTTACACCATGGAACCTGGCAAACCCTCCAAATCAGAGCTTCCCTGTCCCTGAGAGCTGGTGATTATACATTTAGCCAACACTGACAATGCCACAGGCACTAACAGATGCAGACAGAAAGCAGGAGAGTAGTTCCTACATGACTGACAGGTTCTTAGTTCCCAGTTCTAAATCCTTGCTTTATTTTTTGTGAAATGCTTTTATAGCCTTCCAAGAAACCCCACATTTATCTTATCTTATCTTATCTTATCTTATCTTATCTTATCTTATCTTAAGCAGAGAGTCCACAAGCAGGGGGAAGGGCAGGCAGAGGGAGAAGCAATTTCCCGGCTCAGGGACTGGATCCCAGGACCCCAGAATCATGACCTTAGCTGAAGGCAAAGCTTAACCGACTGAGCCACCGAGGCAGTCCCTATGTTATGCTTGTTTTACATGGTATGTACACACACACACACACACACACTTGACCAAAGATGCCTTGGAAAAGGAGCATCCCAAATAATCAACTAATTGCCACAATTCTATTCAATGTAAGTGGAGGATAAAGAACCTGAGGTTGGCAGTTTATCATATTCATGTGAAATGTCTTATACATATACATGTTTAAGTCTCTATGCTTCTTTATTGATCTCATATAATTTAGATTTAGCCCCAACTAACACCGAAGGGCAACTCTTTTGGTATCATGGTGAGACATTTCTTCTTGTGTGTTTTATTGTTAATCTGATCATCACCAAGAGAAAATTTAAGGAGGGAGGAATAAAGAGGATGAATGTAGTATCCTAAAAGATAATAGAGTATTTTATTAAGGACTTTGTTCTTGCTATAGCCAATTTCTACTGTCAGAGGCATAAGGAGAAGTTGGATTGGATAGGTTGGAGAGTCAGTCTGATTTTTTTTTTTTTTTTAAAGGGAAAAAGAATGATGCTAACTTTTTTTGCCTTTCTGGATTTTTCCAACTCTTGCTTTCATGCCACTTCCTCTAATGACTTTTAGATTAAGGTTTGTAAATATTCTGTCACAAATTACCTTTAAAAGACTCATATTTAGACATTACTTTGAGGAGAGGTCACGACTTCCCATTCTCCCTGTTTTATTACCGCAGCTAAGCTTTTGCGTACCAAAAAAATATATAAAATTCAGTCATACTAAGATAATACTATTGATCTTGGCAAGACATATGCAAACTTAGGTGCTTGATCCTAGGAGTTACTAAAGCCCAGAGCCATGGCAGGTCCTGTCTTTATTGACCTCAGAAATTTTAAAGTTAAGGGGTCAAATGTCAGCAAGGGACATTAGCAGTTCCAGATCTATCTTTTGACTTGCTGGAAGCATCTTTACTAAAATAAAGTGACTGACCCACTTTTTAAAGGCTTTACAAATCTTAATTGGGAGCAGGTTGACCCCTCCAAGTGCCAAAGGAAGAATTTTACCTCATTAGAAGTCCAACTGTATTCTTAGAAAAATGGGGGGTGTCATAAAGGACTCTTGGGAAATGACATGCCTTTGGGCTATCAGATTTAAAGATAGAAGAAACCATTGTTCTGACTTGTTTTGTTTTGTTTTAAATGCCACCAGAAGAGAGTATTATTTTCCTCTTTGAACTTAAAGTCAAATGATGTTTTAGGGCAAATGTTAACCTTTAGCTGAGAAAATATTTAGTTTGGATATTTATTGAAACATGCTTCTAGTGATAGTTTCTGGCAAAATGCATAAAGTACAGAACATGGAAGGATTCCTATAGAAGTTGACCCAGTTTGACAAGGCTGTTTTGTTTTTTTTTTTCCCGATCATATTAGTATGAAATCTTAATTCCCTAGTACCATATAAATAAGTAGAAATGTCTCTAGAAAATTTAAGGTCACATCTGTTATTGAGTTACTTTTTTCCATTAATGGAATAATATGGGCAGGTATTCACTGGAAGGCAACATGAAACAGTATAATTTGTCTTTGGGATTGTAAGAATGTAAGGCAGGTTACTTTTTGGTATTGTAAATATTCTAAATTTTAAATAGGTATCAGGTTATTCTTTCCTTCTAAAAGAAACAGAAAAATGAAAGCTCTTATAGGTGTGTTGATAAATAAATGATTAAAGTGAAACAAGTATTTTCAGACAGTATTACTTAAACACATAAGTGGTTAAGTTTTTAATTATTAGTCAACTCAAAGGCTGCTGACCAGTTAGCCCAGAAAATAGACACACACACACACACACACACACACACACACTTCCGCCTACACCCCTCTTGCACTGAATTCCAAGCCCAGTTATAAATGCTTTCAGATTGTTTTACAGTATTCACTCCAGTTGTAATAAGGACATAAGTAAAGGCTATTGATGTAGTTCATCTTTGTAGAAGACTGAGAAACGGCTTCAATCAGAGTCATATTTCCCACTGCGCTTTGGTTTAGTAAATGGGTTACAAAATGAGACTTATTCAAGATCAAATGGCAAGCCAGGCTTGCATCCCAAGGCTGTGATTATATGACAAAAACCTATCTCAGTGCAGGCGTGGGATTTCCTACTACTTTAGAAGACAACTTATTTTTAGCCTTCACTGTATTGCTAGTCTCTTAAACTTTTGAAAACGCATTGCGGTTTCTTTCCTTGACCCAGGCTTGAGATTTATTGATTTAGATCTGGTGACCACGTTAACATGTTCTTAGCCCCATCTGATTCTAATAGCTAGGGGATTGCACTTCTGTTGTCTCTGAGTCCACCACAGAGGCAGCCTGGAATCCAAGAATGCTAACTCCAGGTGTGAGACTTCATCTGGCATTCCCTGAGTACTGAAGAAAAACAGTTTTCTTGCTTTTCTGAACAGCTATCTCAGTCCAAAAACAAGCAAAAAAAAAAAAAAAATCGTGATACTTTTATTTTTGTGATTTAGCACAAATGAAAATACAATTTCACAAAACTACCTCCAAATAATTACATAAAGAAAAAAAGTAAGAAGTAATTTATTAATACCTCACTACTAAATAGCTTTCTCCTGGGAATTAAGATACTTTTAAGAAAGAGATACTGTTAAAAAATATTCTTAGGAAGGAAAAAATTATGACACTTGTTAAAGACGGGAAGACAAACTATTCAATGAACATCATTGTGATAAGAATGCTGGGGTTACTACAATGGGGTTTTGTAATAGGAGAGAGAAATCGGGTTCAATTCCAAATAGCACAAAGAAAAGTGGGAATTCATAACCAAGGAGAGGGTCAAGAATTTAGTATATGGGAATTTACTAAAGGGAAACATCCCAGAAGGATTCTGGCTAAAGTGGCCTAACAGGATTCTGGTGAAGGCAGTGTCAAGGTGATCGTTGTCACCTGGGGGATGGTGGAGAATGATGAACATGATCAGACATTGAAGACAACCAGATATGAAGGATGGGGAGCTTTAGTTAAATTGACTTAGCAGCATTCTTGCTAAAATTGGACAATGGAGGCCCAAAATTTAGGGACTAGTTGAGAAAAGGATTCAGAGCAGCCTGTGTAGAGCTTGGTGACATAGAGAAACTTTGTTGATATGTCACACCAAAAGATGGCAGATTACTTCCCATGACACGCAAATCACTTCTACTAGGTTTTTATAAATGTTACATCTATTTTTGCTTTGTGTTCTGTACTAAGGAAAAGTGGAAATGTAGAGTTCTTACCTGCATCAAAAAAGTATTTCAAGTAATACGGAAGAACAAAATTAAATACATCAGAACTAAAACTAGTATATACATTCAGATCTGATGTTCAAATGATCAATATTAGTTTATTGAAAATCAGTTCATTAAGAGCATAAGGATGAGGATGAGTGAAGGGAGGAAGCATAAAAAAACAACAAAAAGCTAAGATGTAGTTGAGAAAAAATAAAACAATGACAAGCATAAAATAATAATAGAGAAAAGTACCATTCCATAATAACTTTGATAAAAGGATATGACATTCTGTAATTTACTTTGCCTCTGTTGGGTTATACTACTTGATAATTAGTTTGTTGGATATAGAAAAAGTTGGATATAGAAAAACTCCAAACACTAAAAAATACAGACTTTTATTTAGATATTTTTACACTTTCCTTTCTTCTGCTACATGAATTATTATGTTCCCGTTGGAATCACCAAACTAAAATTATTCAGAGATAACTTCCTAAGTGTCTATTGTGTGGAAAGGTACAGTGGTAAATTATGTGTTCACAATGTGCAATGAAACTATAATGGAACTTCAAGGTCTGTCATTTGATCAAAATGAATATTATTTGGTGTCTGTCAAAGCGGATTTTGTTAGTGAAATTATTTCTTTTCCTTGAGTGGTAGTACATGGAAACTATCACTAATTTCCTGAACCAACATTTGTTATTTTCTTGTCAGGTTATTCATGTCTGCAAGTATTCTATTTACCCTCCCTACATTTTATCAACATGTCAAGTTTTTTTTTTTTTTTCATTTGTTCTTTGTTTGCCATCTGTCAAGCTGAATTTATAGTTCCTCTGCATATGGATAGTTATATATAACTTGTTTTTATTGTAAATTGATTTGGCCGTAATTCAGATATAATATAATTTTATATTATCCTATTAACTTTTTTGTTTTGTTAACATCTGTGCCATATTTGATTATACAGGTATTTCTAATTGAGTCAAATTTTCTGACCCTGTCTTGAATGCTATTTTTGTCATCTTTCTATTCCAGTTAAAATAGACCCATTATCTTAGACTTTACAACATGAATTTCAGAATTTCAGAATTCTCTCTCTTAGACTTTAGACTCTCTAGACTTAGACTTCTCTCTCTTAGACTTTATCTCTATCTTAGACTTTACAACATGAATTTCAGAATTTCAGAATTCTCTCTCAAATTCTCTCTCAAATATATCCCAATTTATCAGTTTCCTTATGTATTCATGTATCATCCCAGCTTGACAAATTCTTTAGCTAATCTCATGACAATATGCACATTAATTAATTCATCTAACATTAGGGGAACATTAAGGAACATAGGAACAATACTAAGACTACATACAGCTTCTAATAAAACTGTCTATTCTAAGCAGTGTGTATATCCTGAGATCTGTTAAGAGTGAAAGTATTTCAGATATCCTCCCTGTGATTTGCCCTGATTATAGCCAAACTATCTTTTTTTCTGCTGAGAAGGGCTAAATTTGTTTCTGAGAAGATATATTGCTGCAGAAGTATATTGTTACCATGATTATTTTATTACAACCATTCATATGCCACTTAATTTACAAAAAGTGGTCTTAAATCATTTGGTAGTTAATTCTTTCATGTTTCCATGGGGAAAAAATCAATAGTGCAATTTATTTACACCAGTGAAACTCTGATACTGGAATGGCAGATTAAAAATGCCAGAGGAGAAAAAGAACTAGTATTTAGAGAAGTAGTATTATGTAGATTAAAACCCGAATGTGTGTTTTGCTTAATTTTTAGACACATGAAAGAAAATATACAGAAGTCTCCATTACATGAATGCAATAGTAGCATCCTATATGTAGGAATTTAAGAAATACAAATGAAAGTAGTAATATATGTGTAAGTTTATATAAATATGGATGGATAGATGAGTGGGGGAAAATAGATAACTAGGTAATACATACCTGTCAATATCCCCAAAGAACTGTATAAAAATGAAAATAGATCAAGCCTACTTAGAATATTTCTTAGTCATAATAATGATCAAATTAAACTACAGCAATAAAATAACTGTAATACTGAATTTTTGGTGCCAGATTCCATTGTAAAACGGTAAGTTAAAGATGAAATAGGAAAAATCTGTGAGTTTCTATAGTATTTATTTTTTTGCAAAATATTATCACAGAAGTATAGTTCTTTTCTTCCTCTGAGAGAGGACAATCATGTACAGATGACCTTATTTGCAAATGGAAAGCTAAAAATGACCCAACTAGATGCCTGGTGTATTATCTAGGACACCTGCCAAGATACTGGCAGCAAACAGGTAACGGATCAGAAAAGTTCTCATTTCAGTCAAGGCATGTGGGGTAATGAATATTCTCTTGTTATTGTACTCTTACTGCTAAAAATAATAAAAGAGATGCTTTCTTATCAAGGTGTGTGGCTGTCTGCTTTACATTAGTATATAGGCTGTGTGTCAGCAAATCAGCCTCTGGAGGTAAACAGCCCATGGTGGTTTCAATTATAATATAAATGACCTGCCATGTTAAAACTAAACTGATATGTCTTCCACCAGAGATTAAAAAAAAAATTAGGCAAATTTAAAGTGTATAAAAAAGTGTATAAAAACTATATATTACATGGTAATGTGTCAAAAATCTGTGAATGCCATTGTACTATTCAAAGAAACCAGCCGTCAAAACAGTTCAATAATAGTGAAAGCAAAAGTTACATATAAATATATATTTAATTAGTTAAAGAGTTAACAAATTAATCAGAGCCTTTGCTTTACAGAATTGTCATCCATTTTGTAAACAATTCATATGCTTATTAATCCATAAAACAAATAATTGATAAGCACTTACCATGTGTCAGTGACTATTTCAGGACCTTGAAATGCATGGCAGTACTTTTCAAGAGAGGTACTTTCCAAAGTATAGGAGGTGGAAAACTGTTAAATCATTCACTCAACCTATTTTCTTTGATAATTTCTTACTCTGCTCCTGTATTGAAAAGCCCTGTATTTGTCTAGGTAGTTGATTCCTTTCATGATGATATGTAAGGATATAGTGACATGTTTTCTTGCTCAAAATGATCTTTTCACCTGCTTATTTCCCTGCCTTAAATGGTACAGTGAATAAATATTCTAAAATCATAATATGCTTTGCAGGGCTTGACACATCAATCTTACCACTTTTATTCTACAATCCCTAAATTGTGAGTTTATCAGCTTACTTTACTCTTAGCCAGTTGAGAATACAGAGCTGAGGAAAGGTGCAATTACACAAAATGGGGCATCACCTGAAGGGTGTGGGTCTGAGTGGAATATTGTCATGTAGAAAAGTAGGTAAATGGATACTCAAAGTAAATTTACAGAGAGTAATCAATGTATATTTTCTCCCAGGGCTAAACTTGATGCTGAGTTCAACTGATATAAAAATAACAAAATAGAGAAAATATTATTTGTCCTTGGGAATATTATACCATAGCCACTCAAGGCAAGTTTTCCCGCTTTTAGGACAGTAACATTATAAAATCACACACACACATGCACACACACACAGAATTTTAAAGTAGAATATTAGATAATCAGCCCATTAACACTGACAGCATGGAGAAAAAATTACTGGTATTCTTAAGCCTTCCAGTGATTGGTAAAAGTTGAAACTTGTATTAAAAGGTAGTAGACATAGGGCGGTTGAGAGAGGGCGGTGGGGTTATGGACATTGGGGAGGGTATGTGCTATTGTGAGTGCTGTGAAGTGTGTAAACCTGGTGATTCACAGACCTGTACCCCTGGGGATAAAAATACATTATATGTTTATAAAAAATAAAAAAATAAAGAAAAAAAAGGTAGTAGACATATACTGTAGAGGCATGACATCCAGTGGAAGAGAGCAATCCCCTTCCTGTGACTGAAATAGAGAGGTGGATAAAGTAGGAAGAGTAATTTATGTTGGGCCTAGAATATTGGAATAAGTCATGTGTATTTGGTCAAGTCAACTTTTGACAAAGTTGCTCAAATCTTAAGTAACAAATTTTAAAGCATTTTCAAATTGAGTAAATTGGTATAAGGTAATTATGAGTAAACTTTTCAAATGTTTTTTCTTATCTGCTTTGTCTTCTTTTTACTACAAAAAAATAAATTGTCAGAATCATTATTAGATATGTACAAAAAAGTACATGTAGAACCCTTATTAAATATGTAGAAAAAAATGCAATTGACAAAAGTGTTCCGAATGACTCTGAAGACTCTAAGTGTTTACATTCAAGGGTTAGAAGATAGAGTTACAATTATCAGGAAATATTCTTATGTCAAATGCTCATTTGCAAACATAAATCACAATGTATTTTGTAAAATATCTCTTAATATACAGACTAAGTTTTGGAATGGCATAATGGTGTTCCCTTTTGGAACTTGTAGTAAAATTTTAATATTAATAATTGAGACTTTTAACAGTACAAAGGTGATGAGAATGCTATAGGAATGCCTATACCACCTAGGAGATCAAAGAGGTCAAAAGTATCTTCTCTAATAATGAATTGAATTTAATTTTTTTTTCCAAGAGGGAATTATAAACTTTATACTTTTAAGTTTATCAGTGTAACTGAAGGTGTTAATTCTATAGTAGATAAATGAAACTAAGTATGATATGTAAAATTCTATTAGTAGCTAAGAGGTGATTTTAGAAAAGTAGTCTTATATTTGAAATAAAGAGAATTGCTTCTGCCCTGGTTTGTAAAGTAAAATTATCTATTGTTAAAATGATTTCCCTTAATACTACTTTTATGCATATTTGTATCAGTAAAAACTGACAAACCAAAAAATACATCCTGAATTAGGAAAAAAATCACTGCATTATAAGAAAATATATTAATATAATGAAAAAAGGAAAATAAAATTTCAAATTTACTGATGTTTTAGTGTATTGAATTAAATAAAAAGAAATCAAGAACTAGACTACAACCAAAATAAAGAAATTTGAAATAATAGCACTGAATAAGTAATGATGACCTACTCACTTGAATTTAGAAATGTATATGTTAAAAGTTTTCAACTTAACTGAGTACATGAATCATAATTTTAAATATTTAGATTATTTTTTTATTTATTATTTTTTAAAATGCCAACTTTAAATGTTTAACCAGACATTTAAGGAGAAAAAAAAAAATGAATAACATGTTTACTGATGTTTCCCAGAGCTTCGTATTACATTTGAGATGAAAACACATCAGTCTTTATAGTTTTTAACTTATGTTACCAAAATACAAATGACTAATTCATTTTACTCATTTATGGATTAAGTTTAGTTTGTCCAAAAATATGTTTTTGAACTATGTAACAACATAAAAAGAATTGGGGGAAATGATGTTGACTTTGTCTTTTACATTTCATAAGAAATTGGGGGTAAAATAAGTACTTCTATTATTTCCCTAAAGTCAGGAGAGAGTGCAATCAGAAAAGTGTAAAACTTGCATGACACTTAAAAACTTAAAAGATGCATATTTGTGTTTATTCAGCCTGTGCCCAGGACCCACGAGGATGTAACGTGCTGACTTTAAAGAACTCCTGCATTCAGAATGTGGCTTTTCAGTAACAAGCTGCATGAAGTTGAAAAAAATCACTTAAGCTATGCAAGCCTATAAATTTCAGATCCAGTTGAAATTTCTACTCCTAGAGCCTAAAACTTTATTGATTGTATCTCAGAACCCACACCCTGGCATTTCTCTTTGGAGCTATCTCCATCAGAAAATCTGAAAAATTATTTCAAAATTTTTGTTGACACACAAATAGCAGGCATTGAAAGTAAACACTGATTATTAAGTGAAAGTTGGAGATAATTCACCTAAACTTCAATTTTTATTCATTCATTCTTAAGATATTTAAGATACCTAATAAGTATAAGGGTCTTATTAAGATACTTAAGAAGTGTAAAGGTCTGTTAGAGCTATGTCTCTTTGAACATTGAAGAGCAATTGAGTTACCCAGGAATCTTCTTAAAAATGCAGATTCTGATTCAGAGTGTCTTATGTGTGACCTGAGATTCTACATTGCTAACAAATACAGAAGTGATGCCAATGCTTTAGATTCTTATACCTTTTATCTTAAATAGCAGGTTATAAAAGGACTCACATTTTGGTCGAATGAATAAGCAGACACTCTGAAGGAAGCTTTGTATAAAATTCAACTAGATCCCAGATGAAATGCAAACACAAACACACACACACACACACACACACACATTATTGCATTTCCAGATTTGCTGTAAAGGAAACATACATACGTAAACACACAGCTACCCACCCCAGCAAGTTGAAACTCTAGTAGAAAGCTGTGAGCAGTAAGCATAAAATGGGATTGTCCTGAGGCCAAAGCTGGTATCCCTGCTGCCTCACTTAAGTAAAGCCTGAAATTCCTAGCAGTGTAGCAGGTCTGGACCTGAAGTTTTTGCACTGAAACAAGAACCCTCAAAAGGGATTTAAGTGATCTCAATTTAGTAGTACTCAGAGACCCACTGTAGAATCATTTATGCATTTTCTATTTAGGAAAGCGTTCCCAATTATGCCTTTAGGATTCCCACAGATGACATTCAATGAAATGTGGACTCCTAAACTGAAAGTATTCAACATTCATAGAACCAAGCTATTATGAGTCAGCAGAAACAAAAATCAAACAAACCTACATGGACAATGGCCTACATATTATATAAAATATCTAAAGAACTTAAACATGTATTTTTTTAAAAACAAGGTAAAGAAACCATCAAGTGAAACAACATAAATTTTTTTTTAAAAACAAAACAAAACAAACAAACAAACAAACAGAAAACCAGGGACGCCTGGGTGGCATCCAGTTAAGTGCCTGCCTTTGTCTCAGGTCATAATCTCAGGGTCCTGGGATTGAACCCTGCATTGGGCTCCCTGCTCAGAGGGGAGTCTACTCCTCTCTCTCCCTCTGCCTCTTCCCTCTGCTTGTGCTTTCTTTCTCTCCCTCTCTCTCTCAAATAAATAAATAAATCTTTTTAAAAAAACAAGATTAAAATAAAAGGTCAATAAATAGGTTAAATAGCAGAATAAGATAAAGAGAGAAATGAATGGGAGATAGATTTGAATAAATTTTTCAGAATGCAACACAGAGAAGTATATGAAAAATACAGAGACATATAAAGCAGAATGAGAAGTTATACTATCTATGTAGTGTCCCAGAAGTTACAGAATGTAGTAATTAAAAGTGCTTAAAAGCATAATGACTAAGTATTTTCCATAATTAATTAAAGATAAAAATCAACAGATTCAGGAAGCTCTGTATATAAAAAGCAAAATAAGTATACACATAGACACACTGAGAAGAAATTTCACACCAAAGAGAGAAGATCTTCAAAACATCCAGAGAGGAAAAGGGCATGTCAGCTACGAAAGAATGACAATGGATGGATAGGAAAATTCTAAAAGCTTTAATGTAAGCCAGACATGCACAGAATTGTATAGTCAAAGTATTAAGAGAAAATAACAATCAGTCCATTATTAATTATGCAGCAAAACTACCTTTAAGTAACTATCTTTAAATAACAATACTTTCGTATGAAAAGTATATAAATTGTGACACCAACATTTTGTCATTTATGGAATCTGTGATGGTATTCTTTAAGAAAGTGACAAAGGACACCCTAAGAAAATAACAAAAAAGTATTCAAATCTCAATCTTAGTCATGATTATATATAATAAAATACCATTAAAAGAATTCCTGTATTACATGAAAAGAATTATATCTGAAATGTAAATATTCTTCAAAATTAAAAAAAATTCAAATATAAAAATATCAACACATAAAAGTAATTTAAAATTTTATGTTATATAAATCAAAATTTAAGAATTCAGTGTGGAGACAGGTAGCAAAAACTTACCCACTTTTGAGATTACTTGGAGGGCTGCAATTTAAAATATGCTCCAGGGAGGAGGAGTCAAGATGGCGGAGAAGTAGCAGGCTGAGACGACATCGGGTAGCAGGAGATCAGCTAGATAGCTTATCTAACCATTGTGAACACCTACAAATCCAACGGGAAATCAAAGAGAAGAAGAGCAACAATCCCAGAAACAGAAAATCGATCACTTTCTGAAAGGTAGGACCTGCGGAGAAGTGAATCCAAAGCGACGGGAAGATAGACCCCGGGGGGAGGGGCCGGCACCCGGCAAGCAGCGGAGCGACGGAGCACAAAATCGGGACTTTTAAAAGTCGGCTCCACTGGGAGACATCGCTCCAGAGGCTAAACTGGGGGGAAACCCAGGCGGGGTCAGCATAACCCCAGGACCCGCAGGGTCACAGAAGGACTGGGGGTGTCTGAGTGCCACAGAGCTCGCAGGTATTGGAGCGGGGAAGCCGGCTATAGCGACAAAGCCGAGGAGTGAGCTCTAAGCCCAGGGTTACCTTGTGCCGGTCGCAGGCTGGGTGGGCTCGGAGCGCGGCCGGAGGCCACAGAGACAAAAGCGACCCGGCGCTTTTCTCCAGCTCCAACAATTGACTGCTTTCCTCGAGGCGCGACCGCAAGCCAGGGAGGCGGGACTGTTGGGCGCTTTGCTCTGAGAGCGCACTGAGGAGCGGAACCCCAAGCTCTCGGCTCCTCCGGGCCGAGAGACTGGGAGGCCGCCATCTTCATTCCCGTCCTCCGGAACTCTACGGAAAGTGCTCAGGGAACAAAAGCTCCCGAAAGCAAACCCGAGCGGATTCCTTAGCCCGGCCCCTGGCAAGGGCGGTGCAATTCCGCCTGCGGCAAGGACACTTGAAAATCACTACAACAGGCCCCTCCCCCAGAAGATCAACAAGAAACCGATCCAAAACCAACTTCAGTCACCAAGAACAGCGGAATTCCACAGCAGGAGAAAGCAAATCCTACCTGGACAAAATGACAAGGCGGAAAAACTCACCTCAAAAAAAAAGAACAAGAGGCCGTACCGAAGGCTGGAGACCTAATCAATACAGACATAGGTAGCATGACAGATCTAGAGTTCAGAATGACAATTCTCAAGGTTCTAGCCGGGCTCGAAAAAGGCATAGAAGATATTAGAGAAACCCTCTCCGGAGAGATAAAAGCCCTTTCTGGAGAAATAAAAGAACTAAAATCTAACCAAGTTGAAATCAAAAAAGCTATTCATGAGGTGCAATCAAAAATGGAAGCTCTCACTGCCAGGATAAATGAGGCAGAAGAAAGAATTAGTGACATAGAAGACCAAATGACAGAGAATAAAGAAGCTGAGCAAAAGAGAGACAAACAACTACTGGAACACGAGGAGAGGATTCGAGAGATAAGTGACACCATAAGACGACACAACATTAGAATAATTGGGATTCCAGAAGAAGAAGAAAGAGAGAGGGGAGCAGAAGGTATATTGGAGACAATTATTGGAGAGAATTTCCCTAATATGGCAAAGGGAACAAACATCAAAATCCAAGAGATGCTAAGAACGCCCCTCAAAATCAATAAAAATAGGTCCACACCTCGTCACCTGATAGTAAAATTTACAAGTCTTAGCGACAAAGAGAAAATCCTGAAAGCAGCCCGGGAAAAGAAGTCTGTAACATACAAGGGTAAAAACATTAGATTGGCAGCGGACCTATCCACAGAGACCTGGCAGGCCAGAAAGAACTGGCATGACATATTCAGAGCACTAAACGAGAAAAACATGCAGCCAAGAATACTATATCCGGCTAGGCTATCATTGAAAATAGAAGGAGAGATAAAGAGCTTCCAGGACAAACAAAAGCTGAAAGAATTTGCAAACACCAAACCAGCTCTAGAGGAAATATTGAAAGGGGTCCTCTAAGCAAAGAGAGACCCTAAAAGTAGTAGATCAGAAAGAAGCAGAAACAATATACAGTAACAATCACCTTACAGGCAATACAATGGCACTAAATTCATATCTCTCAATAGTTACCCTGAATGTTAATGGACTAAATGCCCCAATCAAAAGACACAGGGTATCAGAATGGATAAAAAAACAAAACCCATCAATATGCTGCCTACAAGAAACTCATTTTAGATCCGAAGACACCTCCAGATTTAAAGTGAGGGGGTGGAAAACAATCTACCATGCTAATGGACATCAGAAGAAAACTGGGGTGGCAATCCTTATATCAGATCAATTAGATTTTAAGCCAAAGACTATAATAAGAGATGAGGAAGGACACTATATCATACTCAAAGGGTCTGTCCAACAAGAAGATCTAACAGTCTTAAATATCTATGCCCCTAACATGGGAGCAGCCAACTATATAAACCAATTAATAACAAAATCAAAGAAATACATCGACAGTAATACAATAATAGCAGGGGACTTTAACACTCCCCTCACTGAAATGGACAGATCGTCTAAGCAAAAGATCAACAAGGAAATAAAGGCCTTAAATGACACACTGGACCAGATGGACATCACAGATATATTCAGAACATTCCATCCCAAAGCAACAGAATATACATTCTTCTCTAGTGCACATGGAACATTCTCCAGAATAGACCACATCCTGGGTCATAAATCAGGTCTCAATCGGTACCAAAAGATCGAGATCATTCCCTGCATATTTTCAGACCACAATGCTCTGAAGCTCGAACTCAATCACAAGAGGAAATTTGGAAAGAACGCAAATACATGGAGACTAAACAGCATCCTTCTAAAAAATGAATGGGTCAACCAGGAAATTAAAGAAGAATTGAAAAAATTCATGGAAACAAATGATAATGAAAACACAACAGTTCAAAATCTGTGGGATACAACAAAGGCAGTCCTGAGAGGAAAATATATAGCAGTGCAAGCCTTTCTCAAGAAACAAGAAAGGTCTCAAATACACAACCTAACCCTACACCTAAAGGAGCTGGAGAGAGAACAACAAAGAAAGCCTAAACCCAGCAGGAGAAGAGAAATCATAAAGATCAGAGCAGAAATCAATGAAATAGAAACTAAAAAAACAATAGAACAAATCAACAAAACTAGGAGCTGGTTCTTTGAAAGAATTAATAAGATTGATAAGCCCCTGGCCAGACTTATCAAAAAGAAAAGAGAAAGGACGCAAATAAATAAAATCATGAATGAAAGAGGAGAGATCACAACCAACACCAAAGAAATACAAACAATTATAAGAACATACTACGAGCAACTCTACGGCAACAAATTTGACAACCTGGAAGAAATGGATACATTTCTAGAGATGTATAAACTACCACAACTGAACCAGGAAGAAATAGATCACCTGAACAGACCCATAACCAGTAAGGAGATTGAAACAGTCATCAAAAATCTCCAAACAAACAAAAGTCCAGGACCAGACGGCTTCCCAGGGGAATTCTACCAAACATTTAAAGAAGAATTAATTCCTATTCTCCTGAAACTGTTCCAAAAAATAGAAATGGAAGGAAAACTTCCAAACTCATTCTATGAGGCCAGCATCACCTTGATCCCAAAACCAGACAAGGATCTCACCAAAAAAGAGAATTACAGACCCATATCCTTGATGAACACAGATGCGAAAATTCTCACCAAAATACTGGCCAATAGGATCCAACAGTACATTAAAAGGATTATTCACCACGACCAAGTGGGATTTATTCCAGGGCTGCAAGGTTGGTTCAACATCCGCAAATCCATCAATGTGATACAATACATTAATAAAAGAAAGAGTAAGAACCATATGATACTCTCAATAGATGCTGAAAAAGCGTTTGACAAAGTGCAGCATCCCTTCCTGATTAAAACTCTTCAAAGTGTAGGGATAGAAGGCACATACCTCAATATTATCAAAGCCATCTATGAAAAACCCACCGCAAATATCATTCTCAATGGAGAAAAACTGAAAGCTTTTCCGCTAAGGTCAGGAACACGGCAGGGATGTCCGTTATCACCACTGCTGTTCAATATAGTACTAGAAGTCCTAGCCTCAGCAATCAGACAACAAAAAGAAATTAAAGGCATCCAAATCGGCAAAGAAGAAGTCAAACTATCACTCTTTGCAGATGATATGATACTATATGTGGAAAACCCAAAAGGTTCCACTCCAAAACTGCTAGAACTTATACAGGAATTCAGTAAAGTGTCAGGATATAAAGTCAATGCACAGAAATCAGTCGCATTTCTTTACACTAACAACAAGACAGAAGAAAGAGAAATTGAGGAGTCAGTCCCATTTACAATCGTACCCAAAACCATAAGATACCTAGGAATAAATCTAACCAAAGAGGCAAAGAATCTATACTCAGAAAACTATAAAGTACTCATGAAAGAAATTGAGGAAGACACAAAGAAATGGAAAAATATTCCATGCTCATGGATTGGAAGAACAAATATTGTGAAAATGTCTATTCTACCTAAAGCAATCTACACATTTAATGCAATCCCTATCAAAATCCCATCCATTTTTTTTAAAGAAATAGAACAAATAATCCTAAAATTTATATGGAACCAGAAAAGACCTCGAATAGCCAAAGGAATATTGAAAAAGAAAGCCAAAGTCGGTGGCATCACAATTCCAGACTTCAAGCTCTATTACAAAGCTGTCATCATCAAGACAGTATGGTACTGGCACAAAAACAGACATATAGACCAATGGAACAGAATAGAGAGCCCAGAAATAGACCCTCAACTCTATGGTCAACTAATCTTCGACAAAGCAGGAAAGAATATCCAATGGAAAAAAGACAGCCTCTTCAACAAATGGTGCTGGGAAAATTGGACAGCCACATGCAGAAAAATGAAATTGGACTATTTCCTTACACCACACACGAAAATAGACTCAAAGTGGATGAAGGACCTCAATGTGCGAAAGGAATCTATCAAAATACTTGAGGACAATGCAGGCAGCAACCTCTTTGACCTCAACCGCAGCAACTTCTTCCTAGGAACATCGCCAAAGGCAACAGAAGCAAGGGCAAAAATGAACTATTGGGATTTCATCAAGATCAAAAGCTTTTGCACAGCAAAGGAAACAGTAAACAAAACCAAAAGACAACTGACAGAATGGGAGAAGATATTTGCAAATGACATATCAGATAAAGGGCTCGTATCCAAAATCTATAAAGAGCTTATCAAACTCAATACCCAAAGAACAAATAATCCAGTCAAGAAATGGGCAGAGGACATGAACAGACATTTCTGCAAGGAAGACATCCAGATGGCCAACAGACACATGAAAAAATGCTCCACATCGCTCGGCATCAGGGAAATACAAATCAAAACCACAATGAGATACCACCTCACACCAGTCAGAATGGCTAAAATTAACAAGTCAAGAAATGACAGATGCTGGCGAGGATGCGGAGAGAGGGGAACCCTCCTACACTGTTGGTGGGAATGCAAGCTGGTGCAACCACTCTGGAAAACAGTGTGGAGGTTCCTCAAAAAACTGAAAATAGAGCTACCCTACGACCCAGCAATTGCACTCCTGGGTATATATCCTAAAGATACAAACGTGGTGCTCCGAAGGGGCACGTGCACCCGAATGTTTATAGCAGCAATGTCCACAATAGCCAAACTGTGGAAAGCGCCTAGATGTCCATCAACAGATGAATGGATAAAGAAGAGTGGTATATATACACAATGGAATACTATGCAGCCATCAAAAGACATGAAATCTTAAATTTTATTTTACTTTGAAAATGTATTCACTGTACATGGTAAATAAAATTAAGCAAGAGAGACAGATACAAATGAAATGTAACTCTCCCACTCTGAATTTTTAATGCGTGAAGGAGCTTCCTCTAATTTTTCTGCATTTGTTTTCCCAATTGTATCTTATAGGTCTTTATTAGTATGTAGAATATAACCCTCATTCTAATGTATCTTCATACTAAGCCATTGTCCAGAAAGTCTCACTCAAAGTTAAATTGGTCAGTACTTTCTGGGTATTCTGTGCTTTTTACATTTAATTTGCTCCTTAATCCAAATGGGTTTTATTTTTCAACTTTTTAAATAGGAATATTTTTAATATTTAAAATGCTTATTTAGACTTTTGGTTGCCTGTTTTCCTTGCATATGAATTTTTCTTATCTATTTTTATTTCTTTTGATTTTCCTACTTTTAACTTTAAGATAGCATCTTTAGCTTTGGGAAATGACAACAATGAATAAGACGTTTTTGTGTACTATGCCAATGTCCTATTTTGTGGTTAAATTACCACTTGTTCTCATTTCTACAAAGAGCATTTCTTTTTTAAATAAGGTATAATTGGAAGAATTTGGCAATTTCTAATCAGTCCTGGAACTCTACTGTGTAAGGTCTTTTATTTTGTTTCAAACCACATTTATTGAAGGATTTATTTTTTAAATGTGAAGATTGTTTTCTGTTAGCTGCAATAAATCCAGCAGTGATTTTTGTTTTTACAAAACAGTATTTTGGGTACACACTGTAGCTTAAAAGAGAGTAGCAAAATGCAACATATAAAGACTTGAGCACTTTCCAACAATTCCAGGAATGTGTTGGTTGAAAAATTCTTGTTATCTGCTTTTTACCACATCGGAAGATTTCTAGTGCTCTTTGGTGAATTTTCTAGCATTATGATCTGTCTTTAATGGAAACTCTCTTTGGTTATTTGAAGCATTGCTGTGGAGAACCTAATAAAACATAGTGGTAAAATGGTGAAGTGTGCAAAAATTACTAAATACTAATTTTTCCATAATTTTGTTACTCTTAAAGATTTTTGAATTGGTTCATTCTCGTATATTGGCAAATTTGTTCCAAAACATTTAGCTTAAAATATAATGTCCCATGTACTCTTTTATTCTTCATTTAAAATTAGCCAGTATAAACATCCTGTGAAAAGTTACTTTAGAATAATATATCTATACTGACTGACATTATTTATAGCTTCAGCACTGTTCACCTTTTTCTGCTTTTCAAATCCCTGTCCTTGAATATTGAACTTCCTTCCTGGTTTCTGTGAAAAAATTTTCTTGGTTTTACTCTACTCTTCCTTGCCATGCTTTCTTAGTGTCCATTGCTGGTTAGTCTACTTCCACCCATGCATTAAATGCGGGTGTTTTCTGACAGTTCCAATAACAACCTTCACTTCTCATTCTGTATGCTGCTAGAGAATATCATCTAGTTTTATTATTTTCAGTACCATCTATATGGTAATGTCTCCCAAACTGTATTCCCAGCCTGTCTCTCTCCTTAGCTCCATTTCTAATAATCACCAGCCTTTTGGGCATCCCTACCTTATGTCCTCAAACTCAGGCATTTTATACTCAATTTGTTCAAAACCAAAATATTCTCCCATTTCCCTACCCCCAAACTCTTTGCCTACTATATTCCTTATCTTAGACAACTCACAGCAGTAAGTCACCTTATCAGCTGAGTATAAATTCAAAAGTGGTACTTCCTATCCCTATTATTCTCTTATTTTTCATATTCGATTTTATGCATGTCTAGCAGATTCTACTTCTTTTGAAGTATCTTCATCCTTAGTTCATAATATCATTATTTTTTTCTTGATTACACTAACAGTTTTCTGATAATTTCCCACTCCTAGTTCCTTCTACCTTGTTTCCTTTCCACATTGCTGCCCAAATATTCTTTCTAAAATGCAAAGAAGTTTAAAAGGAAATGAAAAGAAAAAAACTCCAATATGTGGAATGATATAAGTTGTTCTTTTAATAAATTGAAAAATGCAAATCTTATTTGTTAAGCTCTTACTTTCATTCAGTAGGGAAAATAATCCTCTCTTAACCTTCCATCTCCATTGCAATAAAATTAAAGACATTCCCAAAACATGCCAGTAGTAGCATCATGGGTTCCAGATACACTAAAATATTTGCTTCCTTACCTAAACCTTTTTTATCTTTTTAATTTTTAAATTATGTTATGTTAATCACCATACAGTACATCATTAGTTTTCGATATAGTGTTCCAAGATTCATTGTTTACGTATAACACCCAGTGCTCCATGCAATACATGCCCTCCTTAATACTCACCACCAGTCTCACCCATCTCCCCAACCCCCTCCCCTCTAAAGCCCTGTTTGTTTCTCAGAGTCCACAGTCTCTCATGGTTTGTCTCCCCCTCCAATTCCACCCCTCTTCTCTTTTCCCTTCCTAGAACTCTTTTTGTCTTCTTCTTTCCCTGGTGAAACCCAGTTCTTTCCTATAAAACTTATCTTGGATCTTACCTCTTATGACTGAACAGATATTTTTTTATATCTTTTTAAAATAGAGTGAAATGCAGATAATATTTATTAAAGTGTTGAGATATATTTGAACACATTTGATTATTTTATAGTTACAGATATCTGTAACTATAGAGTTAGTCTCTGTGTGTCTTCGACATTAACTCCACATTCTATAATAATTTTTTATTTATTTGACTTTTCCCCTTTCTTGACTATGTCTTCCCTGAGGAAAGAGACTGCATGTTTTATTTTTATGTTCTCTCTGCAGAGCACAAGTCCAGGCACAAAGTAGGCATTCATTAAATACTTGATGACTTAATGAAATGATCTCATCCTCATTAAATTTCTTACTACAAAGCTATTTGACTAGTAGAGAAAATCGTATTAAGTCTTTCTGGAAGTACAACTGCCTCCATTTTATTAACAAAATAAAATATTCATTTAGTCGTTTGTTCATTCATTCATGTAAGTGATTAGTTATGTAACAATTATACTTCAGCAAAACTATACAAACATGCATCAAATTGATAGGATTAAAAAGCAACTGTGAAAGTCCATATTGGGGACATTCTACAGAATATCTGAGATACCTGAGACTGTCAAGGAAAGTCTGACAAACTGTCACAGAGCACGAGAGACATGACAACCAAATGCAATATGGCAACCAAGACTGAATCATAGAAAGAAATTGAAAAACTAGTAGAATTCAAATAGAGTCTGATAGTAAATAGTAATATACTAATGTCCATTTCGTAATTTACTGTGGTGATATAAGGTATTGACATAGGAAACTAGGTGAAGGTATATGAAAACTAACTCTCCATACTATATTTGCAACTTTTGTATAAATCTAAAATTTTTCCAAAATAAAAAAATGCAATTATAGCTTAACAAATGGCTTAATTGTTAGCATAATACGATATACGGATTTTCTAAATGATATGCACACTCAGAGAACACTTGCACTAAAAAGACATTTCAATTTTTAAAAATGCAATCTTTTTCAAAATTTTAGTGGGAAGTTATAATTGTTAAAATGCAATTTTTCTTTTGTTATAAGCTACTTGCTGTAAGATTGATTTTAAATTGAGGTGATCTAAATGCTTTTATGATCACACACTGCACTGTTAATGATCTCTTTTATATCAAAATTTGGAGACATTATTTTTCACCTGTTTTTGTCAAAATTTTTATATAAAACTCTGACCTTGAAATCAATGGAAATTCACATTGACTTTTGTCTACCTGAATATTATGGACCATGTTCAATCCTTATACTTTTAAAATCCCTCACAGCAAAATATGTTTGAGCAATTGGTCTTTTCATCTATTACAAAAATAAAACATCCATTTTCTGATATCAGGGGACATTTTGAGGGGTGGGCAAGCATACATTTGTTTTTCTCTTTTATTAATGTTTTGCTGGAGGGCAAATGTCAATGTAGCCACTTTCATTTTTTTACCCCTCTTGTTGAAAGTTCCTGTAGGGAAATTCTGCACATGGGTTTCTTTGATGGTTCTTTTCATTTTTATCTCCTGCTGTGACTTTGACAGTCAGACTGGCAGTAGGAGACAGAAATAAAAGAAGAAGCCTTAAAGAAATGTTATAGCCTCATGCTGTGAATTTAGAAGATGACAGGGTTTTTTGGCTTGCTTCCTCTGGCCCGTGACTAAAAGAAGAACTGTCACCAGGTTACAGTGCTAAGGGAAAGTAATGAGAACATATTTTCTCATGCAGGCTACCTAGAAGACTTTGATGCTCATGGCCCGCCCAAGTCAATATGAAAACCTGAGGCTAAAAACCGCTGAGACAGGATCCAGAACCACATTACTGGGAAAGAGGCTTGACAGTTCTCTATGTATAGCTTACACGCAGTAGGCATATAATAAACATTCATTCATGATAATGGCATGTAAATTTACCTTTCACACCACTGCACCAGCAAGAGTCTGTAATCAGTCAATTTGTCTATCCCTACTATAGCTAGAGTATTCTTAAAAAGAAATGATGGAATTAGTGTGGTGGATTTGACCTTATTTTTCCATAGGAAGGCATTTCCAACTCTTTGTTAACCAGTAAGGGATTACATTTCCATTAATGAGGATCCTTAGGGCCATGCAATAGCTAATAATATTTCTAATTAGGAAATTCAAGAATTGCCTATGAAAAGATTTCAAAATGTGAAATTCTTTGAGCTTATAATAAATCTTGAGAAATAGAATTAGCCACTGATGGATTATAAAATGATCAAATTTGTCTTTTTAAGTAAAATGATATAAAGTGATCAAATTTATCATTTTAAACACATATTTTTAGGTAAAATGTGATTAATTTCTTAAGTATTTGGTCCATAAGGATGATATATATTTAATCTTTGATAGAAAGATTAATATGCTTTCTTTCAACTGAAATGTAGTCAATCTTGTTAATTTTTGGGGAAAGTTTAAAGATGTATTTATAAAACAGATTCTAGAATTTCATGAAATTACATATATACATTCACATATATATTTAAATGTATATTGTAAAAAGCAAAATGGAATGTTGTCCTTTACATATTAAAATATGTAAATCAAAAATGTTGAAATTGCAAAAATGTAAAATATGTTCCACAAAAAGTTGAAATATTATCTCCTGAATATAAATTTTTTAGAGTTGAGAGCTATGCAGACTTAGAGACAGCACAGTCTACACAAGACTGCCCTTATAAGTCAAAGGTTCCCCAAACCACCATCACCTTAAAAATCACTAGAGAGATTCACAGAAATCACTGAAAGCTGCTATACTCATGGTCAGAGTTTATTATACCTAAAGGATACAGATTAAAATCAGACAAGAGAAAAAGGGCATAATAGAGTCCAGGAAAGTTCCAAACATGGAGATTCCACTTGTCCTGTCTCCAAGGAGTCAAGACATCATTACCTTCCCAGTATCACTGGGTTACAGCACATGCAGGGTATTGCCAATAAAGGATGCTCACCCAATTTTGATGTCCAGAATTTTAACTGGGGCTCCATCATATAGGCATGATTGATTTTCAGTGTGACTGATCTCAGTCTTCACTCCCTCTGAATCTCAGCTAATACCATGTGACCCAAAGCCCACCCTAAATCACAGTGTAACTGTCTGGCTGGCCCAAGGCCTCCACATAAAGATACTCCTGTCAAAAAGAGCATTATAAAGACTTAAAGATAACCTCTCAGAGACCAGGTGCAAGGGCCAGATCGCATTTTGTGTAAGGCTAAATTCTTTGCCACAGGACTTAATAGGTGTATGTTCATGTTACTTCTGTCTTACTTTTTAAAAATTGCTGCTGTATTCTCAGTTCAAAATAAGGAATATTGGCTTTGATTTCTTAGTTTATCTGATAACAGAATTTATTCATCCTTTTTTTACTGCATAAGTGTTTTTAATTATAATTCATATACATATCTGTGTATATATATATATACATATATACGTATATATATCAGAGTGTGTCAAAGATTATAGAAACTCTCCTTAGAAAGGTTTTGAATAACCTTACCAAATTCTGTGAATTTAACTTCCAACTTCAAAGTTCAGAAGTGTTCAATTCTGATTTATAATTTATTCTTATAAGAAGGCAACATTTCCGTCCTGAGTTATGATGAACTTTGGCATAGAAGCAATAAAGTAATTATCTTTTCTACTAGTCTTTAAAAAAAAAAAAGCAATATAACAAGAAGCAGTCTCTTTCTCTAGTTATAAATTTGATCTGCAGGATAAATAAAAGCACAGAAGCCTTCATGAATATGGTGATTATTTGAATGTAATTTTCACTACCATGTCCTAAATCAGGCCTTCACTGCTGAGAGACAATTCTCTGTGGGTCTCTCATGTTTCGGTACATCTTTTAAGCTGCCTTTGTTTTGGACTACCTTTTCAAGGACATTTGTATAGTTAACAGCCTTGGATGAAAAAGAGTGTGTGTCTCTCTGGAGCAAAGAGTAGCTTTGTTTACTTTCCAGTATAATAAAGTTCATCTAACTCTGAAACAAAATTTTGTCAGCCTTACTGCTTTATATAAAAGATTTAGTTTCCTCTCCTATAATGCAGCCCACTGAGTATGTATATACCGCCTATCTCTGTGGGAATTAGGGCTTAACAAAACAACACAAATACTGGTATTGGATTACCTCTGTAGCTTTAAGCAATAAAGTCCTTTGTCTCTGATCCAGGATTCTCTTGTCTTTTGCCAATGTTCATAAAACTGTGGCAGACAAATATGTAAGCTTGCAAGTAGGATGAATCTCAGCCCCGTCACAGTTCCTGACACTCAAATCCTTTCCTTAGTCATAAAAAGTGTTTCCTTTTAGTCTTAATTTCTGACCTCTTTAATTCATCATAATATAACACTGATCATTGTTTCTAATGTCCACTTTTTGACTCAGATCTCACGAGTACCCATTGCTTATTGATTAAAGTATAAACTTTAATTAATTCACTAATTCATTGATAAAAAATCTTAAAGCGTTTATGACTCACATTTTAGGCACCCAATATAAATTATGAGCAAGTTAATTATGCAACTGGTCCCCATAAGCTTGAGGGTAATTGCAGTGCATTAAGCTGGAACTCTCCAGTATCAGCCTTACTTGTCTTATTGTATACTTTTCTTGTAGAAGAACCTATGTTCCGGCAACCTGGATTGAATCCCAAAATAGATCCCCTAACTTTCAACCCTATGCTTTTGTCCGTTTCTGTACCTTAAGTACTGTTCTTCTGGATCTGCACCTATTAAAAACCAGTCTATGTTCTACATATCCTTCTAATAACAATTTTTTTAATGTTTCCCTTTTAACTTTACTTAGAAGTGATTTTTGCTTTTGTCTGCTTTTATATGTCACTCATTTATATTGTGATCATTAAAGCCATTCCTTTTTCTTGTACCGGATCATGTCCCCTTGAGGAAACATAAAATATCCTGTGTATCTTTTATGCCTTACATTGCTTCCTACTTAGTAGGTGCTCAATAAAATTGGAATAAGAGACTAAATACAGATATGAGAAATACCCAAAGCCCCACAAGCCAAGCCAAAATTTTTCTTTTATTTATTTATTTATTTATTTGACAGAGAGAGAGATCACAAGTAGGCAGAACAGCAGGCAGAGAGTGGGTGGGGTGGGGGGAAGCAGGCTCCCTGCTGAGCAGAGAGCCCGATGCAATGCTGAGCTCAATCCCATGACCTGAGCTGAAGGCAGAGGATTAACTCACTGAGCCACCCAGGCACCCCCCCAGAATTTCTTTTAACTACTATCATCTGCCAACCAAATGCAACTTATAGATATATCTTCTTCCTTTGGACTTGGCCATTGGAGCACAAGCAACACAAAGCAGAGGTCTGCTGTTCTGAGTTTAGTACTGTCTGTGCCGTATTTACATCATTTTTAAGAAATAGATAAAGATTATAATTAGATTTTGTGCCTTACTGAGAAGATTCAGAGCTCCTGACAAGTAATAAATAAACTAAAAGATAAATCTAGCCAATCATTGCATGAGAAGTTCCATGCCAAAAAGTGAAATAATTTATTTCCATTTTAATCAATATAATAAACATAACTCTGTGACCTCATTATTAAAATTACTATGATTCATATTGAAAATATTATATAATTTATATTATGATTAATTTACATGAATTTTTATAACATATAACAATTATATTTAGTATGTTTATTAATAACAAAAAGAACTTATTGCCCATTGTGCGCTAAACATTATTAAATGCTTTATATACTCACAGTATCTTTAAGAGGTAGCTTCTGTTATTATTTCCATATGTAATGTGGAAAGAGAAATTAATATCTAGAAACATTAAGTAGCTTGCCTGGGGACACAAGTAACCTTTGAAAATTAATGGCCATAAATATTGAGAAATAAGATATCAAGAATCCAGCTTTATTTGGGGAGTATGCTCCTTTGCAAGGGCTGTGTTTCATTAAGTATAATCTTTGACAAGAGAAGCAGAGAAGAGAGATATTAACAGATTGTTTAAGGTTGTTTATCACAAGGTTTTTTAAATTAGGGAAGGAAAATAATAGTTTGTATTAGCAGAGTTTTTATTGATAAAATTCGCTACTGCAACAGCCCCAACTCTTTACCAATTTTTAAAGTTTTTATTTAAATTCCAATTAGTTACCATATAGTATAATATTAGTTTCAGGTGTACAATACAGTGATTCCACACTTCCATACATCACCCAGTGCTCATCACAACAAGTACCCTCCTTAATCCCCATCACCTATTTAACCCATCCCCTCATCCCCCTCCGTTTTGGTAACCATTAGTTTGTTGTCTATAGTTAAGAGTTTGTTTCTCAGTTTGTCCCCCCTCCTTTTTCCCCCTTGGTTCCTTTATTTCTTAAATTCCACATTATCAGTGAAATCGTATGGTATTTGTCTTCTTCTGACCAAGTCATCCCACTTAGCATAATACTCTAGCTCCATCCATGTCATGGGGCAAATGGCAAGATTTCATTCTTTTTTATGGCTAATATTCCACTGTATGTATGTACGTGTGCACACACACACACACACACACACCACTATTTTTTTAATGTAGTTCAGTTTTGAATTTTTAATTCTTAAGATAATATATGACACATGGAAAGCAAGTAGTAAATATTTCAGAAATGAATTACAACATGACTATTTGAATTAATTTATTGATTTATAAACTTATTAGTGCCACAGAACACAAAGAAGTCAAATATCTTCTTTGTCCATGCTTTTCTATTAGCTTTTTCTTTTTTTAAATTTAATTCAGTTTTTTTAGTGATCCAAAATTTATTGTTTATGCACCACACCCAGTGCTCCATGCAACACATGCCCTCCTTAATACCCACCACTGGGCTCACCCAACCCTCCCCTCCCAAACCCTCAGTTTGTTTCTCAGAGTCCACAGTCTCTCATGGCTTGTCTCCCCCTCCGATTTCCCCCAACTCACTTCTCTCCATCTCCCAATATCCTCCATGTTATTCCTTATGCTCCACAAGTAAGTGAAAACATATGATAATTGACTCTCTCGGCTTGACTTATTTCACTCAGCATGCTCTCTTCCAGTCCCATCCATGTTGATACAAAAGTTGGGTATTCATCTTTTCTGATGGATCCATTATATATATGGACCATATCTTCTTTATCCATTCATCTGTTGAAGGGCATCTTGGTTCTTTCCACAGTCTGGTGACTGTGGCCATTGCTGTTATGAAAATTGGGGTATAGATGGCCCTTCTTTTCGCTACATGTGTATCTTTGGGGTAAATACCCAGTAGTGCAATTGCAGGGTCATAGGGTAGCTCAATTTTTAATTTCTTAAGGAATCTCCACACTGTTTTACACATTGCCTAATTTCAAGCTTTACTACAAAGCTGTGATCACCAAGACAGCATGGTACTGGCACAAAAACAGACACATAGACCAGTGGAACAGAGTAGAGAGCCTAGATATGGACCCTCAACTCTATGGTCAACTAATCTTCAACAAAGCAGGAAAAAAATATACAATGGAAAAAAGACAGTCTCTTCAATAAATGGTGCTGGGAAAATTGGACAGATATGTATAGAAGAATGAAAGTCCACCATTCTCTTACACCATACACAAAGATAAACTCGAAATGGATAAAAGACCTCAACATGAGGCAGGAATCTATCAAAATCCTAGAAAAGAACATAGGTAATAACTTCTTCGACATTGGCCACAGCAACTTCTTTTAAGACATGTCCCCAAAGACAAAGGAAACAAAAGTGAAAATGAACTTTTGGGACTTCATCAAGATCAAAAGCTTCTTCACAGCAAAGGAAACAGTCAACAAAACAAGGAGGCAACCCACGGAATGGGAGAAGACTGCAAATGACACTACAAAGGGCTGATATCCAAGATCTATAAAGAACTCCCCAAACTCAACACACACAAAACCGATAATCATGTCAAAAAAATGGGCAGAAGACATGAACAGACACTTCTCCAAAGAAGACATACAAATGGCTAACAGACACATGAAAAAATGTTTATCATCATTAGCCATCAGGGATATTCAAATCAAAACCACATTGAGATACCACCTTACACCAGTTAGAATGGCCTAAATCAACAAGACAGTAACCAACAAGTGTTGGAGAGGATGTGGTGAAAGGTGAGCCTTCATACACTGTTGGTGGGAATGCAAGTTGGTGCACCCACTTCTTTATCAATTCATCAGTTAATGGGCATTCAAATTCTTTCCATAATTTGGCTACTGTTGATAATGCTGCTATGAACATCAGGTGTGTGTATCCCACACACACCCATCCAATTAGTATTTTTTTATCCTTTGGGTAAGTAGTTAGTAGTGCATTTGCTGAGGTGTAGGGTAGTTCTATTTTTAACTTTTTGAGGAACCTCTATGCTATTTTCCAGTATGGCTGCACCAGTTTGCATTCCTACCACCAATGTAAACGTTTTCCCTTTTCTCCACATCCTTACCAATCTGTTGTTTCCTGTTAATTTAAGCCATCCTGACAGGTGTGAAGTGATATGTGATTTGTATTGATTTGTATTTCTCTGATGATAAGTGACTTGAGCATCTTTTCATGTGTCTGTTAGCAATCTGTATATCTTCTTAGGAGAAATGTCTGTTCATGTCTTTTGCCCATTACTTAACTTTATTGTCTTTTGGGTGTAGGGTTTGATAAGCTCTTTATAGATTTTGAGTAGTAACACTTTATCTCAGATATGTCATTTGCAAATATCATTTCCCATTCTGAAGGTTGCCTTTCAGTTTTGTTGATTGTTTCCTTTGCTATGCAGACGGTTTTTATCTTGATAAAGTCCCCAGAGTTCATTTTTGCTTTGCCGCCAGAGACATGTCTAGGAAGAAGTTGCCATGGCTGATGTCATAGAACTTGCTGCCTGTGTTCTCTAGGATTTTGATGGTTTCTTCTTACATTTAGGTCTTTCATCCATTTTGAATTTATTTTTTTGATGTTGGCTTTTATTTCTTCTGTCTTATCTGTGAAAGCGGAAATAAATGATATAAAAACAAAACAAACAAACGAAAAACATGGTAGAACAGAACAATGAAAACAGGAGCTGGTTCTTTGAGAGAATTAATAAAATAATTAACCTCTAGCCAGACTCATCAAAAAGAAAAGAGAAAGGACCAAAATAAATAAAACACACCTTCACAAACAATCTTTATTGGGTACCTCTAAATTCGAAGTTCAAGAGACAATCCTTACATCATGTGGGGTGAATGATGCCATAGCCATCTAAATTGGTTTAGGCAGTTGAACTAAAATATAATTCATTCACATTATCAAACCACCTTTGAGTATGTAAAATAGATGACTCTATAAGGAAATCAACCTAGTTCTCTATAAGATGTAATTGAAATAGAGGTTCTACTGCATTGCACTGTTCTATAGGTTTTCTCAGGAATTTCAATACTTTTGAGTTTTTAATATTATGATTAACTTTTCTAAATAGCAGAGGGAAATTAGAAGATTGATTCTTTTCTTATCTTAAAATAAAAATACATAAACATTAAGTAAAGATTCTTTTTTTTTTTTTTCTCTAAGATTTTATCCATTTATCTGACAGACAAAGATCGCAAGTAGGCAGAGAAGCAGGCAGATAGAGAGCTGAGCAGGGAGCCCAATGCGGGACTCGATCCCAGGACCCTGAGATCATGACCCGAGCGGAAGGCAGAGGCTTTAACCCACTGAGCCACCCAGGCTCAGTGGGTTAAAGATTCTTTTAAGAGGTCAAAAAATATAGTATTAAGAAAGAAAATTTGAACTTCTAATGTTGCATTGAATTTACTGTCAGTTTCTCTTTTTTGTTAGAGTGAGGAACTTAAACCCAAACCTAACTGACCTGAGTGGGCCGGCCTGTCCCTTGGCAGTATGCCTAACAGAATCTTCCAGAAGTCATTCAGTTTTTCTGAGACCAATCTTGCTCATTGAATAAGCAGCATAGAATTAGAAATAAGCTTCATAATAAATATGAAAATTGCTCAATACAAAAATATTGTAATACTGCTCCCATAAAAAATATTCACAGACTTAGAATCTTTAAGGAACACAAATTCTTAATCCCGTGGTCTTTTCACATCAGAAGTCCAGGTTGATTGGACTGGTTTCTTGGCTCTGTGTTGTATAAAGTTGAAACCAGGGTGTTGGCTGGCTTGGGTCTTATTGAAAAGCTCTAGGAGGAGCTAGAATACTTGCTCATTCAGATTGAGGGCAGAATCCAGTTCCTTGTAGTTGTAGGACTGATATTTGATTAACCTGTCTACAAAGTTGGGACTGCCCTTAGTTCCTGTCAGACTTGAGTGCTTGCATTTAGGAGCCTGCATCTTAAAGCCAGGTGTAACATGTCAAATCCTTCTTATGCTTGAAAGCTCTCTGACTGCCCCTTGTGGTGCCATTTTCCTATTCCTGTTCCACTCTATCTCTTCTGCTTCCAGCTAGAGAAAGTCCTCTACTTTAAAGGGCTCATGTGATCAGATTAGGTCCACTTGGAAGGATAATCCAGACCAACTCCTTATTTTAAGATCTGTGGACTTAATTATATCTGCAATTATATCTGTAAAGTTCTTTATGCCATGTTATAACATATTCATAGATTCTGAGGGTTTAGGGCATCAACATTTTTGGGATGCCACTTTCTGCCAACTACATACCATAATACAAATGTGAAGCTATTTTATTAGTTCTTAAATGGGAATAGGAGAATCAGCTAGGAGGCTAACATAAGCAATGTTGATCAGAGTCAAGAGAATATTAATGTTAAGACTGGAGTGACTCAACAACTCATCCAGCATGAGTTTGTAAAAAATCTTATCACAATGCTATAAAAAAAAGGGAACTTGTAGGATAAATTGTCACAGCTGAAGTAAATTCCATATTAGAAAGTGATTCTTAACATTTTTTATACAAATAAATATACATAATGAAAATTTCCCAACAATGCAATTTAGTGAAACTAATGTTAATTAAGCAGATTAATATAAACATATCATGTATTACCTGTCATGATTTACTTTGATTAACAGAGTTTCTGATCTTAAAACAACCTTGATTAATGTGAGAGCAAAAATGTTAGAACTGAATATCAGAGGTAAAATGAAATGAAATGTTAATAAACTTATTTATTAGCAAATGTATGTCATAGCTAAAACTACACATATGCATTTATATGCAGGCAGATTTACATATATGTAGACAAATCTGCTTTCATATAGTTTTTAGTTACAAGGGCTTTAACATAAATGCTTTATTTATATTTTAAGTTATGTGATAGGGAAAAGGTCATCTGCATTTCTTACAATTTAGGAGCATGATGTTTTACTCATCTGTTTTTAATGTCAATTTAATAGTTTCTTATTAGAGGAAGGGATTAAGCAGGACCATTTCCATTTTGGTATTTCAGTGTTTTAAAATACAGCCCTATTTTCACATACATTTGAAATGTATTTTTTTAATTCAATTTTTTTTCAGTGTCCCAAAATTCATTGTTTATGCACCACACCGGCTCCATGCAATACGTGCCTCCTTAATACCCACCCCCAGGCTCATCCAACCGCCTACTTCCCTCCCCTCCAAAACCTTCAGTTTGTTTTTTCTTTTGTTAAAGATGAAGAACTTAAGTGAAAAAATTAGTAATGAAATCAACAACTGTGTGCTTAATGTTTAGCACAACTTAGAGAGATTACTATTCTTGCTTAAGACTGTTTCCTCCTGAGGAAGAATAGAGCTTATTTTTGAAGTAGGAAAAAAAATACATATTTCTGTTGCAACAGACTGAATGTCTCAGCATCCATCATGTCATCATACAATTTATAGAGAAAAGATTAAGTTCTAGAGTGTTCATCAAGTCCTACGATCTTATTCAGTCAGTGTAACTTTATATTATCACAAACATATCACCATGAAGATAGGAAACACTGGCTTATTATAGTGAACATTAGTCTGTATAAAATAATGTATATTATTACTCAAGTTTCCAAATGTTGAGAAATTATGAATTTTATTGCTTGCAGATAATCTATTTTAAGAATGATATATTTATCATAAGGAATTAGCTCATGTGTTTACGGAGGCCAAAAAGTTTGAAAATCTGCAATTGGCAAGCTGGAGACACATGAGAGCCAATGGTATGGTGTTTGAGCTCAGAGGCTTGAACCTTAAGTGATAATGGTTTAAGTTCCAATCCAAAAGACAATAGGCTCAAGACCCAAGAAGAACCAATGTTTTAGTCTGAGTCAGAAGAATAGACCCAATGCCCCATTGGAATAGACCCAATGCCCCAGTTCAAGCAGCCAGAGAAGAGGAGTTACATCTAACTCAGCCTTTTGTTCTGTTCATATCTTTAATTGGTTGACCCATATTAGGGAGGGCAATGTTCTTTACTCAGTCTACTTATTCAAATCTTAACTCATCCAGAAACACCCTCCCAGACAAACCCAGAATAATGTTTGACCAAATGACTTAGCACCTCAGAACCCAAGCAAATTGAAACATAACCATCACAGGTCTACCTCTTATTAACTTGGGGCCCATACACATTTTCTTAAACTATACTTAATCTGCAAATACAGACAATAATGAGGTCATAATTTCACCTAACACTTGGCATGAATCCCAAATCACATTAACCCCTTTCCCAGAAGAGGAAGTAAAGTCCTTGAATATAAAGTCTTCTTCTTTATATTGAATAACTTAAATACTACTGGGTAAAGTCAATATATTTTATGTTACATGATAATAGAATAAAAGATATAAGAAAACAAAGATATTTGCTATACAGAGACACATATTCATTACAAAATAAGGAGGAAACACTCATGATAATTATAGTCCTTATTTCTGCAACTTTCCCCATGGTCATAGCTAGTATTTATAAATACTTTCTTATACTACCTTCTCTATATTCCTTTTGTTTCAGCAAGAATCTCCACTGATTTGTGTTCTTTACCTGGTGGGATGACCCAAGCCTTCATTAGTAGAGTCTGGGCCATCAGTAGTCCTGTCTGGGTGGGATTGTTGTAGTTTTCCATTGACTTTAATCACAGGGCATGGCAACATGAAGGAATCCCTAAGGGATCTCCTGTATCCCAAGCTTATTCTTTACTTCCAATGTGTAGTAGTAGTTCAGTTTTCCCTTTGTAGTCAGGATCAATCACCCCAGCCAGAATAGTAACTCCCTACTTTGCCTATTGATGGAGAGGTATGAGGAGCCTTGAAGTGGCTGGGCTGTTGTCTTCTAGTTAAGTGAAATCATTGCTTTGACTCCTAGTATAAGAATTCCTCCTTTTGGAACTAAGACTTCTAGGCTAGTAGAGCCTCAATTTGTGGGAACAGAAAACAAAGAGAAAGAGCACAAGCAGGGGGAGTAACAGGTAGATGAAGAAACAAGCTCCCCACTGAGCAGGAAGCCCAATGTGGGACTCAAGCCCAGGACCCTAGGATCATGACCTGAGCCAAAGGCAGCTGCTTAACTGACTGAGCCACCCACGCAGCCCAAAAACAAACATTTTTGTTAGTAGGTCACTAAAGGTAATAATGAGTTGTACCACTCCCATTTTGAACCCTTGAATTCTAGGCTCATTTGTAGCTGTGGGAGAAACAGCACCATATTTTGGATGCTGCTTCAGAGCATTTACACCCTTCTAGAAAGGCTTACCCCAGCCTGCAAGGTATTAATATCTAATTGATACTGTAACTGAGTTTCCAAAAGGCCATTCCACTGTTCTATCAAGCCATTCAGAGAAGTATATCCACATATCTTTCCCTAAATTTTGTCACTAATTTCCTAATCATGTCCCTGACCATTCAGTCAAAACATTAGCCACAGCCCATGAATCACACAGCTAGCCATTTCTCTTTCCAAGTTAACTGAAAGTCAAGTACCTTGTCCTTCAGGGTTGTGTCCTTTACTATTGCCCTTCATTGGTGTCCCAGAATGGGTCTGTAGTGCTATAGCTGTCTGCTTTTGAGTGGTACCTGCCTATCATGAAAACCAGGCTCTAGTTTTCTCTTCCTCTGTTAACTAATTGTAGGGATCTCTTCACTGGGCCATAGGTACAACCTAAGACAGGGGAGGCAGTGTTATCGGGAGCAGGAACCATGGGTATTTGGGCCACTCTTCATGTAACTTTGTCTTTAAGACCTTCTCAGACCTGGCATATATGTTATCACTTTGATCTGATGTTAAAGTATTGATATGCACATCAATTTAATGGTGTGGTAGGTCAGATAATACCCATTTCCTGATGGTTAGTCAGCTTAGACTACATGGTCAAATGGTGGTTCATGTTTAAGCATTCAGTCTCTAAGAAGGCCTAGTATCAGACTAAGAGCTGTTTCTTAAAAGGGGAGTAGTGATTCAGAGGATGGTTGGACTTTGTTCCAAAATCCTAAGGGCCTGCACTGTGTTATTCCTGAAGGGACCAGCCAAGGACTCCAAACAGCATCCCTATCTGTCATTGACTCTTCATGCACCATTGGATCTGCTAGATCATATGGCCCAAGTGGAAGAACAACACAGTAATCCGGATCCACTGCAGAGACTTTTCTTGTCTGCACTCCTCTCAAAACAAGCAGCTTTTGAGTCACTAACTGAATGGGCTGGAATAACACATGCAAATGAGGAAAATGTGGGACCAGATGCAAAACTTACCCTTTACCTTTAAGGGAGTATCTTAACATTCCCCACAATACCACTGGATCCCTAGAAATTTGACTGAGGTAGAAAGCCCCTGGACTTTTGTCAGATTTATTTTTACCCTTCAAAATCCCTTACCAGTAAGTCTGGAGTATTTGGAACATTTGGCTCACTAGGTCCTGTCAGCATAATATCATCAATGTAATGGCCAGTATAATATCTTGTGGAAGAGAAAATTTATCAAGATTCCTTCAAACTATATTAAGACTATGTACTGCTGGTCTTTCCAGATGAAAGCTAACAAGGTGGACCTTGTTGCAGGATGGAGAAGAAGGTATTTAGCAGATCAGGTACTGGAGATATATCATTTTGCTGAAGCATTAAAACCATATCTGGTATAGTAGCTGCAATTGGAGTCATCACCTGCTTGAACTTAGCCTAATCCGTTGTCATTCTCTAAGATCCATCGGTATTCTGCACAGGCTAACTGGGAAAATTTGAGGGAGGGTGTTGTGGGAATCACCATCCATGTATCTTTCAAGTCCTTGATGGTGTCAGTAATCTCTGCAGTTCTTCCAAGAATGCAGTATTGTTTTTGGTTTACTATTGTCCTAGATGGGGACAGTTCTTGTGGCTTCCAGCTGACCTTTTCCACCCTAATGGCCCTAGCTTCAGAGGTCAGGGACCTAAAGTGGGTCCAGTTGCTAAATATATTTATTCCAATTATGTGTTTTGGAATTGGGGAAATAATCACAGGATAGGTTTGGGGTGCCCCTGGGCCCACTGTAAGATAAACCTTAGCTAAAATTCCATTGATCCCTTGACCTTTATAAGCCCTTACTCTGATGGATGGACCACAGTGGTGTTTTTGGTCTCTTGGTATTAATGTCAGTTCATAGCACTGTCCAGTAGTCCCCCAAAAGTCTGATAATTTCCATTCCCCAAATCACATTTATCCTGGTAAAAGTCCACAGATCACTTTAAGAAAGTCTGGGAGAAAGATTAATAATATAAATTTTTGGCAGTGTGCCAGGGTCTTTCCTTTAGGGGACCTAGCATCCCCTTCATTCTAAAGATTCTGGGTCTGTAAAGGCTCAAGAGTGGGAATTGAGGGGTGCGTGGGTGGCTCAGTGAGTTAAAGCCTCTGCCTTAGGCTCAGGTCATGATACCAGGGTCCTGGGATTGAGCCCCACATCGGGCTCTCTGCTCACCAGGGAGCCTGCTTCCTCCTCCTCTCTCTGCTTGCCTCTCTGCCTACTTGTGATCTCTGTCTGTCAAATAAATAAATAAAAATCTTAAAAAAAAAAAAAAAGGTGGGAATTGATTGAGGAGCTATGACTTTTTTTTTTTTTTTTTAAATGATTCAGGCTAGACTTTTGTTCATTTGACCTAGAATTTTTCTGTTTATACAGATCATTAATTTAGTAGACTTCCTATCTGTTTCCCTTCTAGGAACATATGTTCAACTAGTCAAAAAGTATGTGAGTCAGACTTTTCTTATTGCTGCTTTGACTTTGCTGTCCATTATACTAACCACTCCTACCTTGACTTAGCAGTTGAGTGATGCCATTCAGCCTCTGCCACCAAAGGATCCAACGTCTTCCATTGCATTTATGTTTCCCAATTCAGTGACTGTGGTTCTTACTGTAAGGTTTGGCCTACAGAGAAGAGTAATCAGAGGTCATTTCAAAGGATGGTGAGGCTCCTTTCACAAATTTATTTCTCATAGTCATGGTGAAAGGTATGCTTTCTAGACCTTCCCATTATGGGCATGTGGGTCTTAAATGACAAATTCACTCTACCACTCCAGTCTCCCTTTGCCTGCCTTTGAATTCCTTCCTGTGCATTAAACCAAGGCAGTCTCAGCCAACCAAACAGAGGCCTTTGAAACTTCCTGAGCTATAAATTCAGAATTTTTGAGTAAACCTGTATCAGTAAAGTTAACCTAATACAACATTATGTTCCATAATTAACCCACATTCTTAACATTTATTCTCACAGTGTTCCCCAGATTTCTGTTTGTATAAATCAGAAAGCTCAGGTAATTCCTTTGAAGTATAGTATACCTTCTCATGGGTCACACTTTTACCTCATCTCTAGGGTCCTACTGAGTTTTGTTTATAGTTACAGGTCTAGAAGCAAAGAAGGATGGTGAGGGTGGGTTCTGAGGAGACTGCATTATATCTTGCACAGCAACTGATTGGGGTGAGCTGATAGAGTTTCCTCAGGCAGTTCAGGGTTAATTTCTTCAGATGCAGGTAAGGAGGATACACCCCATGGAAGTGGGGAGGCCTCTTTCACCAGCAAAAAAGACAGAATTTAGAGGTTCAGTGTCCCCAGCTTTGCAGGGTCTTTCTATACATCCCTGTTCCAACTTACAGTATCCCATTTTTTTTTCCCAATCAGTGCCCTCCCTTGAACAGAAGATGCTCATCATGGCCAGAAGTTCAAGCTGCATTGCAATTTAGGCAGTCACAGGATAAGATTCTGCATTTAACTTTCAGTAATCTCAGCATTTCAGGTAGAGGAGTTATGACTCTGAAAGATCACATAGAAGCCTTCAGGTCATGTATGTAGAACTAGAGCTGGGAATTTAAATTTCTGAGCTTATCCTTTTCTCTCCCCGTTTGTCTAATGACATTAGGGGCAACTAGCCACTGTATTTGTTTGCCAAAAATAATCAAAGTGTCATACACACAACAACTCAGATCCTTGCTTCTTATAAGTGGTTGCTTAGGAGTGTCCAGTGGAGATGTGCTTGCATATCTCCATGGTCAGATCATGCCATAGATAATCAATGCTCTCTTTATTACTAGAAATAGTAGTTTTAAAATATAACCAAATCATTTCCTGTGTATCTATGTTCACACAGAAGACTATTTTGGACATAAATTCAGGCATTAGTAAGTGGTTCAGATAACCAGTACCTCTTATGGATATAATTCCAGGAACTATACATTTTTTTTGGTCATCCAGACTTACCATCTTATTTTTCTTTATAAACAGTAAGTCATACAATTTAACCCAAGTTTTGAAAGTAATATTACAGTAGATACTTACCCTATTTCTGAATTTAACATTTCTATTAAAATGCATTACCCATTACATATGGCTTGTTTTTATGGCAGCTCTTAGACTAACACGTATATAACATATCAAGTAAAATGTTTTGTTTGGTTTTTTTTTTGACCAAACATCATGGAAATTCCCATGTGGTTATTTTTTATATTAATAAGCTAATAAATATGCATACACTAGTTAACTATTTACCATTTGCTGTGAATTTTGCTGCTTAGAACAGTAATAAGAATAACATAACTTCATAAACTTCTTTTTAAACGTTGAATATGTGTCTCTTAACAGTGCTTTATCCAGCATTGTTTTGGGTCTGCCAGTATCTGAGGCCTCTTTTTAAATGGTAGAGCCTACTTCTGTAGAGACATTAAAATGCCAGGTTTTGACTTCTCAGAGCTCCCTTTCAGCTGGAGCATGGCATGATGTAACTTCTGCAAATGAGTTTCATAGGTGGCTACATCTGATTTCCAAAGAAAGCAGAAGCAGCAATTCTATTGGCAGTATCTAGGGACACATGTTGGTGGTGCTGGTGGTTCACACTATGATATCTCATGTCCAGATCTAGTTAGAAGGTTGGAAGATGTTCTTTGCCATGGTGTTGGATTGTGGTCCCTGAATCCAGTTCTGTGTCCCCAAAATTCTGTGGTCTACCCAATATTCTTTTTTTAAATTACTGTTCCACTTGTATCAACTACATTCTGTCACATTCTGCACTAAGCCAAATACACACACATTAGTAAAAATTGTGTAAAATGACCTATATAAATATTATCGTTGGCCATTATTTTGGATGATTTTTTTATGTGTTTTGCACAGACTGTTAGATTGCTGTAAGTTTAATTACTTATGTTGCTTACTTTTTTTTTTCTCCTCTGTTACTTTTTAGTGTTATTGTTTCCCTTAAAGTTACAAAAGAAGTACAGAATTCGTTTAAATACTATTTAAAATTGAGAACTGGAAACATTGAGTATTTGGTGTTGAGGATATATTGTATTCATATGGCATATATTGCTAATTTGGGAGACAATCTTCTCCATAATGAAGTAATTAAATCTACTCTTAGTTTCTCTCCTCTAGCAATTAGTTGTCAGATCCTATTGGCTCTTTCATGATGGCATTCGTGTATCTTTACTCCCGCTACCACAATCCTATTTGAGGGCCCTATTAACTCTTTCTGGAATGTTAATGACTCTTTATTTCTTCATTCAATTCTGTTCAAACTTCTGTGAGGCTGACTTAATCTTACAAGAACACAACTCTTAGCAATAACCTTTATTTCTCACCTCTGCCAGCTAACTTCAATATGAAATCCACAGGTTAACAGATAAAACACTACAGCCTCAGTTCACCTTCTCAAACGTATTTGCTACTGCTCTCTGACATATACGAAGCTAGAGCAAAACTGGCCATTTTACTGTTAATTAAATAGTGTCTTCATTTTTGTATTTGGATCATTTTGCTTGTGCTGTTATCACTGGCTGTTACTTCCTTGTACCTGACCTATATAGTCTCTTCCTTGGAGATAACTGTCTATACACCAAGACCTCCTCAAATGTTTCTTGACTCTCCAACAAAATATAACCTTCCTGTTCTCTAAAATGTCACATGAGTTTGCCTAAAATCTACTTCAGGGATTTATAATGGATTATATTTCCAACATCAGATTGCACACATCTCTTTGAAAGATTGTATTTACTTATTTGAGAGAGAGAGAATGAGGGATGGTGGGAGAGAGAGAGCATGTGTGTACAGTGGAGGGAGGGGTAGAGGGAGAAACAGACTTCCCACAGAACAGGGAGCCCGATGACAGGTTCCATCCCAGGACACCGAGATTATGACCTGAGCCCGAGGCAGATGCTTAACTGACTGAGCCACCCAAATGCCCTAGATTGCAAGCAGTTTAATAAATTATCCCCAATAGTGTATCTTCTGCATATACATACTGTGTGAAGCTACAAGATACTTAATAAACATTTCTTAAATTTTATTCATTGATATAAGTGTTTGGTAAGTTTCAGGTTGCATAATAATCATGGGAAATGGAAATCAGAGCAAATAAATTTATAATGTTTGGCTCTAAGGAGGAATAGAAAATGTCTGAGGCTGGTAATAAGCAGAGAAGTCAAGGCGTGTGGACTGAAGTGAAAAAGGCTAGAAATGATTGTTATTGCCTGGGATCATTATGACTCTGCCAGTTAAGTTTTCTGCAGAAGGGAATGAGGCTTTCACTAACATCAATGAGCACCATTGAGTGGAACAAATAATCTAGAAAGTAGTAGGTAAAGAGCTTCATACTAGAAGTTGAAATGGTATTATCTTTTGATGATTAATGATTTCTTTGAAAGTGTATTTTTAAGTATTAAATAGAAATTACAATGTGTCTTTTGTCTATACAAAGCAAGTTTGCAGTACATTCTGACAAATATAGACACTTTTGGTTTCCATTTAAAAGACATGACTAGATTTCTTTATACCTGTGCAAATGTATCTATCTCTTCCTTATAAGATTAGTCTTGCCTTCCAAGGGACTTCTGTGTTTCTTTAATATTGAATTTGGGTGATTGTTTTATTGCAGAAAGCAATTACTCTCCCAAAGGAAGTTTTACATTTAATGCAACAAGCATTTGGTAATACCATCTGTTGTTATTATGTGCAAATATGTAAGTGCTGCTATGAAGGACACGAGATGTGGCTCTTAGTCCTGAATACTTACATACTCTAAACAATTAGTTTTATCTTAAACCTCTACAAGTTAGGGGGAAAAAAAAGAAGAAATATAATAATTAGCAAAACATTTATGTTTTCACCCTTTGTAGCTAAGGAAGAAAAGCTGAAAGTATGTATTTTTTTTTTAATCAAAGCAACAAATTTGTGGATATTGGTCTCTGCACATAGAAGAAACCCTGCCTGAGATCATATATATCCTAAGTACATGGATTATCAAATTAGTTTGGAAAATTAAATTGGAATAGAAGTTGGAAGTCTTATGTTTAAAAATCTCATAGTTATTCAGATTTGGCAGATGTTTTAGAATCACTGGCTTTAAAGAATCTTTGATAAAAATATTGAATTAGAATGCAGTGTGAGGGCTTCTGTGAACAGTTGTTCAGACTACAGACTGCATAACTCTAAGGGCTCCATGTACCTTAGAACAGCTATGTAATTTTGCAGTAACAAATGGTCCCTAAATCAGAGTGGGTTATCGTAACAAAGTTTTTTCTGTTGATCATGCTATATGACCAGTGCTAATCAGCTGTTCCTCTGCTATATGTCACTTCCATGCAGGTCCTAGGCTGGAGATATATATTTTATTATGACTTTCTGGTCACGATGAACGTGGCAGCAGGGGCAGGGAAGCAGAGGGGAAGGAAGCATGGGAAAGCACACGTAGGCTCCTAAAGCTTCTACCCAGAAATAATAAAGAAACTTCTGTTTATATTTTTTTGGACAAAGTAATTCAAGTGACCACAATTCACCAAGGCATAGAGAGGTATAATCTCACAAGATAAGGTGGGGAACTTTGGAGAACAATAATAAAATGTACCAAAGGCTTTTTCGTATGTATGAATGAATGCTGAGGTCTCTGTGTTTTCTTTTTCACTTAGATTCTGAACTTTCTATGTTTGAATTCTCCCTATACATCGATTTTAGTTTAATTTCTTTAAAATCCTTACTATATCTCTTGAGGAATGGATATTCATATTTTAATATTTTATTTAAAAATATCTCTGTCCAAATGAACTAGAGAATTGACTTGGACATGTCATTAATTTTGAACTTCAAAATTTTGACTATTAGTAATGAAGCTAGCCAGCTGATAACTCTTTTTACTTTAAGTTATAAGGTGTCATAAATGATTACTTTTGTCCTTTTTTATGTTATCAGACTTTAAATAATAGTGTTCATTAGAATATTTTTCATGAACAACAGCCTAATTTATCCAAGTCGTTTAGTATATAATCTGTTTAAAGTCAACATTATTATTTATTAATAATTGATTCTAACAGATAATAAGTTTTGAAATATATATTGAGGCTAGAAGCTCTTTTAAAAGAAGATCTTTCACAACTCTCATTACTAGTTTCACAGCATCAATCTTGTGAAGCTTTATTTACTTATTTTATTACTATATTAATTAAAATTTTAGACTATCTCTCGCCTTGGTTTCAGAAACAGCAATATTTAAATAGTAGTTGTAGGTTATAATAGAACTCCATTTTGGATGAATTTGTTCATTAACAGACACTCTAGATTTCATTTATAAGGCAAATAAGATCTATTGATTCTATCTTTTTTTATATCATGGCATATACCCTTAAAATAATTAATTCTGTTTATAGTGTTGCTGCAGAATTAGAAATGTTATTTGGTATAAAGTCATTAAAAATAATTATCATATTCTTTTTATGGCATTCAAAATACCGTGTTTGTAAATTCTGATGTCTCCTTTTTCATTTCATCAAAGATTCTAACACCTCTGTTCTTAATTCCAAAGCACTTTTTTTGTAGTATACATGGAGTGGGATCACATTTGGTGTCAGCTTATTATATATAATCACATTTAATTGCCAAATTGGACACTACCTTCTTCTCTCTAAAAATGTCCAACACAGCCAGGTTCTCCTCCAGCACTGAAATAGTTGATGCTTTGTTATTTGAGCTCTAGATGAATTTGTTTGCTGGGGTTTAGGGGCCTTTGGGGGGTGAAACATGCACATCTTAAAGGTTTCAAGTCACACTTAGTGTGGAATTACATTTGCTGAAGCTAGGTATATGAAAGACATGTGGTAGCTTAGCCAGTAAGACACATGGAGGCAATAGCACATTCTCTTCTATTTCATTTTCAATCTAGAATACACATTTATTCAGGGAAATGGCCAGTAGAATTCTTTTCTGTGTTTAAATCTGCCTTCTTCTGGGGTGACTGGGTGGCTCAGCAGGTTAAAGCCTCTGCCTTCGGCTCAGGTGATGATCCCAGGGTCCTGGGATCAAGCCCCACATTGGGCTCTCTGCTCACCAGGGAGCCTGCTTCTTCCTCTCTCTCTCTGCCTGCCTCTCTGCCTACTTGTGATCTCTGTCTGTCAAATAAATAAATAAAATCCTTTAAAAATAAATAAATAAATAAATTTGCCTTCTTCTCTTCCTTTACCCACTCACCCCCTACCACTCTTTCTCTTTCCATCTGGTTTAAATATCATCAGTATCTTGTATTTTTAATGTGATTTCATTGAATACATATTTAGGTGGTTATTATGGCCTCATCACAGATTCACTCTCTGACACATCTTCCCATTTCACTTACAGGCATATAGAATCACTGTTACATTAATTTAAGTGTACAGATACATATGTAGACACTAGTACTTCATAAAATGCAGTCAGTTATATATTAATTACTTGCTTATCTTTCCTCTTTCCTCATTCAACTTCATCTTAGACCTCTCATTTGAATAAATGAATTGACTTCCCCCAACTCAAAATAAAGTTTGTAGAGATTTTAACCTTATATGTACTTACCTACAATAGATTTCATATGTGATTTGAAATACAGACATGAACAAAGAGGCTGGAAATGACCCAAAGTGGAAGAAAAATGTAGATGTTATTTAAAAGCACCTGCTAAATACCCTCAGAGATTTCAAGAATTAAGTAAGAGAGACCTATATGGGATGGAGTTGGGAAGAGGGACAGTTTTATAGCTGAGGGTAATAAGCAAATGAAAGTTGTTACCATTAAAGCCAACTTCTTTTGTACTCACAACTGAGTCAAGAAATCCACGTTATATAGACTGAGAGGCCACTCTTAAGAAACTTCTTTTAACCCCTTAGGTATAATCTGCATGAATGAGCCCTTGATGAAGCTATATAATCATGGATAAAGTTGCAATTATAAAGCTTATGCTTAGAAGAGAGTAGGAGAAATGGGACCAGGTCAGAAAGCAGGTGCGAGAAATAAATTCAAAGGAGTGACACGTAGGCACTCTTCGTATTGCTGATTGGAGAATCTGAAAGCCCTTTTATTTTCTTGAGAATAATGCAAAAATGAGTGATAAGCTCACTATTAGGCTTAGAAACTAACTAGGACAGAATTCTGTCTTAGCTAGAGGAAAAGATATAGGACCATAGGAGTTTAATACCAGCTTCAGATTTATAAGAGACAGAAGGCATTGATTTTACCTGATATGGTATGAAGACCAAAAAAAAAAAAAGTTTAATCAGTGTTTGTTGAATGAATGAATGATGTCAAAAATTAAGTACAAACATTTATTCCAAAGGCATAGAAATAAGTTATCTACCATCTAATGAATTTAAAGGTGAGATGCAGATAAAGCTTGCATTTTGTTTCAGTTATGGAAGAAATAAGTAGTAAGATTAATGTATAGGGGAGTGATATCAGTGGGTAGAATCTGGGAGAGAAAAAGGTGGCCAGGAATCCAGTCAGCTATGTTTATAAGAAGTAATAGATAGGGACACCTGGGTGGCTCAGTCAGTTAAGCAGCTGCCTTCGACTTGGGTCATGGTCCTGGGGTCTTGGAATCGAGTCCTGCATTGGGCTCCTTACTTGGCAGGGAACCTGCTTCTCTCTCTCCCTCTGCCTGCTACTCTGCCTGCTTGTGTGCACTTGCTCTCTCTCGCTCTCTCTGTCAAATAAAGAAATAAAATCTTAAAAAAAAAAAAAAAAAGAAGTAAGAGATAATGAAGATAGAAAACAACAGGCATGGAAAGGAAGGGAGATATGCAAAAGGTTTTGCAAGGATAGAGTCAGTAGGCATTTGAATTGGTTTGATGTGGTATCTGGGTGAACTTGGAAGCATAGACAAAATCCAACATCCAAGTATTAGTGATTATGAGAATGGTGGCTCTATTACCAGAATCACAGCAAAGTAGAGGAGAAGCAGATTTAACTAGACCATCATATAGTTAGTGAGGAGAGGGAAAATGATCAGTTCAGTTTAGGACATAATGAGCTAAATAACCATCTAGGAAGATGTCCAGAAAATAATTTGTCATAAGGCTGTGTGATCTGTGAGAGGCCGAAAATCATGAAAATCACCAAGAATCAATTCTGGAGGTGTCCCAAGGAAGACATGGGAAACTAGGGATTAAAATTATGGAGTAATTACAGAAGAAGACTATACCAAGTCAAAGCAATGAATCAAGAAGGAAGCTTTTCAACATTGTGCAAACCAATATTTATGTGGAGAATTGAGAAAGGCAATATGTAACTTGTTTACCCATAATGCAGGTTTTGTGAAATGGTAGGAGTCAAGTCAGGTTGTAATGGGCTGAGGAGGTGGGTGCTGTCGTAAATGTGGTATGTATAGACTGCTCTTTTGAAAGTTTTCTGTGAGACAATGGTTTGACAGAGTATGTAGTGAGCTGCCTGGAATATACTGCTCAAGAAATGTGAAATATGCAGGAATAGGAATTATATCTTAGCTATCGTATATCTCCTGTGGAGCTTTGCAGTTCTTGGCACAGAGAGTCTCTTAATAAATAAGTGTTGAATTAACAAATAAGTGAGCAAGGCCGGCTGGAAAGCTACTTGCTCTCCTATCCAGAATCCTGAAACCTTGTCTTTGCAACTATTTTGGGAATGGAGAGCTTAATCAGAACTATCTAATTACACTGTGATTCTTACTCCTTCTAAAATCCCTGACTAGTATATACACATAGAGGAAACACGAATTTATGCTCTGAATCAACTTTAAGCAAATAAAAATAAGTCATATAGTTAAACACAGTGCCAAATCTTTTGCGGGCGGGAGGTGAATTAGATTCATTTTTTTTTTTAAGATTTCATTTATTTGTCAGAGATCACAAGTAAGGAGAGAGGCAGGCAGAGAGAGAGGGGGAAGCAGGCTCCCTGCTGAGCAGAGAGCCCCATGCAGGGCTCGATCCCAGAACCCTGGGATCATGACCTGAGCCGAAGGCAGAGGCTTTAACCCACTGAGCCACCCAGGAGCCCCTAGATTCATTTTTAAGTGTTGCTTCTGACCCATGAATATTTATCACTGTAGGGTTGTATACATCTGCTTTGATCAGAATATTACAAAAGTGTCATGTCTTAAAATAAAGGAATTGCTCTAAAATTGCTCTAAAATAAAGGAATTGCTCTAAAATAAAGGAATTACTGCTATACTATCCATTAATACCTTAACTAGCTTTCTTCGAATAATAGCATCATCAGTCTACTGCCCTGTTGTTCAAATGACCAGTTATATAGCACGACCAAATTGTTGTATTTTCAAGGAGTCAAGAGTATTTACATTTTTATTGCACAAACAGTGATTTGGGGTAACTGATGATCTGAAAAATTATTCATGCCCAGCAACAACAAAATTATTTCATACCGATTTCTATAGAATATGATTTGATATTTTACTCTAACATGTTTGATTTTGACATTTTCTATTACTTCACATGCCATATGCTATATAAATATATTGACCATGTTTTGAAATATCTCAGAGGTTTTGATTAGACCTAGACTTAAATTTTGAGAAGTTAAATAAACTACTAGTAGTAATAAACATCAATGTAAAATGCCATAAACTACTTTTGAAATGTATTAAAATTCAAATGTCGAAGGTGACATGTTAGCATATTCTAGAAGTAAGATTTATATTAAATGTCTTAAAATATTATTTTCAAGATGTAAACATATTAGTTTGGTCAGGCTGCCATAACAAAGTACCACAGACTAGGTAGTTTAAATGACAGAAATTGGTTTAATCAGGGTTTTGGATGCTAGAAGTTTAAGATCAAGATGTCTGCAGGTTTGGTTTCTCCTGAGACCTCTCTACTCCACTTGCAGATGGGCTTCTTCTCCCTGTGTCCTTGCTTGGCCTTGCTTCTCTATGCATCCCTGGTGGCTCCTTACATGTCTTCATCTCCTTTTCTTATAAAGACCTCAATCAGATTGGATTAGGGCCCACTCTTAGGGTTTTATTTTAACCTAATCATCTCTTTATAGCCCAATCCCAAATACAGTTACATTCTGAGTTAGGGCTACAACAAATGAATTTTAGGGGAACACATTTCAGTCCATAAAAATGAGCTATTGGTAGAAATTTCTGTTCATCCAAAACATTTCCCAAGGTTCATACAAAAATGTAGAAAAATATTATGAAATACACATCTAGTAAACCCAGTGTGGACAAAGAGGCCACTGCATTATAGTGATTAAAGAATTAGACTTGTAATTAGATTATTTGGATTCTAGTCCCAAATATGCCAGGATATCAGAGTCAGAAGATTTTTGGAAAATTAAGTTGTATTATTATAGTATCAGGAAACATAACATTGGCTAGAGTCTCAATTCTACAAGTACTCCCAGAAACTTTCCTCTTATCATTATAAAATTATTAGTCTACTACTTATTCAGGCAAATATAGTCCATAATTCAAACAGGAGGTGAAAATAAAAGTTCATTAATCTAAATGGATAAACTTGGAAATTATTAATTCCTATCAAAGCCACATATGATGCATTTAAATGCAAACATGCACCAGGCTTTTTACTTTTCTGTGCTTATAGACACTTTCTAGATTGCAAAATAAATCATGCAAGTACTATGCCCAATAATTACTGTTTTTAAATTCTATTTAATAAATTTAAGTTATCTGAAACAGTCTATTTATAATCACTAGAATATTTAGTAAACTGATTTAGTAGTAGTAGACAAACAATGGTTGATGACTCATCTTAAAAAGGCAAATGGGAAAACTAGACTTATGTTGGGGACACCAAATGTATTTAAGCAACCTAAAGCTGTATCTCTTGAGTATCACCTCTATTCGGATGGCTCCAGGGCACAGAGGCTACCCCAGACACTGGGGATGTGCTTTTGACTCTGACCTCTAACATAGTGATTTATCCAGGAGCAGGCACAGCTGGACCAATTAGAATCCCTCTTCTTTGAATTTAAACTTGGAATGGGAGAAATGTAACAGCCAAGAGTTGAGGAAGATGTGTCATGCTGGTGGGCATACTTCAGAGTAAAGACCCACTTACCTCTGCTACAAAAGGTCCTCGGGAGGTACCTGGGCATCTCTCTGACCTTCTGAAGGTCAGCTAGGATGTCCCAGTTGTTTTTTCAAAAAATTGCACTTTGTTTTTATTTATTTATGTTTGCTAGTTTGGCTTATACTGTCCACAACTCAAATAACATTAATATATCTTTCTAATATAGTTTCATAAAACAACAATTTGAGATTTTCCTGAGACAAATAATTGTTTCCTACTGAAATTCCTTAAGAATACTGACTCCCCCCCCCCAATTTGTCGTTTAATTCTATATTACAGACTTGCTTACCTAACAGGGAACAATATTGAATATAAATTTAAGAAATACACAGAATTGTCAATTTCATATTGACATTTTTTTATAGATTGGTTGTTATCAGTTGGCTGTTCAAAGCTATGTTTTTTTATTCTTTATTGTTAGTATATTGTGGTTTCTCTCCTGGGACATAAGCAGCATCTGCCATTATGGAAAATTAATGAAGTCAAGATATCTATATCTTAATCTTGTCAGAAACAAAAAGAAATCAAGAAATGGGTCTAGTTTCAACCAGCCCTGATGATTTTGTGCAGGAAAAAGTAGCTCCAGGAAGTCTATTCTGGAGAAATTACCTTTTAGAGAGTTGGCAATTTTCTTCATTGATATTTGAAAGCAATGTTACTTCCCATATGGCTTCATATCAGAAAAGACTATAAATTTAATTCAACATCTTAAATGAGAAAGCTTGAATTATGCGTATAATGAAGCTAAGGCCACAGCCTTTGTTTTGCTTCAAAGTGGGACCTAAAGTGCCTGGGACCCAATAGCCAGAGGAAATAAAGACAAAAATTTATAATAGAAATGTTCAACTATAGCAGTTTTTCCTTTTGTTTTTATGGAGGAAGGGTAAAATATTTTATTTATTTTATTTTTTAAAAGATTTTATTTATCCACTTTGAGAGAGAGTTTTCACCTGCCAATGAAATGGGTAGGGGTCGGGAGTAGCTAAAGGAGAGGGAGAGGGACAAGCAGATTCCAGCTCTGAACACAGAGCCCTCACCCTGGGCTTGAGCCCAGGATCCTGAGATCAGCACCTGAGCCAAAACCAAGAGTCTGAGCTTAACTGACTGCACCACCCATGTGCTCCTAATTTCACTTGTTAATGCTTTGCATTTGAAATTCATAAAGGATTTTCATATATATCTCTAACGTTCATGTGTGATCTGAGACGTAATCATGGTAACCCATTTTCAAATGAGGTGTGACCAAGTAGAGTCAATGTAATTTTCCAAATATCATCCCACTGACTTAAGTTTAAGCAAAAATTAGATACAATTCCAAACTTTGGAAAAGTGTTGATTATCACAAGAAATAAAAATAAATCAAATTAAAACAATGATATACAACTTAAAATTATTAAGTAAGATAAAAATACAGATAGTAAGCAGCAGAAAAAATTATTCCTTTCACATAAAACTGTTAGAATCAGCAACACCTTTCTGCTGGCAATTTAATGATATATTAAAAAACAATATAATTGGGATTTACCTGTGCCCGGTCGTCCGTTGGGGGCCATCTGTGGCGTCGTTGGGAAGTCTAAGGCTGGGGAACCTGAATCTTGAATTTTCTGAGGACAGCATCTAGGCTTCAGAGTTCATACCAGGGGGAGGAGTCAAGATGGTGGAGAAGTAGCAGGCTGAGACGACACCAGGTAGCAGGAGATCAGCTAGATAGCTTATCTAACCATTGTGAACACCTACAAATCCAACGGGAAATCAAAGAGAAGAAGAGCAACAATTCTAGAAACAGAAAATCGATCACTTTCTGAAAGGTAGGACCTGCAGAGAAGTGAATCCAAAGCGATGGGAAGATAGACCCCGGGGGGAGGGGCCGGCTACTGGCAAGCGGCGGAGCAATGGAGCACAAAATTGGGACTTTTAAAAGTCTGCTCCACTGGGAGACATCGATCCAGAGATTAAACCGGGGGGAAACCCAGGCGGGGTCAGCATAACCCCAGGTCCCGTGGGGTCACGAAAGAACCGGGGGTGTCTGAGGGCCACCGAGCTCACATGTATTGGAGCGGGGAAGCCGGCTACAGCAATAGAGCTGAGGACTGACCTCTCAGCCCGGGGTTACCTTGTGCCGGTTGCAGGCTGGGTGGGCTCAGAGCGCGGCCAGAGGCCACGGAGATGGAAGCGACCGGGTGCTTTTCTCCAGGTTCCAGCAATTGACTGTTCCTCAAGGCGCGACCACAGGCCAGGGAGCCGGGGTGGTTGGGCGCTTTTCTCTGAGGGCGCACTGAGGAGCGGAACCCCAAGCTCTCGGCTCCTCTGGGCCGAGAGATTAGGAGGCCGCCATCTTCATTCCCGTCCTCCAGAACTCTACGGAAAGCGCTCAGGGAACAAAAGCTCCCGAAAGTGAACCCGAGCGGATTACTTAGCCAGGACCCTGACAAGGGCGGTGCAAATCCGCCTGCAGCAAAGACACTTGAAAATCACTACAACAGGCCCCTCCCCTAGAAGATCAACAAGAAGCCCATCCAAAACCAACTTCAGTCACCAAGAACAGCAGAATTCCACAGCAGGAGAAAGCAAATCTTATCTGGACAAAATGACAAGGCAGAAAAACTCACCTCAAAAAAAAAAAAAGAACAAGAGGCTGTACCGAAGGCTGGAGACCTAATCAATATGGACATTGGTAACATGACAGATCTAGAGTTCAGAATGACGATTCTCAAGGTTCTAGCCGGGCTCGAAAAACGCAGAGAAGATATTAGAGAAACCCTCTCCAGAGAGATAAAAGCCCTTTCTGGAGAAATAAAAGAACTAAAATCTAACCAAGTTGAAATCAAAAAAGCTATTCATGAGGTGCAATCAAAAATGGAAGCTCTCACTGCTAGGATAAATGAGGCAGAAGAAAGAATTAGTGACATAGAAGACCAAATGACAGAGAATAAAGAAGCTGAGCAAAAGAGAGACAAACAAATACTGGACCACGAGGAGAGAATTCGAGAGATAAGCGCCACCATAAGACGACACAACATTAGAATAATTGGGATTCCAGAAGAAGAAGAAAGAGAGAGGGGAGCAGAAGGTATATTGGAGACAATTATTGGAGAGAATTTCCCTAATATGGCAAAGGGAACAAACATCAAAATCCAGGAGATGCTAAGAACGCCCCTCAAAATCAATAAAAATAGGTCCAGACCTCGTCATCTGATAGTAAAATTTAAAAGTCTTGGTAACAAAGAGAAAATCCTGAAAGCAGCCCAGGAAAAGAAGTCTGTAACATACATGGGTAAAAACATTAGATTGGCAGTGGACCTATCCACAGAGACCTGGCAGGCCAGAAAGAACTGGCATGATATATTCAGAGCACTAAACGAGAAAAACATGCAGCCAAGGAATACTATATCCAGCTAGGTTATCATTGAAAATAGAAGGAGAGATAAAGAGCTTCCAGGACAAATAAAAGCTGGAAGAATTTGCAAACACCAAACCAGTTCTACAGGAAATATTGAAAGGGGTCCTCTAAGCAAAGAGAGACCCTAAAAGTAGTAGATCAGAAAGAAACAGAGACAATATACAGTAACAGTCACCTTACAGGCAATACAACGGCACTAAATTCATATCTCTCAATAGTTACCCTGAATGTTAACGGACTAAATGGCCCAATCAAAAGACACAGGGTATCAGAATGGATAAAAAAACAAAACCCATCAATATGCTGCCTACAAGAAACTCATTTTAGACCCGAAGACACCTCCAGATTTAAAGTGAGGAGGTGGAAAACAATGTACCATTCTAATGGACATCAGAAGAAAGCTGGGGTGGCAATCCTTATATCAGATCAATTAGATTTTAAGCCAAAGACTAGAATAAGAGATGAGGAAGGACACTATATCATACTCAAAGGGTCTGTCCAACAAGAAGACCTAACAATCTTAAATATCTATGCCCCTAACATGGGAGCAGCCAACTATATAAACCAATTAATAACAAAATCAAAGAAATATATTGACAGTAATACAATAATAGCAGGGGACTTTAACACTCCCCTCACTGAAATGGACAGATCATCTAAGCAAAAGATCAACAAGGAAATAAAGGCCTTAAATGACACACTGGACCAGATGGACATCACAGATATCTTCAGAACATTCCATCCCAAAGCAACAGAATATACATTCTTCTCTAGTGCACATGGAACATTCTCCAGAATAGACCACATCCTGGGTCATAAATCAGGTCTCAATCGGTACCAAAAGATTGAGATCATTCCCTGCATATTTTCAGACCACAATGCTCTGAAGCTCGAACTCAATCACAAGAGGAAATTTGGAAAGAACGCAAATACATAGAGACTAAACAGCATCCTTCTAAAAAATGAATGGGTCAACCAGGAAATTAAAGAAGAATTGAAAAAAAATCATGGAAACAAATGATAATGAAAACACAACGGTTCAAAATCTGTGGGACACAACAAAGGCAGTCCTGAGAGGAAAATATATAGCGGTGCAAGCCTTTCTCAAGAAACAAGAAAGGTCTCAAATACACAACCTAACCCTACACCTAAAGGAGCTGGAGAGAGAACAACAAAGAAAGCCTAAACCCAGCAGGAGAAGAGAAATCATAAAGATCAGAGCAGAAATCAATGAAATAGAAACCAAAAAAACAAAAGAACAAATCAACAAAACTAGGAGCTGGTTCTTTGAAAGAATTAATAAGATTGACAAACCCCTGGCCAGACTTATCCAAAAGAAAAGAGAAAGGACACAAATAAATAAAATCATGAATGAAAGAGGAGAGATCACAACCAACACCAAAGAAATACAAACAATTATAAGAACATACTACGAGCAACTCTATGGCAACAAATTTGACAATCTGGAAGAAATGGATACATTTCTAGAGACATATAAACTACCACAACTGAACCAGGAAGAAATAGATAACCTGAACAGACCCATAACCAGTAAGGAGATTGAAACAGACATCAAAAATCTCCAAACAAACAAAAGTCCAGGACCAGATGGCTTACCAGGGGAATTCTACCAAACATTTAAAGAAGAATTAATTCCTATTCTCCTGAAACTGTTCCAAAAAATAGAAATGGAAGGAAAACTTCCAAACTCATTCTATGAGGCCAGCATCACCTTGATCCCAAAACCAGACAAGGATCTCACCAAAAAAGAGAATTACAGACCCATATCCTTGATGAACACAGATGCGAAAATTCTCACCAAAATACTGGCCAATAGGATCCAACAGTACATTAAAAGAATTATTCACCATGACCAAGTGGGATTTATTTCAGGGATGCAAGGTTGGTTCAACATCCGCAAATCCATCAATGTGATACAATACATTAATAAAAGAAAGAGTAAGAACCATATGATACTCTCAATAGATGCTGAAAAAGCATTTGACAAAGTGCAGCATCCCTTCCTGATTAAAACTCTTCAAAGTGTAGGGCTAGAAGGCACATACCTCAATATTATCAAAGCCATCTATGAAAAACCCACCGCCAATATCATTCTCAATGGAGAAAAACTGAAAGCTTTTCCGCTAAGGTCAGGAACACGGCAGGGATGTCCGTTACCACTGCTGTTCAACATAGTACTAGAAGTCCTAGCCTCAGCAATCAGACAACAGAAAGAAATTAAAGGCATCCAAATTGGCAAAGAAGAAGTCAAACTATCACTCTTTGCAGATGATATGATACTATATGTGGAAAACCCAAAAGGCTCCACTCCAAAACTGCTAGAACTTATACAGGAATTCAGTAAAGTGTCAGGATATAAAGTCAATGCACAGAAATCAGTCGCATTTCTTTACACTAACAACAAGACAGAAGAAGGAGAAATTGAGGAGTCAGTTCCATTTACAATCGCACCCAAAACCACAAGATACCTAGGAATAAATCTAACCAAAGAGGCAAAGAATCTATACTCAGAAAACTATAAAGTACTCATGAAAGAAATTGAGGAAGACACAAAGAAATGGAAAAATATTCCATGCTCATGGATTGGAAGAACAAATATTGTGAAAATGTCTATTCTACCTAAAGTAATCTACACATTTAACGCAATCCCTATCAAAATCCCATCTATTTTTTTTAAAGAAATGGAACAAATAACCCTAAAATTTATATGGAACCAGAAAAGACCTCGAATAGCCAAAGGAATATTGAAAAAGAAAGCCAAAGTCGGTGGCATCACAATTCCAGTCTTCAAGCTCTATTACAAAGCTGTCATCATCAAGACAGTATGGTACTGGCACAAAAACAGACATATAGATCAATGGAACAGAATAGAGAGCCCAGAAATAGACCCTCAACTCTATGGTCAACTAATCTTCGACAAAGCAGGAAAGAATATCCAATGGAAAAAAGACAGCCTCTTCAACAAATGGTGCTGGGAAAATTGGACAGCCACATGCAGAAAAATGAAATTGGACTACTTCCTTACACCACACACGAAAATAGACTCAAAATGGATGAAGGACCTCAATGTGAGAAAGGAATCCATCAAAATCCTTGAGGAGAATGCAGGCAACAACCTCTTTGACCTCAACCGCAGCAACTTCTTCCTACGAACATCGCCAAAGGCAACAGAAGCAAGGGCAAAAAATGAACTATTGGGATTTCATGAAGATCAAAAGCTTTTGCACAGCAAAGGAAACAGTGAACAAAACCAAAAGACAACTGACAGAATGGGAGAAGATATTTGCAAACGACATATCAGATAAAGGGCTAGTATCCAAAATCTATAAAGAGCTTAGCAAACTCAATACCCAAAGCACAAATAATCCAGTCAAGAAATGGGCAGAGGACATGAACAGACATTTCTGCAAAGAAGACATCCAGATGGCCAACAGACACATGAAAAAATGCTCCACATCGCTCGGCATCAGGGAAATACAAATCAAAACCACAATGAGATACCACCTCACACCAGTCAGAATGGCTAAAATTAACAAGTCAAGAAATGACAGATGCTGGCGAGGATGCGGAGAGAGGGGAACCCTCCTACACTGCTGGTGGGAATGCAAGCTGGTGCAACCACTCTGGAAAACAGTGTGGAGGCTCCTCAAAAAACTGAAAATAGAGCTACCCTATGACCCAGCAATTGCACTACTGGGTATATATCCTAAAGATACAAACGTGGTGCTCCAAAGGGGCACGTGCACCCGAATGTTTATAGCAGCAATGTCCACAATAGCCAAACTGTGGAAAGAGCCTAGATGTCCATCAACAGATGAATGGATAAAGAAGAGTGGTATATATACACAATGGAATACTATGCAGCCATCAAAAGACATGAAATCTTGCCATTTGCGACGACGTGGATGGAACTAGAGGGTATCATGCTTAGCGAAGTAAGTCAATTGGAGAAAGACAACTATCATATGATCTCTGATATGAGGAAGTGGAGAGGCAAGGCGGGGGGGTGGTTGGGGGGAGGTAGGAAAAGAAAAAATGAAAAGATGGGATTGGGAGGGAGACAAACCATAAAAGACTCAATCTCAAGAAACAGACTGAGGGTTGCTGGGGGGAGGGGGGACAGGAGAGGGTGGTGGGGAAATGGACATTGGGGAGGGTATGTGCTATGATGAGTGCTGTGAAATGTGTAAACCTGGCGATTCACAGACATGTACCCCTGAGGATAAAAATACATTATATGATTATTAAAATTTAAAAAAAGAGAGAAAACAAACAAACAAACAAACAAACAATATAATTGATTACCAACAGTTCCATTAGGAGTTTGTCCCAAGAAAATAATCGTGAATGAGCATTAGCTATTTTACAACAAAATTAGTTATCTTTTTGTTAAAACTATAAGAAAATAGAAACAATGTAAAGTGTAATAAGAGGAAATTGACTAATTAAATTACTATATATCATATATTTAAAGTACTATCCAACTGTCAAAATGATTATGTAGAAATCAACTTAAGGGGCGCCTGTGTGGCTCAGTGGGTTAAACCCTCTGCCTTCGGCTCAGGTCATGATCCCAGGGTCCTGGAATCGAGGCTCGCATCGGGCCCTCTGCTCCACAGAGAGCCTGCCTCCCCCTCTCTCTGTGCCTGCCTCTCTGCCTACTTGTGATTTCTGTTTGTCAAATAAATTAAATCTTTAAAAAAAAAATCAACTTAAGAACACAGAAAGATGTTCACATTTTATTAAATGAAAATAATGGCTTGTGATAGAATGTATATATATATATATGTTCATAAATAAAATTAAATGTTATGTGTACATATAAAAATATTTCAGATATATAATATTAGTTGATATTTTTGTTAATTTAATTGATGAAAAAATTTTGCTTATGTGTACTCTGCAATTTCTGCAGTGAACATGAATCTCCTTTGTTATTACTACCATAGAATTTAATTATTTCACTTATGTATAAATATAGATTTTTTTATATCATTTCATTTGAATGCTGTGGAGAGTGATGACTTAATAACTACAGATCATTTCTGAATACCTAGAATGCGAGTAAAAGTTTTTGCAGCAGCGATTAGTATAGCTTTATTTATAATTAGAACATTGTGATAGATTAGATAAAAATGAGGCTACCCTCAATTATGCTATTGTCCAGCTGTATTTTATGTACTCACTATATTTTATGAATTGGAAGTGTCATCACCCTAGTTCGAAGTTTCTCAGACATGCATTTTGAGGGAAAGCAAAGGACTATTTCATACATTATTCGTATTCTTTACAAATTCATGTACAGGTATGTTATTCTAGATAGGATTTTCCTTTGTCAATATCTTTTATCTTCTTTCATTGAAAGTGATGACCTCATTTTATAATATTAAACATGTTAGCTATTCTTGGCTGTGTTGGTTGGCTGTGTGTGGTGTACATGTGTGCACACACATATACATGTATGTTTCCTGAACATAGCTTCAGATTAGATCCCGTCAGTCAACATGGTAAATTTGTTCGGACTCCAAACCTTCCTTTTTCATTAAATTAACCAGTCAATGTCTGAGGCAATCAATGGATTCTGCCCCAGCTGACATGCATTCAGCAGCAGCCCAGTAGTGGGATTAGTTCAGTTCTATGGTGTAGTTAAAATTGAGTCAGGCTTTTTTCACAAGATAATATAGTGAACTCACTATTTGAAAAAATTTTTAAAGTACCACTAAAAAATAGTGTGTTTTATATAGTTTTACAGATAGAATTATAAAAATATATACCTGAAATAATTTTCTGTACCATTATTTTAGAACAGTAGTGATCTACCTTTGCCGAGGTATTTTATTATACAATTTTACACTTTTCCTTTTCTTTTTTTTAATCTTGAGATTGACTATCATTCTTAGAAATTTAAAAAAAAAAAGAGAGAGGGGTCATCAAGGTTTATTTTATAGCAGTGGAAATCAATATAATGTGTTGTGTTTTCAAAAGTAGGGAATTGTTCTTGCATTTTAAGTTCTGCACCCTGGACATAACTCCCAGTCTATTGTTTCCATGGCCTATGGTTTCACTGTCTGGATTGTGCTTCCTTTTACCAAGATGTTCCTTAGCCATATCTGAAGTAAATATTAAAAAAAATATGCCTTGGGGCACCTGGGTGGCTCAGTGGGTTAAGCTGCTGCCTTTGGCTCGGGTCATGATCCCAGGGTCCTGGGATTGAGCCCCACATCGGGCTTTCTGCTCAGCAGGGAGCCTGCTTTCCTTCCTCTCTCTGCCTGTCTCTCTGCCTACTTGTGATCTCTGTCTGTCAAATAAATAAATAAAATCTTAAAAAAAAAAATACACCTTCCTCAGGAACTAAGCTGACCTCACAGTCTGCTCTCTTTTGGTAGAATTTGGGGCCCAATAGTTGTTTTTAAGTTTTTAATTTTTCTAATACAGACTTGTAGGTTTTATGGCAATACAGCTCACAACTCTTAACAAATTGGTTATATTTTCATCCATTAAATCTAACCTGTTCCATGTGTTAAACTCATAAATCTTGTTCTAATGCCTCTCTCTCAAGTTAACTGTCAGTACCTAGACCTTGGGAGAGCCAAGGTATCTTGGCTTTAGTATCTTTTCCCGTAACCATTTTGTCCTAAAGGATTTATTGGGGACCAAATTAATCAGTTCAAAAGTTCTAAAAAAGTATGTGGTAGTCTAGCCCTTGAGTTAATTTCTCAGCCTTTGCCACTGAAAACATTTCTCAATGGATAGAGATGAGAAACAGCCAGCTCTTTCAACCCTACAAGACATGAATCTTGAGTAGCTATTCACTTGCACTGCTCTTTGCAAAACATCCAATTTCATGTGTGTGTTTGTGAGCTCATCTCTTCTTATGACATTGTCAAATATAGCCAATAGCATTTAAGACACATTAGTAACATTTAATTTCCCAGTCTTTTCATCTAAAACTAAATGTCATTTGGTGTGTTATCAATTTACCCAGTGTTTCACCACCATATAATATTGGTTACCATCTTCCCAGCTCAGTAACTATTCTGTAGCCTGACCTAGGAGATGACACCACATATTTTAGGGTTTGGGTTTTTTTTTTTAATATAAACACCACATTTTTAGCACTAATTCATGTAATAAGTCTTCTACATTAGATAGTTTATGTTGTGAAAACAAATGGCCCAAAATCTCAATTGTGGCTTCAACAATAATCTCACCTCTTGTTTACTTTATATGTTTGCTATGGGGCTTAGCCCTATGGCTCTTCTTCATTCTGTAATACGGTTTGAGGACCACCCCTTTTCTGAGATTTGTTGTTGGAAGTCAGAAGGAAAAGAGAAATGGTAGAATGAAGTGATGACTCTTGAGGCTTCTACTTAGAAATGACATGTATCATTTGTGTCCCTATTATATTGGCAAGACACAGGATCAACCTAATGTCAGTGGGTAGATAGGGTAGGGAGGGGCAGTTAGGGCAGTAAATGATTAGAAATAATTATACAATAATTGACACCCTCCTTCGAAATCAAGAGAATGCAAATTAAAATATATAAAATACCATTTCACACATCCCTGATTGGTAAAAATCCAAAATGTTGATTATACCATCTATATTTGAAGATGTGGGGAAATAGAAACTCTCATTCATTGCCATTGAAACTATAAGTTGGCTTAATCACTGTAGAGAAAAATTTGGTAACATGTAGTAAAGCTGAAGATTATGTAGTCTATGATCCAGAAATTGCGTATTTCCAGTATATTTTCCTACATGCCTGCCTGATAACATGTGCAAGAAGGTTTATCACAGCATTATTTTTAAAAACAAATTATTTTATTTTTTAATTTTTTTTTTTTTTTTTGGTTTTTATTTGTGTATTTGAGGGAGAGAGAGAGCATAGTGGGGAGTTGCAGAGGGAGAAGCAAGGAGCTTCTCATCCTGAGCAGGGAGCCCAGGGCAGGGCGCAATCCCAGGACCCCAGGATCATGACCTAGCTGAAGGTAGATGCTTAACTGATTGAGTCCCCCAGGTGCCCCAAAATGCAAATAGTTTTAAATAACATAAGTGATCAGCAATATAGAAATAAATTATAATATTTTCATATAATTGGACATTAGACATCATTTGCAGTGAATCAACTACATCTATATATTTTAATATGGATAACTTTTACAAATATTATTGTGGGGGGGGCACAAATTTCAGTGTTGAAAGTTATCTTGCCACTGTGACATTATTACATTCTATTTTGCTGAGGATACTAGAAACTTTTCTACAGGATGTCTGTAAATTCTGGACATGTGAAAATATAACACCATGAAGGACAACTTCTATCTGTAAAAACTAAATAATATTATCTACATTTTCAGACTTTATGGACACTATAGTATGAGATCTGGCAATAAGTATGAGTGAAGATTATCAGCATCACAATGTTTTTTAAATGTCTTAAATTGTTTAAGAAATATACCTTGAAAAACACAAGCTTGCTTTCAGAGCGCAGAATCATGCAGGTGCTATGAAATTTAGGTCAGGTAAGGTTAGTTGCCTAAATTATTATTGTTACTAAGCAGGGACAGTGAATAGTGAAATTAAAAACAATCCTATAATTTTTTGTTGTTATTTTCTCCAGACAAAATTATAATGCTTTTTAAATGTATGGGCATTTCCATGTTATGATTTAGGCAAGAAATGGGTAAAGTAGAATAGAATTCTGATTATGTCTCTTTAGAAAGATGAATGTAGCCTCAAAAATATCCTGTATCCCTACCTCCACTTTTCACCACAAAGTCCTTTTACTTTGAACCTTTTGACTTTAGAGATGGTAAATTATTAGAGTTTGCTCCAAGAGAAGCTTATAATAATCATAGGTTCACTGTTTGCTTTTCAAATTTTAAGTCATTGTATGGTCTCTACTTAGTTAAAAATTTTAGCTTCTACCAAATAAACCATTTCTACTTTTACAATACAAAAAAAACCAAAAAACAAAAAACAAACAAAAAAAAAACAATATTTCCAAGATGCTTATAGATTTGCTGAGGGAAAAAAAAAAGAGTTCAGGGTTTTATAATTTGATAGAACTTCCCTCACTGTGGGTGACAGTATATAATACATGTGATGAATGAGGATCCAATTACACCTGAATGGAAATACCAGAATCTTTCATAAATTCTTTCATAAATTGACCCAAGCACTAGTGATGGGCAGGGTCGGTAGAGACCGCTTAAGAGAGTTTGTGTAATTTGAATATCTGTAGGGCCTAAGTGAGGACAGGCTACAATTCTGAAAGAACACTACACAACAACAAAATCTACACTAGTAATAGGTACTATCATGTTTCATCCTTACACTCTTACCACTTCAGAATTCACTGGCCTGTTGAGGCTAGATTTTTTTCTTTGGAGAATTAATGTGGCCCAGGAGCAGCCATCAGTGAATGACTGTTGTGAATAAATATCCCAACTTCCTCACTTCTTTGGTGGGATAATTCTCAGGTGCCTGTTCTACTCTTATCTCCCAAAGTTTCCCAGCTGGGTTAAACTCTGTAATCATCCATTCTGGTAGCCAGCTTAAAAACATCTTTTTAAGGTGCTGCCTGCCTTCCTTATTTTATTACCCACCCAACCCCCAACCCTATCTGGCCCGCTTTACTTTCCAGATAAACGACTTAGACTGGATGTTGATTTCAGAGTCAACATCTGAAGGAACCCCAATTAAGATAACAGTGTTGCCTTCTATATCCTAACTCAGCTTCTTAGCACAGTTTTAAAGGATTTATTATATTTCAAAGAGAAATAAGGAGACTCTTTAGTTAGAAGACATCTTTAAGGTGTCCTCAGATCTGAAAACATTGCTGGAGCTGTAAGGATCCATTACAGGAGGGAAAAACAAACAAACAAACAAATAAACAAAAAACTGTCTGTGACTGTTTAAATTCCCCTGGTGCAGTCATCTATATCTGGCATAACTTTGATTTTAGATTCAGCATAGTTATGAGCTCTCATCTGCTTGCTATTCCAACTTCCAGCTTCTAAATTCTAACCCAATAACTACAGAACTCCCTACCCCTGGCTTCACTTTGCCAAGTCTGCATAGGCTATGATATAAATAGCACTCAGGATTGCTCAGCTGCATCATAAGAAGACCTAAGGGGATAAGGTGAAACTAGTGAGTACTTTGCTTTGGCCCTTTTAATTCCTAAGATTTTCATTTGGCTGAAGAAACCAAAACCAAGTTTACGTAGGGATAAAAACCAAACTTAACAGAAGGGAGATTTTCTTACTATTACTTCTTTCCTTTGCTTGATGTTCTTGAAATAATAAAGCCACTTTTAATGAAAAATCATTAAACCAAAGATTTAATATTGAAAGTGCCAGTGTCTGAATACATTTCATGTTTAAGAATGAACTCAGAATTAGAGAAACAAAATCGTTTTTACTGGTTTGAAAGTCGATAATTCTGTCTGTATAATTTCCTCCTCCAACTTGGATGGCAACTGCGACACAGAAGGGTCTGGCATTTATTCAGCCTGCTTCTCCTCTGACCCGCCCCCTCTTATGCTCTCTCGCTCTCTCTCACACACACACTCTCTCTCTCAAACAAATAAAATCTGAAAAAAAAAAAAAAAAAGGGCTAGGTAAGAGTTTGCTTACCTACAGTTGAGCCAAGTTTACTGGCCAAGCAGAACACCAAGAGTCCTGAGGCATTAGGGTTGTTGGTATAGCATATATGAGAAAGTTGGAAGAGAGTTCTCCTGGCTCCTTAGGTCTCCTTCCACCTTAGCTAGTGGCAAGCATCTTGCCTGAAAAGAGTAACATAATAATGAATTTGGTTTTTGTTATTATTAAACCATTAATGAGAGATGGCTGGGAACTATAACTGTTTTTTCATAGAATGGGGACATGATCTGGGGGTGAAAGCAAGGCAATTATCTGGGTATTATTTATTCCTAGTTTCATTCAAGATTGTAGAAATGGGTTACAGGGAACACACATGTCCTGTCATGGTACTTGTCAACCCTGGCTGCACATTAGAATAATTAGAATAACCTTGGAAACTTTGGAGAATGCCCTCACCTTCACTTCCCAGAGATTCTGACTTAATTGGCCTGAGGCATGACTAGGCCACCAATAACTTCCAGAGTTCCTTAGGTGATTTTTTTTTTATTAACATGTGATGTCCTTAGGTGATTTTAATCTGCCCCTGGGGTTGAGTACCACGTGTTGGAGAATTGAATTTAGAGCAAGACAGTATGCATTCTGTCTTTGCCTGGCTTTGCCATCTTTGTCAGTCTTAACTTGTGTGGAATCATATTAGTTCTTTAAACAACCAATGTTTAATTTAATTACAATGTAAAAGATATAAATATGAATCTAGAAATTGTCTGTGACCTCAAGGAATTCATGAGCTACTGTAGGGGGTTGGAGATGACCACAAGTTAACTTAAATATGGACCTTAACTGATGCAGATAAATCATGGAGAACAATGGCAGCAACAACTGTCTTGTTAGATAGAAAAATCTCAAGCTCATGAAGAAATTCAGATTCGAGGTCAACTTTGAACAGGGGTATTCTAGGTTAAAGAGCAGTATTTCCAAAGGCTCTGGAGGATGTAGAGTATGTTTGGGAACCAAAAGTAGCGTAGGGTGGCCACACTAATTGACACAATAGGCAAGAAGTTATGAAGGCTTCCCAGGACCAAATTGTGAAGGGTCTTAAATACCAGGCTCTCATTCACATATAAGACAACTAATAGAAATGTGATAGCAATGTCAAAAAATGTTGTTTACATTTTGAAAAATATTTCCCAATTATCATCTAGACTCCTACCTGTGTCAATGCTACAGAGTGGTTTTAATTGACAAAACCAGGAATCAAACTCAAGTTTGAAAGCAAAATGCATTAAGTTTTAACCATCACTCCATATTGTCTCTGGGTTCTATGTATATTGCAGTGAGATAAACCCTTCCTACCTGATAAAGTGGCTGTGATTGATTGAATGAGATGCTGCATATATGGTGTTTCACTACCTACCTGATACATATTAAGTGCTCAGTAAATTATGTATTTCTGTCCTGTGATGCTTTCAATCCGGCAGCCTCTGTGCCTGTGTTCCCTCCAGCAATGCAAGCATGCACACTCAGCATTTTCCCTTGTGCTGCTTAGTTACACAATGACTGACAGTCTCCATTACCCAGATTCTTAGTATAATTTCTCAGTTCTCTCACCCAATTTAATTCAATAGGTGTTTGCTAAGAGCTTACTAGTGCACAGCAGACCATTTAGGAGGCCTGCTGTTGGGTATAAGAGGACACAAAGATGAATATGACATAGTCTCTGCATGCCAGAAGCCTACAGTCTAATGGTTGAAATAGATATATTCATAAACACTTAATACAAGGCCAGTGTGGATGTAGCTTTGATTGCCTGCTGAAGGCAGAGATAAGGAAGTTGTAAAAATCTGAGAGTTCTGTGCAGTTTATTTTTTAATTAGGCCCAAGTATAATGGCTGCTTTAAGTTGGTTGGAAACATTTGGCAAAAAGCCTAAGGTACTGTGGTTCAAAATTATACATGATTTATAATCAAATTGCATCTTAGGAAACAGAAGAAAACATGTCTAATTGCACAGTTTGTGAATTTTATCTATTTTTCAATAACCAAGAAACAAAAACTAATTTATCAGTTAGACATTGGTACTGCATTTCAAAATGAGTGTGTTCAAGATATCAAGATATATTTTATAGAATTCGGTAAATAAGAATTTCATTTCCTCCAATAAATTATCAAGAAGTGACCCTTGTTAGTTTCTCTAAAGTCTCTTCAGACAAATCATTGAAGTACTTTACTCATGAAACGCATCTATAAAAAATGTGACAACACAGAAAAATTGTCTTGGGGAGTCCTTTGATTTGCATTAGTTTTGCTTCTTTAATCTTAAATATCTTATAAAATATTCAAATTACTTTTTATAGTTATAGTCAATATAACCAAACTGAAATTTACCTGAAACCTATAATCTATTAATCATATTTACAAAAACTAGAATTCTTAATTCAGGTACTTTTATTCTCTATACACTGTGCATGGCACCTGATTCACATTAGCTTACCTTCTATTAAAAATAAAAATACACACACACAAAAAAAATACACAACCATTAGGGCTTTATTTATTGTTAAAGTAAACATGTCTAAAAAACATGTCTAAAGTAAACATGTTTAAAATGTTATTACCTAATTAGGAAGGATACTTTGCAGAAAGCAAATATTGAGTTCTTTTCAATAATTAATAACCTTTTTTTTTCAAGTTAAAGGAACAGAATTGTCTTTTTTTATATAACACTAAGATATCGTAATTAAACTGCTGGCATCTTTCGTCCTGCAGCACTGCCTCAGTGTTCTCATCTGTAAGGCAATAATACATATTGAGTAAAGCTAATTCTGGCTTCCAATCTTAATTAAGAAAGTGCTGTTATATGCAGCAACACATAGCCCTTACATTTCCCAATACCCAATACCCAATGAAGACATAAATTCCTCACTGCCTGAGTTAATACTGGCACACAGGCACATAAGGACCAGAATCTTCATCACTAGCTCATAATTTTTGATTGCTCATCGTTGGCAAGTTACTCTAACTAGGCACTCTAATGGGTACACACATCACCAAACATGCTGACACTGTTGCTTTTACATCTGAGGGTTCCATGAAGGCAAAAGAAGCCTCAAGGAGATGACAGAGTAATGGGGAAAACTGCATTTTATGAAGTAAGGAAAATTACTAAAAGGCTAGAGACATAAATGAATATTACCCCTCAGATAGAACTCATATATACTCTTCATGCAAGAAACTCTTTTATGATACTCAAAATAGTCTCTCTTTCTGAGAACAAAGATCATGTTTATTGTAGAACTAAGAGAGAACTGTTGAAATTGATTGAGAACATTCTGAAGAAGTCTAAGGTCCAAGCTCTGGTAGGGGCATCCTGAGGGTATGTTAAAGAAAGAATATTAAAGAATTTATCTTCTCCAGGAAATAGTGATAACAATTTACTGATAATTGACCTGGAAGATAATTGACCCTATACTGACCATCAGAGTCATAATCACCCATTCAGCAAGCACTTACTGAGTAAACTCGTGTTGCGAAGTTCTGTTCTAGGCACAAGGGATAAGTCATAAACAAAAATGATGTTTTCTGGTCTCAAGAATAGCAATAAAAACTAATAAAAGAACAAAATTTAATCTTATAGTAATATTATGCAGAACACAAGAATACATGATGTGATAGAGTCTACTTAGAAGATCAATTCTAAATCACAAATATTTGCTGTATTACAGAGGAGAAAGAGGGACAGTATGACTGGGACAAAATGAGGGTAGAGGAGGGGATTGGAGAGGTAGGTAGGGTCCAGATTTTACAGAAGTGCATTTTAAGCTATGTAAGCAATATAGATTTTATCCAAAATGTAATTCTAACAATTAAAGGGTTTAAACAGTGAGGTGAAAATATTTTACTCTAAAGTCTCTGCCTGTACATGCTGACTTACATTTTTAAGAAATTGCCCTGACCATAATGTCAAAATTTATTGTAAGGTCCTGGGTGAAAAGTAGAATCATTGGAATCATTTAGGCAAAAGATGATGGCAATGCAGACTTGAAGATAAAGGGATAGATATAGCATCCATTTGGGAGTTAAAGCCACAAGAATGATGTAGAGATTTGCCTGCTGAAGGCAAAGTTAGGCCAACATAAGACGTTTGACATTTATACAGATTGTTCATAAGAGCGGGGAAGTTGCCACAAAACAAGTTGTCAACCAAACCATAGTGTTTCTACACCAAAAATACTACAGGTGGCATGGATTATGATACTTCAAGGAGAAGGAAAGAGATAAGAGAAAGCTAATGAAATATTTACGGTGTAGAGATCTAAGGCCTGATTGTAGTGTGGAGGAAATCTTTCCTCCAGGAAATCCAGGCAGTCAGAAGGCTGGAGTTCTAAATCCACCCGTTACTGTTCCAATATGAAAATCTGAGGAATGAGTGTATCTTTCTAAAGTTCTGTGTCCTTTGTAAAACAAGAGGGCTGTGGAGTATTATCTTATAGTTACTAATAACTTAAATATTTTATTGTCCCTATTGTATTAGTTTTTTACTTCACAAAATGATGGGTGAGTGGCTCCTGGGTGGCTAATTTGGTTAAGCATCTGCCTTCAGCTTGGGTACTGGTCCTGGGGTTATGGGATCCAACTTCTGTACAGCAAAGGAAACAGTCAACAAAACAAGGAGGCGACCCAGGGAATGGGAGAAGATATTCGCAAATGACAATATAGACAAAGGGCTGATATCCAGGATCTATAAAGAACTCCTCAAACACAACACACACAAAACAGATAATCATATCAAAAAATGGGCAGGAGATATCTTCTGCTGTGCAGAAGCTTTTGATCTTGATGAAGTTCCAAAAATTCATTTTCACTTTTGTTTCCTTTGCCTTTGGAGACATATCTTGAAAGAAGTTGCTGTGGCTGATGTCGAAGAGGTTACTGCCTATGTTCTCCTCTAGGATTCTGATGGATTCCTGCCTTATGTTGAGGTCATTTATCCATTTTGAGTTTATCTTTGTGTATGGTGTAAGAGAATAGTCAAGTTTCATTCTTCTACACATAGCTGTCCAATCTTCCCAGCACCATTTATTGAAGAGACTGTCTTTTCTTCACTGTATATTTTTTCTTGCTTTGTCGAAGATAATTTGACCATAGAGTTGAAGGTCAATCTCTGGGCTTTCTACTCTGTTCCACTGGTCTATGTGTCTGTTTTTATGCCAATACCGTACTGTCTTAGTGATCACAGCTTTGTAGTAAAATTTGAAATCAGGCAACGTGATGCCACCAGTTTTGTTTTTCTTTTTCAACATTTCCTTAGCAATTCAGGGTCTCTTCTGATTCCATACAAATTTTAGGATTGTTTGCTCCAGCTCTTTGAAAAATGCCCGTGGAATTTTGATTGGAATGGCATTGAAAGTATAGATTGCTCTAGGCAGTATAGACATTTTAACAATGTTTATTCTTGGGACACCTGGGTGGCTCAGTGGTCAAGCCTCTGCCTTCGGCTTGGGTCATGATCTCAGGGTTCTAGGATCGAGTCCCGCATTGGGCTCTCTGCTCAGCAGGGAGCCTGCTTCCCCTGTCTCTCTGTCTACTTGTGATCTCTCTCTCTGTCAAATAAATAAATAAAATCTTTTAAAATAGAATAAAATAAAAACAATGTTTATTCTTCCTATCCATGAGAATGGAATGGTCTTCCATCTTTTTGTGTCTTCTTCAATTTCTTTCATGAGTGTTCTGTAGTTCCTCGAATACATATCATTTACCTCTTTGGTTAGGTTTATTCCCAGGTATCTTATGGTTCTTAGTACTATAGTAAATGGAGTTGATTCTGTAATTTCCCTTTCTGTATTTTCATTGTTAGTGTATAAGAAAGAAACTAACTTCTGTACATTGATTTTGTATTCTGCCACATTACTGAATTGCTGAATGAGTTCTAGTAGTTTAGGGGTGGAGTCTTTCGGGTTTTCCATAGAAAGCATCACATCATCTGCAGAGAGAGAGTTTGACATCTTCATTGCCAATTTGAATACATTTTATTTCTCTTTGTTGTCTGATTGGTGTTGCTAGGACTTCTCATATCATGTTGAACAAGAGTGGTGAGAGTGGGCATCCTTTTCATGTTCCTGATCTCAAAGGGAAGGCTCTCAGCTTTTTACCATTAAGGATGATATTCGCTTGGGTTTTTTATAGATAAATTATATGAAGTTGAGGAATGTTCCCTCTATCCCTATGCTTTGAAGTGTTTTAATCAGGAATGGATGCTGGATTTTGTCAAATGCTTTTTCTGCATCAATTGAGAGGACCATGTGGTTCTTCTCTCTTCTCTTATTGATTTGTTCTATCACATTGATTGATTTGTGAATGTTGAACCACACTTGCAACCCAGGGACAAAACCACTTGGTCATGGTGGATAATCTTTTTAAAGTACTATTGGATCCTATTAGCTAGGATCTTGTTGAGAATCTTAGCATCCATATTCATCAGGGATATTGGTCTGAAATTCTCCTTTTTGGTGGGGTCTTTGCCTAGTTTGGGGATCAGGGTAATGCTGACTTCATAAAAAAAAGTCTGGGAGTTTTCCTTCTGCTTCAATTTTTTGAAACAGCTTCAGAGGAATAGGTATTATTTCTTCTTTGAAAGTTTGGTAGAATTCCCCAGGGAATCCGTCAGGTCCTGGGCTCTTGTTTTTTGGGAGGTTTTTGATCACTGCTTCAATCTCATTACTAGATATTGGTCTATTCAGGTTGTCAATTTCATCCTGATTCAGTTTTGGAAGTTTATAGTTTTCCAGAAATGCATCCATTTCATCTAGGTTACTTAACTTTTTGGCATGTAACAGTTGACAGTAATGTCTGATGATTGTTCCTATTTCTTTGGTGTTAGTTGTGTGTGATCTCTCCCTTTTCATTCATAATTTTATTAATTTGGGTCTTCTCTCTTTTCTTTTGGATTAGTTTGGCCAATGGTTTATTGATCTTATTGATTCTTTCAAAAAACCAGCTTCTAGTTTCATTGATACATTCTACTGTATCTCTGCTTTCTACCTCATTGATCTCTGCTCTAATCTTGATTATTTCCCTTCTTATGTGTGGAGTTGGTTTAATTTGTTTTTGATTCTCCAGTTCCTTAAGGTGTAAAGAGAGCTGGTGTGTTCTGGATTTTTCAATTTTTTTGAGGGAGGCTTGGATGGCTATGTATTTCCCCCTTAGGACCGCCTTTGCTGTATCCCATAGTCTTCATTCTCATTGGTTTCCATGAATTGTTTAAGTTCTTCTTTGATTTCCTGGTTGATTCAAGCATTCTTAAGCAAGGTAGTCTTTAGCTTCCAGGTGTTTGAATTCCTTCCGAACTTTTTCTTGTGGTTGAGCTCCAGTTTCCAAGCATTGTGATCTGAGAATATGCAGGGAATAATCTCAGTCTTTTGATGTCAGTTGAACCCTGATTTGTGACTCAGTATGTAGTCTATTCTGGAGAAGGTTCCATGTGCACTTGAGAAGAATGTTAGAGTGGAATGTTCTGTATATATCTATGAGGTCTATCTGATCCAAAGTGTCATTCAATGCTCTTGTTTCTTTATTGATTTTCTGCTTGGATGATCTGTCTATTACTGAGAGTCGTGTGTTAAGATCCCCTACCATTAATGTATTCATATCAATATGATTCTTTATCTTGATTAACAGTTGTCTTATGTAGTTGGCTGCTCCTATATTGGGGACACAAATATTTACAATTGTTAGATCTTCTTGGTGGATAGACCCTTTAAGAATGATGTAGTGTCCTGTACCTCTGACTACAGTATTTAGTTTAAAATCTAATTTATCTGATATGAGAATCACTACCCCATTGAGGCACATTGGCATGAAAGATGCTTCTCCATCCCTTCACTTTCAGTATGGATGTATCCTTAGGTTCAAAATGGGTCTCTTGTAGACACCATATGGATGGGCCCTGTCATTTTATCCAATCTGCAACACTGTGCCATTTTATGGGTGCATTTAGGCCATTCATGTTGAGAGTGATTATTGAGAGATAAGTTTTTATTGACATTGTGTTACCTGTGAAGTCTTTGTTTCTATAGATTGTCTCCATAAATTTTTGTTCAATGATATTCTTTTTTTTTTTTACCTCTTTTATAGAACCCCCCTTAATATTTCTTGTAGTGGTGGCTTAATGGTCACATACTCTTTTAAACCTTGCCGGTCTTGAAAGCTCTTTATATCTCCATCCATTTTGAATGTCAGTCTTGCTGGACAAAGTATTCTCGGCTGCACGTTCTTCTCCTTTAGTGCCCTGAATACATCTTGCCAGCCCTTTCTGGCTTGCCAGGTTTCTGTGGACAGGTCTGGTGTTATTCTGAGGGGCCTTCCTCTGTACGTAAGGAATCTCTTCCCCCTAGTTGCTTTCAAGAGCTCCTGTCTAAAATTTACGATTTATCATTTTCACAATCAGGTTTCTCGAGGTCTTTCTAGATTCTGTGATCTTGGGGGGAAACCTTTCTGCCTCTAGGACACGAATGCTGGTTCCATTCGCCAGATTGGGAATATTTTCATGGAGAACTTGTTCAACTATATCCTCTAGTCTTCTTTCTTTCTCCTCCCCCTCAGGGATTCTAATAATTCTGATGTTGGAACGTTTCATGGCATCATTTATTTCCCTAATTCTGTTTTCATGGCTTCTAAGCTGTTTGTTCCAGGCCTCCTCCAGATCCTTTTTCTCTATCAGTTTGTCCTCTAGATCACTAATTCTATCTTCTGCCTCAGTTACCCTAGTTGTTACTGTTTTTACAACTACTTCATAGATGAGAAAATGAGACACAGAGAAATTCACTGATGTTCTTAAGGTCACATAGTTAATAAGTGGATGAGTCAAGATTTTAATCCAGCATATCTGGCACTAGGGTCTCTGCCTCTAAATATTACATTATATCTGAGGTTGATATAGGAAGGCTTGTATTCTTGAGAATTTAACATAGAGAAAAAGTTCCTGGATTTCTATGATAAATTATTCTCCACCATCATAAGGAAAAGAACAAGACACTCAAATCCCATAAAAGGAATTGTGAAGAAATGAAGAAGAGATGTCTTAATCAAACACTTCTAATGCACTTTAGCAGAATTGATTGAATAAACTAGCACACAGTAGTCTACAGCCATACCACCCTGAATGCACCCGATCTTGTCTGAATAAACTAGCACACAATAAATGTTTGTTGAGTGGATTCTCACAACTCCACATAGGTTTTAAGTGGATTCACTTACAACAGGTCCAGTTTTCCCTACTAATCTTTAAGATGAGTTGATTAGACTGGTTTAGAAGATATGATCTTCCTAAAGAGTAAGAGGAAAAGGGAGAAATATTTGTTGGATATATTGTAGATCTATCTACCAGGCTTATATTTTTCTTAAAATTACATGTAAAAATTGGGCAATTATATGTATATAACTTGTATGTATATGTTATGTACATTATGTAATATGTAATTATATGTATATAACTTATATGTATATGTATATCTTAAACTTCAAACAACTAATTAGGTTACCACAAAATCAAATTCACTTGTCTCAAACAAAAACTTTTATTCTGCTGAATTGGAAGATATGAAAAGACTTCCTTCTCCTGAATTACCCTTTCTGCCACAAAGCAAACCTCATTCATTTTTTAAAATTTGGTTTCATTTTATTTGATTTACTTTGAGGAAATATAAAAGTTAAAAATATTGAGTATGACTATTTGGATAAAATTCAACATTGCAAAATTTAAACATAAGCTTGTTAATTCTTAAATTGCTTTTTTGATTTTGTGAGATAGAATATACTTATAAAGTATAGTATAGTAGTATACCATGTAATTAAAATTCCCTTTATTGGAAAGTGGAAATTCATCTGTGATATACATGACTGGGATATTTGGTTTGCCATCACAGCTGTTTACCTATTTAGGGTACAGGAGAGTTTCTCTCTTGGCAGTATGAATATTTACAGACTGATTGACCTTAAAGCACAGATCTAGCCTTCATCCATTGCACATAATAGCTAGGCATCAGATAAATACATTACTTACATTATATTATGCATCATCTCCATAGGAAGGTCTGTTCTCATCTCCATTTTATAGATGAGTAAATTCAGACTTGCAGGAGTTAAATATATAACCTAAATAAATGTAATGCAATGTATATCAATCAGTGGGATTTGAATACAAGATTTTTGTGTCAGGGCGCATGAGTGGCTCAGTTGTTAAGCCTCTGCCTTTTACTCATGTCATGAGCTTGAGTTCCCTGCTCTGCTGGAAGCCCGCTTCTCCCTCTCCCACTCCCCCTGCTTGTGTTCCCTCTCTCGCTGTGTCTCTCTCTGTCAAATAAATAAATAAAATATTTAAGAAAAGAAACAAACAAACAAAGATATCTGTGTCAAAAGTCCCAAACCCTATCCACAGTGATAGGGTTGCCATCATTAAGTATATTAAATATATTTAATAGATATTATTTTTAAAGATTTTATTTATTTATTTGGCAGAGAGACACACAGCAAGAGAGGGAACACAAGCAGGGGGAGTGGGACAGGGAGAAGTAGGCTTCCTGTGGAGCAGGGAACCCAAGCTGGGCTCAATACCAGGACCCTGGGATCATGACCTGAGCCAAAGGTAGCCGCTTAACAACTGAGCCACCCAGGCACCTCTTAATGGTTATTTTTAAAACCATACTTAATCTCTCGAAAATTGTTTTTCGTCCTCATATTTTAAAAATGATTTTTTTTTCATAATATCACTTTTCCTCTTTTCACCACCACCAACCTTGATGTTAAATATTTCTTTTCAGGATCAATTCCTTGGTCTTCTACTCAGTCTCCTTGCTTCTTACCTCAGACTACTTTAATAGATTTGGTACGCTGTCAACAGATGCCCATTTAAATTAAACTTGTGTTTCTTCATTCAAACACTTCTGTGTTCTTTAATGTAAATATGAATTGCTTTAAGCTATTTTCTAAGCCTCTTGATCACCACCCCCCATTAACTACTTTATATCTCCCTTTCCACTGTCAACTCTTTATTTTATCCAAGCAGGTTTCCTCTCTGTGTTCAGGAATTTGTGGTACTCATTTTCATTTTCACATCTTTTTTTTTCTCATTCTTTTTCTATTTTACCTTTCCATGGAAAAAGACCAGTTAAAATGCCACATCTCTAGGCTGATTTTAGCTACTGCACTCCTTATTAACATGTTTCTTCTTGAAACTCTAGGCATTTATTATCCCTACCATTCATGAGGTGTTTAATCATATAGTGTCTAATATTATCATATAACTCGAGGTGTATACTCATTACCTCTTCACTGCATCTTACACAATCTCTACCCATGACTTCTCTATTATATGCTGAGTGAATAGTAACTGCAGTCAATTATGCATTTACCAAAGTTGTTCCACTTGAGAATAATCAAAGGCGATTGTACTTGAAAATGCAGTATCAGCTAAATGGTTTTTGCAATAGCACTGTTATTTTTATATTAATTTTCCTGTTTGTAAAGGTGCAAAAAAGGAAAATTACACATGCATTCAAATTAAAATATGCAGTCAAACATGGAAGCTGAATATATTTGTCAATACAGCAATTTGAGACAAAAGTTCTAAAATTGTAAACCTCAAAATAAAAGCATGTATTACAATTTGGGATTAATTTTCTAAATTGTCAGTGCTTGAATATAATATTTCTTTCATAAGACATAGTAAAATTTTATGTTAATTCCTGGTAACTTTTGAAAGTGTTTCTGCCTCCTTGAAGCCATAACAGAATATTTATAATTTAGTAATATTTGCTGTATATTTAAAAATTAGTTTTGTAAGTCAAAGAGTATCAAAGACCACAAGTGTTTTTGGTTATTCATTTAACAAATATTTATTGAACACCTAATATATACTAACCACTGTAGTTAAAAAATGAGAATTTTAACACAAAGATAGTTTCCTCTTATAAGTGCTCACACATTGATGTTGAGGACCCTAGAATCAAAACACTGCAAAAACAAATATCTGCTTTAATGGAAGCCCATGTAATACGCACTTGCAACAAACATGAAAGATGAATTGTTCATTTTGATAATGAAATTTTTGGGCTCAATAACTATTTACCTAGGTATCTAGAGTATGAGTATGTCCCAATTTAAGGAAATCTGATATGCAAATGCATAAAATAGATTAATTAGAGAGTTTGGAGCTGCATAAAGGAAAGTCTGCCAAGAATTACACTACTGTGTTTAAAATATTTATACATGCATGGATATAAAAGACTTACACAAAATTTGATGAGTATACAGCTTCTGATTAATGAGATTTATAGCTAAAATAGAAAACTGCCCCTATGGTTCCAGATTTTCCAATGGCAACACTTATTATGGGTTCATGAAATACTATAACTGGTTTTTCAGAAAAGCTCATGCTTGTTGTGAAAAATTGTATTATCCAAGCACCAGCTTACAGATGATCTGCCTGTGTGCAAAAGAGTCGTTGGGAAATTCAGTCTCGGGCCAATGGCATTAATACATGGAATGGATCTACCTGTTGGAACTAGGTATGAACCTAGTTAAGAGACCATATTCTGGTCAGAAACATCACATCTGTACAACCCACACATCATAGTCTCTGCTGATTGCACAGCCATATAGAGCTATTGCAAGCAATGCATTGAAGGTTCTGAATCTTGAGTGTCTGCTGTGGCTGCATGTTGAACGTGCCTTTATGATCCATGAGACTCTGCTATACCTAAACCATGCTGGATCAGTGTAGGTACTCTGATTGTACTGGATAGAAGATGCTGTTCTAATTTACTTCAATTTAGTATTTACAGAATATTCCAATGAAATGTGAATCAAGGTTTCAATACCCTGTTTTAAAATGGTAACAGAGGGATGCCTGGGTGGGGCAGCTGGGTAAGCATCTGGCTCTCATTTTGGCTCAGGTCCTAATCTTATGGTTGTAATCTCACAGTTATGAGATTGATCCCTGCATCGGGCTCTGAGCTTAATGTGGAATCTACTTAAGATTCTTTCTTTACCTCTTCCTCTGCCCCTTTCCACCATGCTCTGTCTCTAAATAAGTAAATCTTAAAAAAATAAAAATAAAATTTTAATAGAAATGTGATAAAGCAATACTGTTTAGTAACATCATTAGTTGTTATTCAACATACAAATATTAACTGTGATATTGAATGCAAAGTAAAACAAACTATAAGTATGAAATTCAAGCACTTGGGTTTTATTATAGAGGGCTACTTGTAGTGGAAATACATTGGAAACACCCATTAATATTTCAGCTAATGATATAAGTAATCATTTTGAACATCTACATAAAATACTAATGGAAAAAATGGATTCAATGAAAAGGTTTAAAAATGTTAAATGATATTATAGTATTTTATCTTTATAGTTTTTAAGCAAAGAAGGTGGTGAATATTTGGGGTATCTATTCTTCTTAACTTTATTCTATAATATCTCAAATAGTTTTGACTAATTAGTATATTAATTATGTATAAAGGTAATCCATATGGCTGATGTTTGAGCTTCTGCTATGTCTGCAATATTTTCCTAGTGCAACAGCATAAATAAGAACCTTACTTTTAAGTAATTTACAATATAGTTCTTAAATGATATAAATAACAGGTATCAAAATGTGGAATACAGATGATAATTGCAATGACAGATTACTTAAGAAGAGATGAATGTGTGTAAGTATTGCCAGGAATATCTTCTAACATATTTATATATACATATGTATGTGGATGTGGATGTTTGTGTATATACATGTATATTCACATAATAACAAGGTATTGTCCCAAACAAAATTTGGGCTAAAGAATCAGAGAGACCTTGTTTGAAATCCTAGCTTGCTCATATAACCTTGAGCAACTGTTAAAGCCTTCCATCTCCTTATTTGTAAAATGAAAATGTTGATACCTACATCATTGGATTTTTGAAAGACTTAAATAGAAAATAATAATAATAATAATATTAAATAATAATAATAATAATAATGTTTGTAAACACCAATTTGTTGTGGACAAGAAATTGTGATTATTATATTAATTATTGATATGCTTGATAACTCTATAAAAAGAACATGTATGCTTTTCTTGTTAGTAAAATTTTTATAGTGCATAACTCAGTAATTTTTGCATAGTTTTCTGCGCCATTCAGCTACAGAAATGCCACAAATACATGACAGCGAGACATTCACAATTGTCAGATTGAAGAGTGGATTATAAGTTTGTTGCTAAGCCAGCAGAAGATATGGTTTTCAAACTTTACTGAGGTGTCAGAGTACTTGAGACTTAGAGCAATGATGAGTGAGTTTGCTCAGTGTTCAAATCATGCATGATGCAAGCCATTTTATGATGCATCTGTTCTTTAATTCTAGGTTGAAATATAAAATGTCTTGCTTATTTTTTTCTATAAAATGAGGTTGTCACAAATGCATTTTTTATGAAATAAAAGTTGTGAAATACATTTTTATTTCTAATGGACTAAATAAAGATATACTTGTTTTGCTTCTTGGGAAAAAAAGATAAATGTCTAAGAAAACATAAAACTATTAGTTAGAATTTTACCTATCGATTAAATTCTAAAAAAGAGTATTTTTTATTATGACATTTATTTATAATCCAAATGCCATCACCAATCATTCTCTAAAAGTTGTGGTTCATTCCTTCACTGCTCTGGGTTACAGAAAAGGTACGTTCCAGATAATGAGCAACCAGTGTACTCTATGATGAGAACTCAGACTACAGACTAGAAGGGACTTGGGTCATAACTTTGGCTCTCCTACCGTTTGACCTTAAGCAAATCTTTCAGTTACTCAGTGTGTCATAAGAAAACATCTCTAAAATTTAATGCCTTAAAATAACAACTCTCATTTATTTTGCTTATAAATGTGAAATTTTGACAAAGTCCAGCAAAGACAGCTCATCTCTGCTTCATGCAACATCAGCTGAGGTGGTGACAAGTCTGGAGAATCTACATTCCAGATAGCTCACTCACCTGGCTGGCAAGATGGTGCTGATTGTCAGCTGGGAGCTCAGCCAGTGGTGTAGGCCAAGGGCCTCAGTTCTTTACCTGGGCCTCTCCATGGCTGCTTGGCCTTCCTCCTGGCATGGTGGCTAGTTTCTAAACATAAGCATTCAGAAAGGAACAGCTCTATCACTGTTGATGACCTAGCTAGCCTAGGAAGTCATATAGACTCCCTGTAGTCACAAGCACACCCAGATTCAGGAGATGGGGAACATGGACCTGAACTCTTTATGGAAGGAGTGTCCGTGAGATATTGTCAGAAGGGTGGAGGGTGGGAAATATTGATGAGACCATTTTTGGAAAACACAGTCTGCCGTAACAAATTGCTTAATATCACTTAACTTCAGTTTCCTCATCTAAGTAATAATATGTTAAGCACCCTTCTGATCACTTTACACATAGTAATTCATTAAATTCTCACATCACCCTCTGAGTTAGGTGCTATCACTTATCCCCATTTTTCAGACAAGGAAAATGATGCATAGAAAAATAAGTTGACTGAAATGACAGAGTTGGTAAAATACAAGAACAGAACTTGAGCCAAGCTATCTAGTTCCAAAGGCCACACTCTTTATTATCCTTTGTAATTGATTTTTATAAGAAAAACTAAAAAACAATATATGAAATATTTTGCACAAATATCTGACTCATTCTGAATGCTCGATAACTACAAATGATTATGCTGTAGCTATTATTATACTATATCTTACAGTTAATCACTGGATGTTTTCTCTTTGGGATAGTATTTCTTACTCACTAAAGTAAATTTAGGCTGGCTTAAGGAGTATACAAGAAAGGAATATTGAAGAGAAAGTTAGAAACTGACATTACAGGGGCATCTGGGTGGCTCAGTGGGTTAAAGCCTCTGCCTTCAGCTCAGGTCATGATCCCAGGGTCCTGGGATCGAGCCTCACATCCCGCTCTCTGCTCAGCAGGGAGCCTGCTTCCTCCTCTCTCTCTCTCTTGCTTGCCTCTCTGCCTACTTACTTGTGATCTCTGTCTGTCAAATAAATAAATAAAATCTTAAAAAAAAAAAAAGAAACGGACATTACAGTTGGGTGTCTAGAAAAAAAATAGTGAAATAAGAATAAGACTCTGATTAGGGAAAAATGTTAAATGGCATCTCATTTCAAAGTATCTGGAAATATGGTGATAGATGCAATAAACACATTTTTAATAAAAGTAGTGATAAGTATGAAGGAAGTAGTATTAATAGTGTAGGCTTAAGATTAAAATATACCTGGAGGTAATAAATTAATTAAAAATCACATTAGAAGATGTGTTAGAACACTGAAAAGATGATCTGTTATTTATAGGGAAAAAATGGTTAACTTTTAATATTGTGCCAGTATTATTACCAGATTGCTTTCAAAATGATAGTAAGGGACGCCTGGGTGGCTCAGTTGGTTAAGCAGCTGCCTTCGGCTCAGGTCATGATCCCAGCGTCCTGGGATCGAGTCCCACATTGGGCTCCTTGCTTGGCAGGGGGCCTGCTTCTCCCTCTGCCTCTACCTGTTCTCGCTAGCTCTCTCTCCCTCTCTCTCTCTCTCTGACAAATAAATAAATAAAATCTTAAAAAAAAAAATGATAGTAAGTGGTAATAAAAATAAAAATAGTTTCTAATCATAAAAACTGCTTATATAAACCTCTTGGTTTCCATACCTCCACTACCTTGCTCTCACACTAGAAACATCCTTAGAATTTTAAATTTGCATGTCACAACCTCAGACTACTGAAGTATTTCTGACTTCACTATCCAAGTAATGCCCTGTCCTTGACAATTTTCCACCTCTTTAAGTAATGTGCCTTTTTCAAGTCATCTTTAACATATAAATTATGAGTCTATGAATGAGAAAAATGGTGGAAGATAAAACTAAGATCTAACATATCCACTTTATGCTTGTTAATGGCAACTTTTGTGGATTTCTGAATATATCTCTTTTTTATAAGTTACTATGTCACATAGTAAAAAAAAAAAAAAGTAGTATTTAGTTTCTAGGTTCTTCTTTATCTAACCAAAAGTTCAAAAGCTCACTGCTAGTCTGAGACCTGAGTAATGGTCTTTTGGTTCAATCTTCAAAGTCTTTGGTATGTTAAATAGAATCAAATCCACATATGTGCAGTTTGGGAGTAAACCCAGGAGTTCATAAACAAACCTACAGGGTTGATTTCTCGAGCTTCTCTCTCTCCATGTTCTTCCCAGTACTCTCTGGTTTACTATGGCTCCTCTTTTTAAAATTTCTTGGCAGGAAGGCTGGCTGAATATTTACTCCACTCAGCTGTGCACTTCATCAACTGGATATGCATCCAGGGCCAAGTCAGACAAGGACAGAGAGAAAAGAAATGCAGTTGGTGGGAGTTGACTCCACCCTCTCAGAACTTCAGCTTGAGTGAACGGAGAGGAAGTTTTCCCTTCTTAAGAATTTTGGCTCCTGTGGGCTTTCACTACTGACCACCACCAGCCCCACCACTACCACATGATTACTTGAGGGACAGGCAGGAGAGAACGGAGTAAAGAAAGAGAAGCAAAGGAGGAAGGGATTTTCACATTCTCTCCTGAGCATTAGGAGTTCTGTTTCTCACTCCCAGAATGAAGATGAGCAGTCTTGCCCTAGAGCTCTGTCTGTGACCTGGTATCCACTTCCAAGTGTTCAGTCCATTCAGTCCAGGCTCCAAGTGTTGGGGAAGGCAGGAGGGATGAAAGGGAGAGAAAGATGGTCAACTCATCACTAACTCATATTTTGATTTTCTCTAATATACCTGCTTCTGCTTACTTTTCAAAGTCTTCAAATATCTGCTGGGTGTGGTGTGCTCAGATTTTGTAGATAAGCAGGAAAAATAGGACACAGTTTGCTTATTCCATCCTTTTCAGAACCAAGGCCCCTTCCTCTGATTCTTTAGGATAAAAGTCTGATGGTTTTTGTAGGTCTGATGGTTTTTCTGTTTGTTCATTCAAAAGAAAGTCCTCTTTAAACATTTTTTTGATGAAAGTAAGAAATTAGAATTAGTAACAGGACAATTTTATATACATTATCTCATGAGGACTTTATAGTGGTCTGCAAGAAAGGTTAAGTTGAATATTTTGAAGCACAATGTACAAGTTTAATAGACTTGCATTTGATCTTGAGATTTTCCTTGGGTTGTTAGTAATAGATTATTCTGAAGAAACAAAATATTCATGGTTGTTTAAACTTAGATTTTAGGTTTTTCTTTTCTTTTCTTTTTATGTTTTAATTCCCTAATATTCCCTGCCTTCTCTGTTTACATGACAGCAAAACTTAATTTTCATAACTGTGGAACAGCTTCTAAGAAAACAGTGATGAGATTATCTACCCCAAGTTCTTAAATTCATGAATTCTAATGTTTTGAGAAATGATGCAGATCACATATTTTACTGATAAGTCATTCAGGTTTATCTAAACTTACAGAATATTGAACACCGATGAGGGAAAGGCAGTCAATTATATTAATATCAGTTAGTTTCTGTCGCATAAGGTGCAATTCAATATTTCATCAAGTGGTGAGAACTGCCTGATATGCCAACTAGGATTTCTTGTGGTCCTTTGTCTTAGAATTCTCTGATAATACAGATAAACCCGCAAAACATTGCTACCAATGTATGCCTACCCATTCTATTTTTAAAATAAAGTTATGTACAGACAAGTCATACATTTCTTGATTTTGTTTTAGCAGAGACATTGTGTGTATATGTATGTGTATGTGCCTCAAAGTACTTTCAAACTGTATTTCAGTAATACCCAGAGACTTAAATTTATAAGGGAAATTGCATTGCAAATTATGTATTTCATTAACATTAGTGGTAATTCAGTAACTATAGTCATATTGAATGTTCCTTTAATACATACTTTTTGTAAAAATTATTTTGACCTTATAATATGTATCACATCTCTTAATACTGTTATTTTATTTTTTAAAAAGATTTTATTCTTATTTGAGAGGGGGAGAGAGAGAGAGAGAGCGCGCAAGTGAGACCACAAGACCACAAGAGCAGGGGGAGGGAGAAGTAGACTCCCCACTGAGCAGGATGCGATGTGGAGCTGGATGCAATGCAGACTTGATCCCAGGACACTAGGATCATGACCTGAGCCAAAAGCAGTGACTTAAGAAACTGAGCCATGTAGTTGCCCCTTTTACTGTTATTTTAAGCAAGCATTTAGAGTTACTCAAATTAGGAGCAGCAAGACATCCAGTTCTTGATCTCAGGGTCATGAGTTTAAGCCCCATTTTGGGCTTGGAGTCTGCTTAAAAAAAATAGAGTAAAAAAAATAATAATATAGTTCCTCAAGTTACAAACATATTTTTGAAGTAGAAAACTATATTTTAACTTGGATTATTTATTATATGATTTTACAAGAATACTTATATATTTTACATTTTATAGATTATGATCATCAAATTACATTGCATTTGTAGTAACACTCTTGCTACCTTTATCAGTAGGTACATGGAAACATGAAAACAAATATTTAATAAATAATGGGTTGATCATAATTTGATTATTTTCAATAAAATGTATTCTAATTATACGATTAGAAGTTTAGTAAAGTGTAAAATTTTTTGTTAAGCATTGTTGCTGAACATATCAGCTTATTTCCATTCCCTCAGGATACTTCACCAGAATAAGTAAGGGAATATAGAAAGTCTACACTAACAAGGACAAAACAGGGGGGTGAAAGGAGTAGAAAATACATCAGATGAGAAAGATCAACATGTCAACAAAATTACAAAAATTAAAAATCAAATAGAAGAGTGATAACTCACCTAGCAATGGAATTTGGTATGACTGTCTGCAGGGATAGAAGCTGCTTTCACTTTGTGCTATTCTGTAGAATTGTTATTTCAGTAAATACTGCCAAACAGTTCTACAAAATGGTAGCAACAGTTAAAACTTTTCCTGAGATATGAGAGCTCATATTGCTCTATCTCCTCACCAACACTTACTATTGTATCTTTTTCACCTTAGGTATTCTGGTAGATGGCAGTTGTATTGCACTACTTTGAAGTAAGTTTTTTTAAAATATGTCTTTGAGAAACTAACAAGTGAACTTAAATAGGAAAAGGACATTATAAAACAATGAAATAGGAGTGCCTGGGTGGCTCAGTCCATTAAGCGTCTGCCTTTGGCTCAGGTCATGATCCCAGGGTCCTGGGACAGAGTCCCACATTGGGCTCCTGCTCATCAGGAGTCTGCTTCTTCCTCTCCCTCTGCCGCTCTCCCTGACTGTGCTTACTCTCAATCTCTCTCTCAAATAAAATTAAAAAACAAAACAAAACAGTGAAATATGAATACAATTGGGAAAGTAAGTATTTAAGATGATTAAAATAGTCTGATTTTTACTTGCAGCCATGATATAGTAAATATATGAAAAAATCATTTTAAAATATATGAAATAAATCACAAATATATATGAAAAATATGTATGAAATATATACACAAAATATATGAAAAAATACATTTTAAGACAAAACATCAGATAATGAAAGACTGTGATCCCTCCTAGATGGTAAATAAAGGAGGAGAGCCCTACAACTGTTCCCACCTAGTGTCTTGAGAGAGTTTCAAGGCCATGGTGCAGGAAGGAGGGATCCTGACAGAAGCCAGCAGACTCCACCTGTGGATTGAGAAGACAGATCTGAAAGTCCATGTAGACTCAGATATTCAGATACACCAAAACAGAGTATGAAAGAGGAGAGGGCCTCTCTGATAGAGAACTCCAGAGAGCTGTCAAAGTTCTCCAGCATATTCACCTGAGTTTGCTCATGAGCAAATAAACCAACAAAGGAGATTTAAATGAGATAATGAAAAGGATGCAATTATTTAAAAAAAAAAAAGGCAGAAAAAGGAACAAAATGGAGCAACAAACAAATGGGAAAAGTGGGGGAAAAAAACATCAAAATAGATGTAAGCCTAACCATATCAGTAATCACATTAAATGTAAATAGACTAAACACCCCAATTAAAAGAAAGAAGTTGTCAGATTGGACTTTGAAAAATAAATGCAAGACCCTGGTATGCTCTACCTGCAGGAAATGTACTTTACTTTTAATTGAATTGAATTTTTTTAGAGAGGGAAAGAGAGAAGTGCAGAGAGAGACTCTTAAGCAGGCTCATGCTGGGGATGGAGCCGGACATGGAGTTCAGTCTCAAGACCCTGATGAATTCATGACCTGAGCTGAAATCAAGAGCCAGATGCTTACCCGACTGAGCCACCCAGATGCCCTAGAAATGTACTTTAAATATAAAAATGCAGGGGCACCTGGCTGACTCAGTAGAGCATCTGAATCTTGAGCTCAAGGTTGTAAGTTCGAGTCCCATGTTGGGTATAGAGATTTCTCATGTCTTTTAGAAAAATTAAAATAAATATAAAAATCCAAATAGGTGAAAATAAAGGGACACAAGGAAACTTTTAGGGTTGATGGATCATGCACTATCTTGATTGTGGTTAAATATTCATAGTTGTACACATATGCCAAAACTTAACCAATTGTATACTTTACATTCAGTTTTTTCATGCAAATTATACCTCATACCTTACTAAAGCTGTTAAAAAATAGTATGGTGTGTGTGGTGTGGAGAATAGAAAGAAGTCTAAAATTTATGTAGCAGTGGGAGGTAAGTTTGAAAAAATAGGTGTGAGCTCAACTGTGAAGCAGTTTAAATGCTAAACTGAGTTTGGACTTTGTGCTAGAGACCAGGTGTTAGCAAACATTTTCTATAAAGGGCCAGACAGTATACGTTTTGGGCTTTTCAGGCCAAGAGTCAAAATCAATGCTACCATGTACCTATCTAATCTTTCAAAAATCCAAAGACTATTCTTAGCTCACAAGCTGTACAAAATCAGGTAGTGGGCCAAATTTGGTCAAAGTACAACAGTTTGCCAACTACTACACTAGACAATAGACAGTAGACAGTAGCATGGTCATCTCTACCATTCAGAAATATAACTGGCAGTAGCTATGGTGTAGATTTGAGCAGGCAGAAAGCAGAGGCAAACAGATGAGATGAATGCAATAGTACAAGAAAGGGTGGTTTAACATAATAATGTCCTAGTATTATGGATGGAAACTAAAAAAATAGATTCATTATAGATCTTCTTTATCCATTCATCCATTGACAAATACTTAGGATGTTTCTGTATCTTGGCTATTGTGACTAACCCTGCAATAAACACAAGAGTTCAGATCTCTTTTTGATATCCTGCTTTCATTTCCTTTGGATAAATTCTCAGAAATGGGATTGCTGGTCATGTGGTAGTTCTATTAATCTTTTGAGGAACTAAACTGTTTTCCGTATCAGCTTAAACAAGTTATCTTCCCATCAACAATGCAGAGGAGTTCCTTTTTCTCTAAAACCCCTCTGACACTTATTTTCTGTCTGTTTGATAATAGACATTTTAATAAATATGAGGTAATACCTCATGGTTTTGATGTGCATTTTGCTGATGATTAGTAAGGCTGAGCATATTTTCATGTGTCTATTGGCCATTTGGATGTCTTTTTTTCGAAAAATGTCTGTTCGGTTCCTATACCCATTTTTTAATCTAATTACTTCTTTTCTTGTTGATTTGGATTAATTCTTTATAAATTTCGAATATTAACATCTTATCATATAGATGGTTTGCAAATATGTTCTCCCATTTCATGCTTTGCCTTTTCATTTTGTTGATTGTTTCTTTTGCTGTGCAGAATCATTTAAGTTTAATGTAGTCCTATTTGTTGATTTTTGTTTTTATTGCTTCTGCTTTTATTGTCATATCCCCCCCCCCCGCAAAAAAAAAAAATCTTTGCCAAAACCAATGATGTCAAGGAGCTTTTCCCTATGATTTCTTCTATGAGTTTTATAGTTTCAGGTTTTATATTTAAGTCTTTAAGCTATTTCAAGTTAAATTTTGTGAGTGGTGCAAAATAGGGATCCAATTTCGTTCTTCTGCTTGCAGCTCTCTAGTTTTCCCAGTAACATTTATTGAAAAGACTGTCCCATCCCTATCGCTATTATTGGCTCCCTTATCAAATATTAGTTGACCATATATGAAAGAGTTTATTTCTGGTCTCTCTGTTCTCTTCCATTGGTCTGTGAGTCTGTCTGTTCTTGTGCCAGTACATTACTGCTTTGATGACTGTGACTCTTAGGATAGTTTGAAATCAGGGAGTGTAATGCTTCCAGCTTTTTCTTTTTCAGAATTGCTTTGACTATTCAGGGTTTTTTGTAGTTCCATAGACATTTTGGGATTTTTTTTAATTTCTGTGAAAAAATCTCACGGGAATTTTGATAGGGATTGTGTTGACTTTATAGATGGATTTAGGCAGTATGGACATTTTAACAATTAATTCTTCTGATGCATGAGCATGTGCATGGGATGTTTATTCATTTATGTCTTCTTCAATTTCTTTCACCAAAGTTTATAATTTTCCCTATATGGATCTTTCACTTCTTGGTTGAATTTATTCCTATGTATTTTATTATTTGTGATGCTATTATGAGTGGGATTGTTGTCTTTATTTCTTTTTTATGCATAAAATCAATATAAAATTGAAAGGAAAATGTGTATAATTATAGTAATAAGTATAATTTTAATATTGCTAATAAACAGCTCTTACAAATTAATAGAAACAGCAAACAAGGATATAAAAGGCAGTGCATAAATGAGTATAAGCAAATGGCCAATAAAAATGTGCAACATTGGGGCACCTTGGTGGCTCAGTGGGTTAAGCCTCTGCCTTCGGCTCAGGTCGTGATCTCAGGGTTCTGGGATCGAGCCCCACATCGGGCTCTCTGCTCAGCAGGGAGCCTGCTTCCTCCCCCTCTCTCTCTGTGCCTGCCTCTCTGCCTACTTGTGACCTCTGTCTGTCAAATAAATGAATAAAATCTTTTAAAAAAAATGTGCAACATTACTGGTAATCCAGAAACTTCAATTAAAGTAACAATGATATTTAACTTCACATATTTTCCAAAAGTAAAATATGAATCATATTAATTATAAGGATTAGTGGGGCACTAAGTTTAGGATGCTCTTTTACATTGTTATGAGATTTTAGGAATGAAACACGGAAATATGTGTTAAAATAATAAACATACCCTAATTCAGAGTTCCCACTGTTGGGAACTGAAATGTAAACATTATCACAAGGTTGTTTACTGCAGCATACTTTAGAAAGGGGTTCTCTCAACTGGGAGATTGTTGATAGAAATATTATAGGCACGTTATAAAGAATTAACTCATGATCATTGAGCTGGAGATATTTTCATTGTATAGTAGTAATTGAGAACAAAAATCTCTACTATATAGATATTGTCCCAATGTTGTAAAATTAACAATGATAAATTCTTGTGATCATACATATAAGTACACATACCTACCAATTAATATGTTGGCATTTTAGGGAAGTCATTTTTGAAGAAAAAGATGGAAGAAAAGGTAGATAAGACCAAATTTTTAAATGATATTTTTAAAAATGTCCATACAGAGTATACATGTTATAATCTCATTTATGTATCATAAATGTGGGTTTTTTTTTTTTAAAGATTTTATTGATTTACTTGAGAGAATGGGAGAGAGAGAGAATACAGAGGGGAAGGGAGAAGCACATTCCCTGCAAAGCAGGGAGCCAGATGTGGGGCTCATTCCAAGGACCCTGAGATGATGACCTGAACAAAAGGCAGCTGTTTAAACAACTGAGCCACCCATGCACCCCTCATAAATGTTTTAATATGGAAATAAGTAGGTACTTTAAAAAAAGAGTCATTGTAGAAAATGAAAGTTTCAACTGAACATCTATATTCAAATAGCTTTTTCTAAAAGAAACAAATTAGAAATCACTGCATCAGATAATCTTTAACTTTCTAACAGTATTTTGTGCAGTATTGACATACATTGGAAAATATTCTTATCTTATGCAGGGTAGTTTGTTTTTGGAAATGAAGTTTACAGTCCCAAAAATAGATAGGTAAAGAGGAGGAGTCAAGATGGTGGAGAAGTAGCAGGCTGAGACGACATCAGGTAGCAGGAGATCAGCTAGATAGCTTATCTAACCATTGTGAACACCTACAAATCCAACGGGATATCGAAGAGAAGAAGAGCAACAATTCCAGAAACAGAAAATCAATCACTTTCTGAAAGCTCCAGCAATCGACTGCTTTCCTCGAGTCGCGACCACAAGCCAGGGAGGCGGGGCAGTTGGGTGCTTTGATCTGAGAGCGCACTGAGGAGCGGAGCCCCAAGCTCTCGGCTCCTCCGGGCGTAGAGATTGGGAGGCCGCCATCTTCATCCCCGTCCTCCGGAACTCTACGGAAAGCGCTAAGGGAACAAAAGCTCCCGAAAGCAAACCTGAGCGGATTACTTAGCCCAGCCCCTGGCAAGGGCGGTGCAATTCTGCCTGTGGCAAAGGCACTTGAGAATCACTACAACAGGCCCCTCCCCCAGAAGATCAACAAGAAACCCATCCAAAACCAACTTCAGTCACCAAGAACAGCGGAATTCCACAGCAGGAGAAAGCAAATCTTAGCTGGACAAAATGACAAGGCGGAAAAACTCAACCTCGAAAAAAAGAACAAGAGGCCGTACCGAAGGCTGGAGACCTAATCAATACGGACATAGGTAACATGACAGATCTAGAGTTCAGAATGACAATTCTCAAGGTTCTAGCCGGGCTCGAAAAAGGCATAGAAGATATTAGAGAAACCCTCTCCGGAGAGATAAAAGCCCTTTCTGGAGAAATAAAAGAACTAAAATCTAACCAAGTTGAAATCAAAAAAGCTATTCATGAGGTGCAATCAAAAATGGAAGCTCTCACTGCTAGGATAAATGAGGCAGAAGAAAGAATTAGTGACATAGAAGACCAAATGACAGAGAATAAAGAAGCTGAACAAAAGAGAGACAAACAAATACTGGACCACGAGGAGAGAATTGGAGAGATAAGTGACACCATAAGATGACACAACATTAGAATAATTGGGATTCCAGAAGAAGAAGAAAGAGAGAGGGGAGCAGAAGGTATATTGGAGACAATTATTGGAGAGAATTTCCCTAATATGGCAAAGGGAACAAACATCAAAATCCAGGAGATGCTAAGAACGCCCCTCAAAATCAATAAAAATAGGTCCACACCTCGTCACCTGATAGTAAAATTTACAAGTCTTAGCGACAAAGAGAAAATCCTGAAAGCAGCCCGGGAAAAGAAGTCTGTAACATACAAGGGTAAAAACATTAGATTGGCAGCGGACCTATCCACAGAGACCTGGCAGGCCAGAAAGAACTGGCATGATATATTCAGAGCACTAAATGAGAAAAACATGCAGCCAAGAATACTATATCCGGCTAGGCTATCATTGAAAATAGAAGGAGAGATAAAGAGCTTCCAGGACAAACAAAAGCTGAAAGAATTTGCAAACACCAAACCAGATCTATAGGAAATATTGAAAGGGGTCCTCTAAGCAAAGAGAGACCCTAAAAGTAGTAGATCAGAAAGAAACAGAGACAATATACAGTAACAGTCACCTTACAGGCAATACAATGGCACTCAATTCATATCTCTCAATAGTTACCCTGAATGTTAATGGGCTAAATGCCCCAATCAAAAGACACAGGGTATCAGAATGGATAAAAAAACAAAACCCATCAATATGCTGCCTACAAGAAACTCATTTTAGACCCGAAGACACCGCCAGATTTAAAGTGAGGGGGTGGAAAACAATGTACCATGCTAATGGACATCAGAAGAAAGCTGGGGTGGCAATCCTTATATCAGATCAATTCGATTTTAAGCCAAAGACTAGAATAAGAGATGAGGAAGGACACTATATCATCCTCAAAGGGTCTGTCCAACAAGAAGACCTAACAATCTTAAATATCTATGCCCCTAACATGGGAGCAGCCAACTATATAAACCAATTAATAACAAAATCAAAGAAATACATTGACAGTAATATAATAATAGCAGGGGACTTTAACACTCCCCTCACTGAAATGGACAGATCATCTAAGCAAAAGATCAACAAGGAAATAAAGGCCTTAAATGACACACTGGACCAGATGGACATCACAGATCTATTCAGAACATTCCATCCCAAAGCAACAGAATATACATTCTTCTCTAGTGCACATGGAACATTCTCCAGAATAGACCACATCCTGGGTCATAAATCAGGTCTCAATCGGTACCAAAAGATTGAGATCATTCCCTGCATATTTTCAGACCACAATGCTCTGAAGCTCGAACTCAATCACAAGAGGAAATTTGGAAAGAACGCAAATACATAGAGACTAAACAGCATCCTTCTAAAAAATGAATGGGTCAACCAGGAAATTAAAGAAGAATTGAAAAAAAATCATGGAAACAAATGATAATGAAAACACAACGGTTCAAAATCTGTGGGACACAACAAAGGCAGTCCTGAGAGGAAAATATATAGCGGTGCAAGCCTTTCTCAAGAAACAAGAAAGGTCTCAAATACACAACCTAACCCTACACCTAAAGGAGCTGGAGAGAGAACAACAAAGAAAGCCTAAACCCAGCAGGAGAAGAGAAATCATAAAGATCAGAGCAGAAATCAATGAAATAGAAACCAAAAAAACAAAAGAACAAATCAACAAAACTAGGAGCTGGTTCTTTGAAAGAATTAATAAGATTGACAAACCCCTGGCCAGACTTATCCAAAAGAAAAGAGAAAGGACACAAATAAATAAAATCATGAATGAAAGAGGAGAGATCACAACCAACACCAAAGAAATACAAACAATTATAAGAACATACTATGAGCAACTCTATGGCAACAAATTTGACAATCTGGAAGAAATGGATACATTTCTAGAGACATATAAACTACCACAACTGAACCAGGAAGAAATAGATAACCTGAACAGACCCATACCCAGTAAGATTGAAACAGTCATCAAAAATCTCCAAACAAACAAAAGTCCAGGACCAGACAGCTTCCCAGGGGCATTCTACCAAACATTTAAAGAAGAATTAATTCCTATTCTCCTGAAACTGTTCCAAAAAATAGAAATGGAAGGAAAACTTCCAAACTCATTCTATGAGGCCAGCATCACCTTGATCCCAAAACCAGACAAGGATCCCACCAAAAAAGAGAATTACAGACCCATATCCTTGATGAACACAGATGCGAAAATTCTCACCAAAATACTGGCCAATAGGATCCAACAGTACATTAAAAGGATTATTCACCACGACCAAGTGGGATTTATTCCAGGGCTGCAAGGTTGGTTCAACATCCGCAAATCCATCAATGTGATACAATACATTAATAAAAGAAAGAGTAAGAACCATATGATACTCTCAATAGATGCTGAAAAAGCATTTGACAAAGTGCAGCATCCCTTCCTGATTAAAACTCTTCAAAGTGTAGGGATAGAAGGCACATACCTCAATATTATCAAAGCCATCTATGAAAAACCCACCGCCAATATTATTCTCAATGGAGAAAAACTGAAAGCTTTTCCGCTAAGGTCAGGAACACGGCAGGGATGTCCGTTATCACCACTGCTGTTCAATATAGTACTAGAAGTCCTAGCCTCAGCAATCAGACAACAAAAAGAAATTAAAGGCATCCAAATTGGCAAAGAAGAAGTCAAACTATCACTCTTTGCAGATGATATGATACTATATGTGGAAAACCCAAAAGGCTCCACTCCAAAACTGCTAGAACTTATACAGGAATTCAGTAAAGTGTCAGGATATAAAGTTAATGCACAGAAATCAGTCGCATTTCTTTACACTAACAACAAGGCAGAAGAAAGAGAAATTGAGGAGTCAGTCCCATTTACAATCGTACCCAAAACCATAAGATACCCAGGAATAAATCTAACCAAAGAGGCAAAGAATCTATACTCAGAAAAGTATAAAGTACTCATGAAAGAAATTGAGGAAGACACAAAGAAATGGAAAAATATTCCATGCTCATGGATTGGAAGAACAAATATTGTGAAAATGTCTATTCTACCTAAAGCAATCTACACATTTAATGCAATCCCTATCAAAATCCCATCCATTTTTTTTTAAAGAAATGGAACAAATAACCCTAAAATTTATATGGAACCAGAAAAGACCTCGAATAGCCAAAGGAATATTGAAAAAGAAAGCCAAAGTCGGTGGCATCACAATTCCAGACTTCAAGCTCTATTACAAAGCTGTCATCATCAAGACAGTATGGTACTGGCACAAAAACAGACATATAGACCAATGGAACAGAATAGAGAGCCCAGAAATAGACCATCAACTCTATGGTCAACTAATCTTCGACAAAGCAGGAAAGAATATCCAATGGAAAAAAGACAGCCTCTTCAACAAATGGTGCTGGGAAAATTGGACAGCCACATGCAGAAAAATGAAATTGGACAATTTCCTTACACCACACACGAAAATAGACTCAAAATGGATGAAGGACCTCAATGTGCGAAAGGAATCTATCAAAATCCTTGAGGACAATGCAGGCAGCAACCTCTTTGACCTCAACCGCAGCAACCTCTTCCTAGGAACATCGCCAAAGGCAACAGAAGCAAGGGCAAAAATGAACTATTGGGATTTCATGAAGATCAAAAGCTTTTGCACAGCAAAGGAAACAGTGAACAAAACCAAAAGACAATTGACAGAATGGGAGAAGATATTTGCAAACGACATATCAGATAAAGGGCTAGTATCCAAAATCTATAAAGAGCTTAGCAAACTCAATACCCAAAGAACAAATAATCCAGTCAAGAAATGGGCAGAGGACATGAACAGACATTTCTGCAAAGAAGACATCCAGATGGCCAACAGACACATGAAAAAATGCTCCACATCGCTCGGCATCAGGGAAATACAAATCAAAACCACAATGAGATACCACCTCACACCAGTCAGAATGGCTAAAATTAACAAGTCAAGAAATGACAGATGCTGGCGAGGATGCGGAGAGAGGGGAACCCTCCTACACTGCTGGTGGGGATGCAAGCTGGTGCAACCACTCTGGAAAACAGTGTGGAGGTTCCTCAAAAAACTGAAAATAGAGCTACCCTATGACCCAGCAATTGCACTCCTGGGTATATATCCTAAAGATACAAACGTGGTACTCCGAAGGGGCACGTGCACCCGAATGTTTATAGCAGCAATGTCCACAATAGCCAAACTGTGGAAAGAGCCTAGATATCCATCAAGAGATGAATGGATAAAGAAGAGTGGTATATATACACAATGGAATACTATGCAGCCATCAAAAGACATGAAATCTTGCCATTTGCGACGACGTGGATGGAACTAGAGGGTATCATGCTTAGCGAAATAAGTCAATCGGAGAAAGACAACTATCATATGATCTCTTTGATATGAGGAAGTGGAGATGCAAGGCGGGGGGGTTGGGGGGAGGTAGGAAAAGAAAAAATGAAAAGATGGGATTGGGAGGGAGACAAACCATAAAAGACTCAATCTCAAGAAACAGACTGAGGGTTGCTGGGGGGAGGGGGGACGGGAGAGGGTGGTGGGGAAATGGACATTGGGGAGGGTATGGGCTATGATGAGTGCTGTGAAATGTGTAAACCTGACGATTCACAGACCTGTACCCCTGGGGATAAAAATACATTATATGTTTATTAAAATAAAAAAATTAAAAAAAAATAGATAGGTAAAGAATAATAGAGAAGAAAAAGAAAACAATGTAAAAGTTCTCAACATGTAGGTATTGATATCTCATTTGTAACATAAATACAAACAAAATCTAAAATCACTAACTGAATAGATATATAGGATACATTTAGAATTCTAGTAATTTCATACTAGACATTAGTGAACTATTTACTCATTCACTCATTAAATTTTTAAGCATGTGTAAAGATAAAAGATATACTTGAATATGCTAAGTATTAAAGATATATACCCATATCTGACTTATGGCAGTTCCAAGAAACTGAGGTGATAAATGTGACAAGATCGTTATAATCTCATGTGATTCAAGCTAAAAGAGAGGTATATGGGGTAGACCATTAATGTGTGCTACATAAAGAGAATGTGAATACCTAGAACATTGGCTTTCTAACATTTTTAACAGCATAATCCTATGTTTTGAAATGAAATATTATACTAAACTTTAATATTAAAATAAGGTAACATTTTAACAATCTAAATGTATTTTATAAGTTCAATAATTTAAGATTTTTGAAAGCATCTCCACTTCCTCTTATCAGGGAGATCATATGTGGGAGGCTTGGGGGGGGTAAGAAAAGAAAAAATGAAAGAAGATGGGATTGGGAGGGAGACAAACTGTAAAAGACTCAGTCTCAAAAAACAGACTGAGGGTTGCTGGGGGGAGGGGGGAAGGGAGAGGGTGGTGGGGATATGGACACTGGGGAGAGTATGTGCTATGATGAGTGCTGTGAAATGTGTAAACCTGGCGATTCACAGACCTGTACCCCTGGGGATAAAAATACATTATATGTTTATTAAAATAAATTAATTAATTAATTTAAAAAAGATTTTTGAAAGCAATTTTGATGTGTACACAGACATTTCAAATCAGAGATAAGGCTGAGAGCTGCAGTACCAATATCCAATTCATATTTGTACTTTTTGTGGTAGCCAAAATATTCAAATTTATGATAATTTCAACAGGAAAAGTTTTTTTTCTAATAGCCAGCTCACCTTGAGATATTAGAATAATTACTATTGAGTTGCAACTGAATTGCTTTCAAAATCTTTATTCAGGGTTTCCATCCCTTAATAGTAAATCAGCAAGCCAAAAACAAAACCCATAAATTTATAATAAGAACATACATTGAGTAGAAATGCATAATCTTCTGCAGGAATTTAATTAGCGAAGTACTCACACTCTGTCCAATTCAGTGGAAAAAAAAATGTATTGAACACCTACTCTATGATAATCACTGTTACCAGTCTGCCCTTGAGGACCTTACAGTCATTAAACAAGTAATGGCCAAGGTGTTGCTGAAAAAGTAACAAAGAGGATGCAACCACCACAGGTTAACCCTCGAGCTGGACCCAGGGAGCTGAAGGCTCCTCAACCCCTTTCCTGTCCTTGGACTCTATGATCTGCCTATCATCCCCATAATGGGAGCTCTTTTCAAGGGCAGAACCTTGAGAGAGTAAGATGCTATTGAGACCATCTGGATGGTATACATGACTCATCCCATTTAAGGCCTCTATATAAACTTTTAAGGTTCTGGAGGGTTTATCTTGCTGTTTATCTTGCAACTGCCCAGAACGAGCCTCCTATGTCAATTCCCCTGCTTATGAAACCTGTCACCTACCAATCTGGAGTGGCCTGCCTCTTCCATCTCCCCCTGCATTTCATGCACAGCACTAGTTTCAAACCAACAAGTATGCTATTGTTGAGAAGTCACAGGTGCTTAGAGAAACTATTCTAGAATGTCAGGAAGAAGTGGGACCTGAAAGAGGGCTAGGAGTTAGCAAGGTGATTGGGTCATGGGGTGGGATGAAGAAGAGAGATTTTCAATAGGAGAAAAGGCTCAAGCAGAAGAAAGATCATGATAGATTCATGGAAATTAAAGGAGACTGTCAGCAAGTCATTCGTTCATTCACTGAATACTGTGGAAGGACCAAATAATGCCTGGTGCTGGTCTAGGCACTGGAGATACACCTCAGTAAACAAAAGAAACAAAAATCTCTGGCCTAACAGAGCATACATTTTAGGAGGAAGGAGCTTAAAAAGTTAAACATATCATGTGTCAGATAGTAAGTTCTTTGCAGATAGGAAAAAGAGTGGAGGGTAATAGAAAACACTGTGGTAGGATGCAGCAAGAGGTGCAGTTTTAAAAAGGGAATCAGGCTTCATTAATACGATAGCATTGTTACAAAGACCTGATCTAAGGGAGGGAGCAAATCATACAGAGAGGTGAGTAAGAGCAAGTGTTAAAGGCTCAGTAACAGGAACATGCCTTCATGCAAGACTCTGAGGGAGGCCAGTGTGGCTGGAGCAGAGGACCTGATGGAAAAAGAGTTGATGAAAAGCAGAGTCACAGGGAAGGGGAAGGGAGCAAAATCATGCGATGTCTAGTAGACAATTAATAGGGCAATGGCTTTGCTCTAGGAGAAATGGAAAGCCACCGGAAGCTTGGAGCCCAGTGATAATGTGATCTCATGTAAGTTCTGAGGAGATCAGAACTGGGTTGAGAATAGACTATAGAGGGGCAAAGCCTTAATCAAGGGGGTGAGAGGGAAGTAGCTTCATGTGATGTGGTTAGAGCTCTAGGCTGGGTCAAACCACAGGGGAACTTGTAATCCAATTGGTTTTAAACTTTAACATAGAGATGGTGGGAAGTCATCAAAGTTTTTTTAGCGGGGAGATATAATGAAGAGATTTCTGTGTTCAAAACTGCACTATTCAGTGTGGTAACTCATAGCCACGTATAAGGCGAGTAGGCACTTGAAATGCGGCTAGTTTGAATTGAGATGTCCAGTGAATGTAAGATACTTATCAAATTAATTAGTACAAAATATTTAGTACAAAAAAGTCCAAATAATGTAAAATATTTCAAGAGCTAGTTTATATGTTGAAAAGATAATATTTTAGTTATATTATGTTAAATAAAATATTTTATTAAAGGGGCCCATGAGTGGCTCAGTGGGTTAAGCCTCTGCCTTCGGCCTAGGTCATGATCTCAGGGTCTTGGGATCGAGCCCTGCATCAGGCTCTCTGCTTAGCAGGGTGCCTGCTTCCCTCTGTCTCTCTCTGCCTGCCTTTCTGCCTACTTGTGATCTCTCTGTCAAATAAATAAAACCTATCTATCTATCTATATATATATATATATAAAATTAATTTCACCTCTTTTTAGTTTTTTAATGTGGCTCCTACAAAATTTGAAATGACATATATATATATAATTATATATATATATTAGTTTTAGTACTATCCTATATATAGTACATATATACTTCTCTCTATATATACATTGTATATATGTATATATGTATATATAGAGAGATATATAGATATATATAGATATATAGATATATAGATATATTAGTTTTTAGTACTATTGGACAGAGCTGGTTTAGAAGATCCTCCTGTTTACAGAATAAAGTAGGCAAGATTGGGTGCTGAGACCATTTAGCAGCCTGGTCTCTAGAACGGTTTGAATATCACTAAGCTATTCTAAGTATTTTAAGAGCTGCTTTAAGCACTCTAAAATTCTAAAAGAAGGTGAAATATTAGTTGAAAACACTTCAGATAAAAAATCATTTAAATTTTTGTTTTTTAGTTACCAGAGAAAATAAAGGTTAACAGTGTTTTGCTGCACAAAATGAAGTTATTGGCAGGCTACTTTACATGCTAAACAGTGTTTATGACTGAGATTTGAATGACTGATAACAGAAAGGAGTCAATATTTACAGCTCTTGTTTATGGGTCTTATAGGTTTTGTATCGCACATATGATAAACTTTAGTATAGTCCTATAGTGTTCACATTCCTAATTAATTTATTTCAAAAGGCCGTTATAATAATTTAAATTATATTTTAAATAATATTGGAATATGCAGAATGCAAGCTCCCCATTTAAATTTGCACGTTCTCTATAAACTGTGTGGCTTATTAGATTTATAAATATTATAATAGATGAGCTCAAGACATGATTAAATTTCTAGTTGAGTTCAACATTTAGAATTACTTGCCAAAGTATTATAAATGTATTCTATGGAATATAATTAGTTATTTTAAACTTCATAATTAAGTAGAAGATAATTACTTAATTGACAAAATATATATGTTAGATTTAGTAAATATTTTATAACACATTGTCTTTTAACTACTATAGCATAAGATTAAATTTAGAAATTTATGTATTTTTTAAAGAATATTTTATTTGTGAAAATTTTAGGGGTTGAGTATATATTATTTATGTACTCTGAATTTTGACAGGCTTAGAGAGCTATTTGATGATACAGTGTTTTTACTAATTAGTCATATAATATTAATTAATTTATCAGCAAGTTGAAGAGACTGGTTGATATTAATGTATCTCCACTAATAACTTCATTGATAGTAAATAACAAGGTTTTTAAAAGTAATTTTACTGTACAGAATTGATTATAACTTCTCTTGAATTACTAGGTCATTTATATAAAGCATTATTTTTTTCAGTTTAATTTAACTTAATTTTTTTTCAGTGATTGAAAATTCATTGTTTATGCACCACACCCAGCGCTCCATACAATACATGCCCTCCGTAATACCCACTACCAGGCTCACCCAACCCCCCACCTTCCGCTCCTCCAAAACCCTCAGTTTGTTTCTCAGAGTCCACAGTCTCTCATGGTTTGTCTCCCCCTCCAACTTCCCCCAATTCACTTCTCCACTCCATCTCCCCATGTCCTCTGTGTTATTCCTTATGCTCCACAAGTAAGTGAAACCATATAATAATTGACTCTCTCTGCTTGACTTATTTCACTCAGCATAATCTCTTCCAGTCCCATCCATGTTGGTACAAAAGTTAGGTATTCATATAAAGCATTATTAAAAAGCAAATGGTCAAAAATAACCCAGTCATTGCATGTGTCTACATGCACATGTGTATGTGTTTGTGCATGTGTGCATATGTGTGCACACACCTCTTATAGTTTACGCCTCCTAGAGGCTGAGTGAGTGGTGCATGGTATACTACTGGTATCAATCATATTGCAGTCATTTAGAGCTGTAGGAACATATATTAAAACATGTACCTAGGAAAAGACAAATAGTTATTTTATTGGGACTCATTTAATTAAGATTTCAATTTCCCTTAAAATTTCTTTCTTTCCTGCATATATAATCAGGAGACTTATCAGGAGATTATTGTTTATATTGTATTTTTTAAATAGAGCATTTTGAGGGGGCACCCGGGTGGCTCAATCAGTTAAGCGCCTACCTTGGGCTCAGGTCATGATCCCAGGGTCCAGAGATCAAGTCCCGTATCGGGCTCCCTGCTCACTGGGGACCTGCTTCTCTCTCTTTTCCCTGCTCGTGCTCTCTCTCACTATCTGTGTCTCTCTCTCAGATAAATAATAAATAAAATCTTTAAAAAAATGGAGCATTTTGTGAAAATGTGTTAGATTAAAAGAAGTAGTTTGTTAAAACATTTTTAATATAATGTATGTTACTGGAAAATTATTCTACTTTTATTTTATATATGTGTTAATTTAGAAAGTGGTCGGTCAGTAGTGGTTTTTGAGACTAGAAACAACTACCCCCTCAACATTTAAGACCTTGAATGCATATTTAGCATAGGATCGTTTTTTTTCTAGATCTTCCATTCCTGTGAAAAAGTTTCCTAAGAATGACAACATGGGTTTAAGCAAAGAGAAAATGCGGCCTAATAAAATATATCATCATGTAACTTTCATTATTTACATTTTATTTTCATGATTTTTTGTGAAAATTTGGTTGCTTACAATTTTCATGGTTCTTGCCATATACAATTTTCATGGTTCTTGCCAATAAGCATATATATATCTTATTTACTTAATATTTTGTCTATCTACTTTTGAAATTAATTCAAAATTTTAAATGAATGTGTTTCAATATAACAAACAGAAAAAATTGACAAAAATAAAAATAAACTGATTTTAAAAAGGAATGTTATCAAACTATAGGTAGATTTTGCTATAAAATCTCTGAACCTAAGGCCAACTTTCATTTTGTTAAAAAAAAAAAAAAAATTCACCAATAGGACAGGTGTTAAGGTATACCAGCACCACACTGGGACTTTCTCCTTTAGTTCTTAGAAGGACTGAGGGAAAAATGGAATGCAAATATATTTTACACAGTGTGATTCAATGTTATTTAATGCTATCTCCCAGAACTACACAAAATCATTTCCCTTACTTCCAGGGAGGGGCATCTCCACACTCCAGTAATCAGCTATTTTGTGTATGCATATTTCAGGTATGCTATCCAAAATTAGCAACCTGAGCCTAAATATGACGTCACCATTATGTTACTGATTTTGAATAACTAATTTCATTAATACTAACATATATTGACTTTTCTGTATATGTGTGACACTGAACTCTGAGATCAAAATGTGTATCAATTAAAATATGTTGTATGTGTACAAGTAAAATAATGCAAGCAATAATAAAAATAAAAGTATTTTTTCCTGTTTTTACAGCTTGCAGACCAGGATTCTATAAAGCACTTGCTGGGAACACAAAATGTTCTAAATGCCCTCCCCACAGTTTAACCTATAAGGAAGCAACTTCTGTCTGTCAGTGTGAAAAGGGTTACTTCCGAGCTGAAAAAGACCCACCTTCCATGGCATGTACCAGTAAGTCTCTGCATTTTGCATTTGTAAATCCTGTTTTCAACTCTTTGGTCTCTAAATTGCTTTAAAAGTAAATATGCAAAATTCTGTGGTAACCATGTATTTGACTTTGAAAACAGCGAAGAAAAAGGTTTCTCTTTCTCTCAACATAGTTATGTTTCATCTGCTTGCAAAGGAAGTGCCTATTCTTCAAAATTCACGTTTATCCAGGAGATTAAAATCTCAGCACTGGTGTGAGGCCCTGGAAATTTTTCCGAATCATAATCTGTCCTTAGGAAGTTAAAGCAGTTTAAGGCTACCTAAGAATTTATAAATAAAACTTGTTCTTTGCTTCACCCTTGTCTGTTTTAAGGCACATCAATTTAGGAACACCAAGTTTAGTGTGGGGGAGCTTCCAGATGGAACTTTAAAAGCCATTGTGCTGTTGTTTTGCAGAAAAAGTTCTAGTTTTCCTTGACATTTGTCTTTAAAGGAAAGTGTTTTTGAGTTTGTCCACATTTCACCTTTCTCTTTCCAATTTTTGGGTTGGAATCAGTATATATTAAATTTAAATGTGAAGGTCATTTAAATGCATGCATCAAGAATTATAAATTATTTGTACTCTTTTATTATAAAATACTATGAATTGTCTGTACATTTAAAAAGTAAAAGTGAATCTATTAATGCATTGCTAAGCTATGCAAAAGTAAAATGTCACCTCTTAGGTAGCTATAAAAGTCTTGTTAAATACATAAATAATATACTACAGTGAAAACTTCCCCTTCTGTTTGATGAATTAGTGCCAAACTATTGGTTATCTTCTGTAATTCCATAAAGGCAAAAACAGATTGAGAGTTATATAATGTTGCATATTCCTTAGAGACAATGGTGATGTCCCATTTCTTGTAACTGATGCAGCCTATAGATTTATGTGCATTACTACAGACTTTAGTATAAAATATTTTTATAGAATACATTTAATAAAAATGCAACACATTCATTAGTAGATGTAACTTTTGCTTTCTGATTGTAAATGCTGAGTGACCATTTTCTTCAGAAAGTTCCAGCCTGGGAAATTACTACCTGGCATTTTTTTCACTGGGAACATATTTTAAGTTAATAAATAGAAAAGGAAATTTTGAAATATAATTTCTCACCTAATTATGTAGAGTTTTTAACAGGAAAACCTTACTGTTACCACATATATGTAATCCTTCTTCAATGGTTACTGTATACTATTACCTTACATTGTGAATAGCATACTCCAGTTTAGGTAAATGGTGGTATTTCAAATGGCTACGGTACTGCTAGGAAAGTATTTCTCAAAATCTGTATCAGAAACTGAGTGCAACTTCCGAGGTAAGTGATCAGGAATTTTTCTTTTTATTTTCTTAGGTGGCACTAAATAGACAATTGACAAATTGAAGGAATAAATTGGTTCCCATCAATCTAACCCTTCAATGACATAGCAGGGTAGGCATGTGGTTCTTTGGAGTGAGGGTCTGGTTAAGGAAATAAATAGTGGATGCAACAAAGTCCACAAACCTGATAAACTAGTCAGTCATTGAATCAGATATGTGTATTTATCAGCTTAATGTTTTATGTTTTTTGGATTTTTCTTTCCTCTTAAAAAAATTCCTTTTTTATACTTCGTATTATAAATTATGTTTTTTTATCTTTTCTGTTTTAATTTTATTTTAATCAATATATATAATTTACCAGGGAACTCTAATTTTCTCTCTGGCCTTTCACCATCTTTATTAATCTCTCATTCATGGCTGATTTTTATTTTATTTTAATTCCGGTATAGTTCACAGTGTTATATTAGTTGCAAGGGCACAATATGTTGACTCAGCAATTCCACATGTCACCCCATGCTCATCACTAGCCTGCAGCTGTACTAAATAGAGGCAGAGAAAGTTTTGATTCTGATCATTGTTGGGCAGTTTTAGGCAGAAAATAGCATATTGTGTTGCCATCAAATACTGAAAGATAAAACCCTCCTTAAAAAAAAGGTGAAAACTTTAGTGAGATCTCCCTAGTCCAGCCTCAGGAGGTCCCCCTCTCAAGGTTTTTCTGTGCTACTTTCTTTTTTTTTTTTTAAAGATTTTATTTATGTATTTGACAGACAGAGATCACAAGTAGGCAGAGAGGCAGACAGAGAGAGAGGAGGAAGCAGGCTTCCCGCTGAGCAGAGAGCCCGATGCGGGGCTCAATCCCAGGGCCCTGGTATCACTACCTGAGCCGAAGGCAGAGGCTTTAACCCACTGAGCCAACCAGGGGCCCCTCTGTGCTACTTTCTTAAGAACTTCTGTTGTGTTTTAACCAAACTTACCATAGTGTATTGTAAGTTAACCATCTTTTAGAGTCAAATTATTTGAGTACGAGTTTTGGTGTTGGTGCTTAATAGCTGTGTAACTTTGGGCAAATTGTTTAACCTCTCTCAGTCTCAGTTAACCCATGCATAGTGACAATAACAGCATATACCTCATTCTGTAGCTACTATGATTAAATAAATTAATTTTTGAAAAGTTCTAAAAACAATACCTATCACATAGTAGGTGCTACATAAATGTTTGTTTAACACAGAAAGCTATTCTCCTATGATTCATTTTGAAATGGTTTTTGATCAGCAGGTATTCAAACTGTTATAACTTTTGGGGGGGTTAAATTGAATTTTTGATTGATTGATTGATTTGAGAGAAAGACAGAGATAGCGAGAGAGCACACATGTGACAGAGCACAAGCAGAGAGGAAAGGACCCTGGGAGAATGTCCTGAACCTAAGGGAGATGCTTAACTGACTGACACCCCCCAGGCACCCCCACTTTATGGTTGATACTTCTATACTGAGCTCATGGCTCCCATCATCTGCATTCTTATAAACTGAAAAAATAATATACTGAATTGTTTACATTTTCACAAAGTATTTTAAGTCCTGCCTGAGATGAGGTTTTCCAAATTATACTCTGACTAGGGTGAGGGACCCTAGCAGTTATTATAAAATGCGGAAAAAGTAAGGACCATAAACTCCAAAGTATCATTGCCCCTAAAAATTGGAAAATGAGTTGGTTGGGAGAGAAAAATCAGAAAAGTTACAAGTGAGGAGGTCACTGAACGATTAGACTTAAGAGGACCAGGGTAAGTTCACTGAGATAATAGAACTTTTGAGGTCAAGAATCAAACAAGCAGTCAGTCTTTTCTGTCTTTCATTAACCACAAATAAGTGTCAAATTTTAATAGATAATATGCTCTCTTAACTTTTAGACCATGTATCTATGAATTAGCCGTTCTTTATCACCTTTGTTCCAATAGTGTGTTATCTAAAGCTCAGAATCTGGGTCAGTAGCAGTCAGTGCTACCACTTCCTGGTGTTTTTGTCGGTCTTAACATTTGAAACTGCTTTCAGAGAATCCTCCAGGAATTTAAAAAGAGGCAGTTTCTTTCCTTAGTATTAGGAGCAGAAAGATTTTGAATGTATGAGTTTAAAAGAAAGTGAAGGACTAAAATATCAGAAATGACAAACCAGGACATTTGACTAGTCAATGGCCTAGTAGGGAAAAATTTTATATATAGGGATAGCATGTGATCATATAATTGATATGATTTTAAGGACCCCAAGAATCCTCCCCTGCTTCTTAGTGCCATCATCAAAATAATAATAAACACCTTAAAAATGTAATTTTACTTTAAAGAGTTTTATAATTTCTTTGGGTTTTCACTGTAGAGATAGGTATCTTTTTATTTTATAATCTTGAAATACATCATATATAAGATTTATTCACATAAAAAGCTTTATTAAGATTTTATTCTTTTAGAGCCGTTTGAGATTCACAAACAAAATCAAGAGAAAATACAGAGAAGTCCCATATACCTCCTTGCTCTCTGATATGCACAGCTTCCCCCATTATTAACATTCCACATTGGAGTGGTACTTTTGTATAACTGATGAATCTGCACTTGCATGTCACAATCACCTAAAGTCCACAGTTTACACTGGGGTTCACTCTAATTAGAGTGGTTCACACCCCATTCTGTGGGTTTGTATAGGGCATGTGTCCATCATTATAGCATCATACAGAGTATTTTCACTCCCTTGAAACTCCTCTGTGCCCTACTAATCTCTGCCAACCACTTATCTTTTTACTGTCTCCATACTCTTGCCTTTTCCAGAATGTCATATAGTTGGAATCCTACAGTATACAGACTTTCAGATTGGCTTCTTTCACTTAGTAACATGCATTTAAGATTACTCCATGTCTTTTCATGGCTGGATAGCTCATTTCTTTTTAGTGCTGAATAATATTCTATTGTCTGTATGTACCGCAGTTTACTTATCTATTTACCTATTGAGGGACAACTTGATTGCTTCCCAGTTTTGACAGGAATAAGCTGCTATAAACATGCATGTGTAGGTTTCGTATGGACGTAAGTTTTCAATTCTTTTAGGGTAGGTACCAAGGAGCATGATTACTGGATCATACAGGTAAAGTATATTTAATTTTGTTAAGAAACTACCATTCTGCATTCCCACCGATAAAGAACGAGAGTTCCTATTGCTCCACATCCTCACCATCATTTGGTGTTGTCAGTGTTCTGGACTTTGGTCCTTTTTAATAGGTGTATAGTAGAATCTTGTTGTTTTAATTTGTATTTCCCTGATGACATGTGATGTGGAGTGTCTTTTCACATGCTTATTGCCATCTGTCTATCTTCTTTGGAGAGGTGTTCACATAACACTTTTAGGCTTCTAAGATAGCTACAATTAAAAAAAAAAAAAAAAAAAAGATGCCTCATATTCAAAGCTATTCTCTCTAGTAGTGGTGGGTGAGAGGGTAACCTGATCTTCAACCTTCTGTTGGGCCTGGCTCTTGTTAGTTTATTTTTCTGACATTTTTGTTTCTACTAACTTCTTCCTCACAACCTATAGAGGTATACCCAAACTTCTGTTGTTAAAAGAATACTCCAAGTCCAATATTTTTTTCTCTCTCCCCTCTCTCCAAAAAATCTTAGAAAAGCAATCTTTATTGGCTATGCTTCCTTCTTTATTTTTTTAACTTTTACTTTTTTTAACTTTTTACTCTACTGTATTCAGATTTTTGCTCTTCATTCTAAGAGAGTCATCAGATTTTTTCCCCTACCAAAGTAAACTGTCAGAAAAATTCACCAATGATCTTTGCCATTTTGTGTTAGAAATATTTTTGTTCAGTTTCTTATGATATCTAACTCTGTTGATCTTTCCCTCTTTCTTTTGTTCCTTTTTATTGTAGGACATTGTAATCTCCCTTTCACCTTCTTAATTTTCTCACCATTGTATTTATTGCCATTGATGGTTTCTCTTCTTTTCCTTACCCATTAAATGTTAGTTTTCCTTACATTCCTTTCTTTGCTTTCTTATTTTTCCACATGTCCTCATTCTCATGGCTTCAAACATCACCTGTAAATAGATGGTGTCTATATTTTTATTCAGATCCTGGGCTTTTCTCCCGAAGTCCAGAGTTATCTAGCCAATTAATTATAGGATTTGGCAACCTAAATGTCTTATGGAAACCTGCCCAAATGTCTGACCTTACCTCATACCCTACTCCCTTTGGTTATTAAACTCATGGACTTCCAAGGTACTGAGCTTGTTGTCATCCTTGGTGCCAGCCATTTCTTCTACTTAAAATACTCTTCCTCAAGGTCTTATGGCTATTATATTTTTGCCCTTTAGGCTCAAATGTCAGCTCTTTGGACAGGCACTTCCTGACCAATCATTCAAAAATAGAATTCCTCCCCATACTCTTTTTCATATCACATTTCATTTTTTTATGTATTGTGTCAGTCTTTGAAATTTCTGATTTATTTGTACTCTTGCTTCTTTGCTTATCATCATCCTAGCCATACTAGACTATAAGACCCATGAGATCATGGGTGTTCTTTCCCTCCTGTATCTCCAGTGCTAATAATAATACCTAGATACTAGACACTAGGGCCTAAATAAATATTTGATGAATGAGTAAACTAATAATTTCAAATTCAACCAGTAAAAGGTAATTTATTGTTTTCTCTCTCAGCCTGCTTATTCACCCCAGCTTTATTTCATTATGCTGGTGAATCCTCATCTACCCATGCTTCTAAGCCAGAAAGATTGGAATCATAATTCCTGCCCTGACCTTGACATTTAGTAGTCACAAGTCCTATCAAATCTACCTATTAGCATTTCTTCTGTCCATTCCTTCCTGTCAGTTCCTGGTTCTATCCTTTTAGTTGATGTCTTTGACTCTCCCTTGGGCTAGTTTAATAATATCCTGGCATGTATCCTTCCTTTAGTCTTCCACACCTCCAAAATATTCCAAACTCTTAGACACAAAATCATATTATATTGATCATATCACCACTTTTGCCTAGTGTCTTTCACAGCCCAACTCCTATCTTCCAGACCCATTAGAACCAATCCAAGGACATTCAAAATCCTGCCCATCCTATTGCTCTCCCTTGAATTTTAACTGTATTAGGATCTCTCAAACAGCCCTACTAACCAGTTATAGCAACAACATACTTAAATTTATGCCTCAATTTTTAAAAAAATTCCTTGTGTCCTTTTTGCTTGAACTGCAAAATATATAAACGGAATTATGAAAAGAAATTTAAAATGAAATACTGAATATTTTCTTTAGTTTTTTAATGTACTTCCTAAACTTTGTTTCTCAGGTGACTAATTAATGTATATTCTGTGCTTTAAAGGGTGAGCTGTGGAGAGCACTCCTTAATATCAGGTCTTAGTCAATTAGGGATGCCTCTGAGAGCATTTGAGAGCACAGGAGACCCCACTGCTGCCAAGAAATCTGTTATCAAAATAACTACCTAAGGCTTTTCCAGACCCGAAGGGAAAAATACTCACTGAGGTTAAAGAAACAAAGGAAAATAAGAATTACTAAAAAAAAGTACTTATCCAGGAGGAAAAGCGGAGAGCATGAAAGGATCGAAAGAAATGAAGTGATGGTCTAACATACGGATGCTTATGATGCATATGACAGTATATAATTATACTGTCATAACATTTTTACTTTGATGTTTCTCATGTGTTTAAATCAATAGGATCTTTTAGCTACTGAACAGGTGCTGGAAGATTAACACATTCAACAAATATTTGTGTTACCCACTTAGAAAAGTTCAAAACATAAGATGTAAATCATATATCTATCTATCTATCTATCTATCTATCTATATGGATAATTCTCATGGACATCATTAAGAATTTCACTCTTTTTTTTTTTGGGTCATCTAAATATGAATCAAGTATCTTGTGAGTAAAACCAGTTTGTTCAAACTTCATTCTTTTTTTTAAAGATTTTATTTGTTTATTTATTTAAAAGAGAGCACAGAGCAAGAAAGAGAAAAAGCAGGGGAATGAAACAGACTCCCCATTGAGCAGAGAGCCCAACGCAAGGCTTGATCCCAGGAAGCTGGGATCATGACCTGTGCAGAAGGCAGATGCTCAACCAATGGGCCACCCAGGGGCCCCTCAAACATTAGTCTTTAAAAAAGGCAAATATCATGTTTTTATATCTTTGTATTTGAACTACAGTGACTAGGATTGACATGAATATATAAAAGTTTAATTTACTTTTGCTCTAAGGCTAATATTGTAAAATGGCTTCTTTACTGCTGGAATAATTGGCAACTTAAAAAAAGGCCATAATTCTCTCATTCTTAGTTTGAGTATAGAATAAGTAGTGTGTTGAGATGCCCCAGGAGAGTGTTCTTCATTTCAATTTCCCTACTCAAGTCCCCCACTTCTAGTTGGATATAGAATGTTCACACCCAGGTACCCCTGCTCTGCTTTTTCTTTTCCCCTCATATCTTTAAGTTTTTTTCTTCTTTCTTTCCTATGCATGTTTTGCATGAAGAACCCATTCTGGTTCCTTTCCTTTCCATTTCACAATTGAAATACAAAAGTGCAGCTGATTGGGAGGTGGCTCATTGTAAACACAATATAGGAACCACTGTCTTGCAGATGGCAGGATGGGAGAAGTTGCAAAGATGGATTGTGTTACTTCTAGAAGACTGTATTGTATCTTGTCTTACTATAGAATATAACTTTAAATATTCTCTCTGTCTATTGCAGTGGCATATTTTTTAAATTAAAATGACGCTTACCTTATGGAATAAATACCTATATGAGATGAATCCCAGTTTCCCCAATATTGGTCACTGATGTAGGATCTCATTTGAGCTTCAAGGAGTTTCCTGAATGTAAATACTATAATTTTTACTTCAGCAGAGGAGGTTCTTGTATGAAATCACTTGAGTTTCCTCTATAGGAAGAGATATTAAATGGTCATACTGCTGATGCTGGAGAATTGAGTTACCACTTGCTACCAGGACTCTACAGTTGGAATTCAGAGAGTATTGTCCCATTCAATATCATCTACTTGTACACAACAAACCAATTACCAAGAAGCATCCATAATTGGAAAGATAGCATTCATTATTATCCCCACAGTGTTATGCATTTTGAGAAAGTTTATTAACTTGCTTTAATCTATTCATTTATTGTTTTGTTTTCCGTCCCCAAATATGGCTGTGCTTAGTCTTTTCATATTTCTCTTTTCTATTTCTAATGAGACCTTAATTAAAAATAATTGACTCAGACACAGAAAGGGTTGTATGTAGGTGTGCATAATTTTTTTTTCATGGTATTAAGGAACAGGATGATATTTGACTCAGAAGACCAAAGTCAACTTTCTCATTATTTCATTTATATTTTAGTGGGCTTTTATCAATATATGTGATTTTGCCATTTAACTCTTGACCTGTACAGCTATAATACATTTCTATAATTCACATATTTAGTTATTCTGTGAGTTTATAGATTTTTTTCTGAATTGATGAGTGTAGTCTATAACTATTTCTTGGAATTTTTCCAAGGTAAAGTTGTATCTGTGTTCTATAGCATAGAAATTTGTGGCCACAGATGTTTACTTTTCAAGTTTTTAAGGTGTCCACAGAACTATATTTTGAGAAGTTTGGGGGTTTTGTGTTTTTTGTTTATTTATTTTTTGAGAAGTTTTAAATTCCTTCCCAACAGATAGGGAGATGGGTGACTACCCTTACCATAATATAAGCATTCCCTTCTGCTTCTTAAGTGATTTTCAAGTCCTGTGACTCTATCTGTAACCAGTAACACCAGGCTCTTGGAAAGATTTTAATCTCAAACTACCTGTTTTCCAATATTTGTGGAAATTGGCACTATTTGAACAAAAATTCCTGGAGGATTACACAAAACCATGCATTCTATTTTTTCCCTTAGTTAAAGCACATATCATGTCTGGATCAAGCTAGACCATGTTAGACTTGTATACAGTGATACACATATTTCAGTGTAATTTATACATTTATTGTTAGTCACATCTTCTATAAAATGGTGGTTAATAACCACCTTGTGGGTTTATCATGATAACTGAATTAAGTAAATCACATGGAATATTAAGTACACTTCTTAGAACAAAATCAGTGCTCAAAAATGTTGGCTTTATTTTTAAAAATCATACCTGTAAGGTATAAAAGTGCTCCTTTTTGCCTGAGGACCAATAAGGAAGTGTCGCAAAGGGGGTAATGCCTAAACTGGAACACGAAGGTTGAGTAGGAATCTTCCACAGAGCAAAAGGACATAAAGGAACAGCATGCACAAAGGCATTGAGATGCAGCAAAAGGAAGCAAGAGGCCTGGTTATAAAGAAACATGGTGAAAAGGTTGAGAGGTTTAGGTTTTATTTTGGAAGAGAGTTGTATCTGATCTATTAAATTTTTGTTTTCTTTAACTGTGAATTTTAGAAATAATGGGGAATCTGAAAAGAATTATCTAAGTCATCATTCACAGAACTATGAAAACACTTAATGGATATTAAGTCAATTTTGGCATCAATTTAGTTACTGAAGTTGGTGTAAAAATATTGAAGAAAATGAAAATATGTTGACTAAAGGATTTGAAATGTGCATTCTGTTGTATTTTGAGCAATACTTAATTCAATAGCAAGATTTAATTTTCAATTGTTCTTCTGTATATAACATTATTATAAAGTGCTCCAAGATAACATTATTCAAAAAAGAATCTGTCATTGGAAGGCAATAAATTTCTCATTAATTTGTATGTTTTGAAAATTTCTATTTGACAATCCTCTCTAAGCAAAACACTATAAAATACTTTAAATATTTATTTATCAGAATTTTTTTACCTATAGGAAGAATACACATAGAAGTGTTAAAAAAAAAAATTCTAAACCTAAGAAGACATAGGTATCATCCCACCATGGACACAGTGAGTGAACTTGACATAATTATAATACTTTCCTGGACCTCATTTCTTTATCTGACTAAACTGATTTATCTTCCCTCTGGTGAGGATGGAGCCCCTCTTTTGTGATTACTCATTATCCATTTCCAAATGTACAAATATTTTATGAACAGAACTTAGAGCACAAAGTGGCTTAGAAAAGGAAAACATAAAATTCTGCTTACATTTACTCCTACTAAATACATTTTTCAAAAATCATTTGGGAAGGACATTATATTAACAATATACCTATAGATAAAAGTTAAAGTTAATAGTGATAATTTAAAAAATGAGATGACTTTTAGAGTTTTAAATTATGCCCATATGCAAATCTGACAACCTACATTTTCAGTACATTATTAAAATCTAGAGATATAATTTTTCATTTATTCCTATGTGTTTATCTTTCTTCAGCAAATTTTATAATTTACTCATTGCAAAAGTATTTACCTAAATATCTCTAGATGGTTCAATATATTTTTAAATGTTCTCTTTGACATAGATCAACATAGAACTATTTTTCTCTCATTTGTAAACTCATATATAAGAAGAAATTTCTTTATTATTAGGAAATGCTACTATATTTTTGATAGTCATTAAATTAACAAACATATTAAAATTCCTTGCCAAATAGTAACCTAATAAAATACAATTTAGTAAATAGTAGCCTTCCATGACTTGATTTCCTCAGTTATTTGGATCAAATTTTCATTGTTCTTAAAGTTAGAAAATGCATCTACAAACACAATTATCTATACAGTAGATGAATACTCAGTCTCCAGTCAGCAATAAGAGCCTATTTATTTGTGTTAGCATATTTCTACAATTATAATCATGAAATATAAATCTGCAACTATTGATGTAGTAACTGAAATATGATCCTTACGTTTGCTCTCCTTCTGTGTCAGCCTGTTAAGAGTGTTCTGCAGAATGCTAGTATTCCTATAGATGCTTCTTGGAAAATAAGGTTCTGTAAACAAATGTTTGGGAATTTTGGATTCAAGAAAGAGAAACAAGTTGTGTTACTTTTGTTTCAGTGTCAAGTCGGCCAGAGGAGTCTTAATTGGAATACTAAACTAGTTTTTTTGTGTGATAGTTCATGGGATTAGAGATACTGCACTGGATATATTTTGGGAAATGCAGTTCTGTTTAAAAACATTTTACATAAGATGAAATAAAACAAAATAAAAATTGTAACCCACCTGGCCTCTGCTACTCAGAGGAATATGGGAGCTGCAGACTCAGATGCTTTTCTGGGAAGAGAAAAGATAGCACTGTCCTAGGCTTCTCAGAAGTTTGCTATTAGAGTATTATTCCTTTATTCTTTAAAAGTGTAAAGGGGGACCCAAACTGAAGCAAAAAATAAAAAGAAGATTAAAGATGTATTTTCTGGATACACTAGTAGAAATAAAATTGTGGTTTTAATGTAAGGTTTATTATGTGATAGACTTGAAAAACGTCCAGTTGCAAATCAGACTAATTGCCCTTCTCGTATGAAGTCAGTCTGGAGGGTGAAGTGTGGAGATTGCTTTTCTTCTATGTGAATTACTTGTTTCTCTAAAGAAAAAAAAAAATCAACATAAGGAAATCCCTAAGAGTTTTCAATATAGATATCTCCAAAAGGGTTATTGCTGCCAAGTTTTTTTCCCAATGTCACATAATCTTTGTATAATTTATAAATGATAACAAAGCAATCAGGCCACATTCATAAAAGCCCAGTGACACATAATTTAGTTGAATCTGAGGATTAGAATTAATTGTCTCTCTTTGTTCCAAGTTCTAAATCTTAGTAAATGATTCACTGCATGTCATTACAGCTTAATATTTGCATGAAATCACAGTTTAGCTGGCATAATTTAACAGCAATTAAAAAGCTATTTAATCGTCATGCAAATTGGTATAAGGGCCCTTGAGTAAGAAGGGTGTCTGCTTTTTTTTTTTCAAAGTATCTCCAGGCGGACAGTTATACACTTGCAGACGCCCATAACATAATTGATAACATTCTTCCTATCCATGAAAATATAAGTGAATAATAATTCATGTTTTCCTTTTTAAATAACAGAAAAGAGCAACAATATAAATATGTCATTCTGTAGGAAGGCCTTATTATGGTAATGATAATGTATCTTTATCTTCCAGGCATAAATCTAGGTTGGAGGTAAACTACACATATCCTCGTCCTCTAGCTTATAATACCTTCCATATTTTCCCTGCTGAAGAAAGACACTTCTGTAACTCTCTGAAACATGAAATGGCATAAAACAAAGTATGCAGAAACCTGTTAGAAAAGCTAACCATTCCATTTCTAGGTCAGGCTTTAGGTAATATATGTACAGATGACTGAGGCCCTTACCCATCAGGCTGCTGTTATCAGGATCCAGCAAAAAGAAAAAGAAAAATATAAAATAACAATTCTTAATATCTCAAACCCAACACATAATCATGTAAATTTATGAGTAATGTTATACTACTCTAACACTGTATAACCGATCTCACTAATGAGTCCCCTGTACTTATTCAAACTATTCCTACATGGCAGCCAGAAAACCCGAATGTTCTTTTTTAAACACTTTACTTCCACATATAGAATCTCTAAGCCTGTTGCTGTTGTGCATAGAAAAATATCCAGACTCATTACAATGAACCTAGGAGTCTTACACTTTCCAACCCCTTCCTCTTCCTTAAAGCTCACTTCTTTCTTTTTCCTTTTGCATTCTAGCCATAGTGGTTATCTGCCAGTTCCTTGACTATTTTCAGATCTTTCTTGACTAAAGAACCTTCTACCCTTAATACTTCTCACTCCTCTGACATCCTCTTCCTCACCACCTCCATGAAGCTTTCTCATAATGATTCTCAGATTAGTCTTCCTGATAATGTTTGGGTTTTTTAAATATTTTATTTATTTATTTATTCATTTATTTATTTTGAGAGAGAGTGAGAGAAAGATCACGGGAACAGGGGAGGAAGAGCAAGAGGGAGAGGAACAAGCAGATTTCACACTGAACATGGAGCCCGATGTGGAGCTTGATCCCGCGACCATGAGACCACGACCTGAGCCAAAATGGAGAGCCAGACACTCAACTGACAGCTACCCAGGCACCCATGGTTCTCCTGACAGCCACCCAGGCACCCGTGGTCCTCCTGTTAATGTTTAGTTCACTTCCTTTCCTTTTGATGTTTGCAATTGTACTTATATAATTTGAATTTTATTCTTCTTTTAATGTTTGCCTGCCATTCAACTTAAATAATATATAACAAAGTAGGAATTTATTACATTCACACTGTAAGTCCCAAATCTAACAGGTTATCTGGCACACATAGTAGTCACTTAAAAAATATTTATTTCATGAGTGAATGACTGTATCTCAAGATCCAAAAGGACCCTATACCAAAACTTGAATTTCTTTCTGTGAAAAGAAGGTTGCAGCTAATTCTATACCACCTTCTAGGCAAACTTTCTTGATAGCAGAAATTTAAAGAATTGTTTTAGATTTCTTAAAACTAATCATTCTAAAATATGACAGGATTGTTATTTTATTATATTTATACAATGAATTTATCAAAAGCATATTCTCTTACAGATAGGATTCTGTATTATTTCACACATAGTGTAGTGCTGACTCCTAGTAGACCTTTAGTTAATGTTTATACAAGGAATGATACAAAACTGAGGTTTATTTGTTTGTTTGTTTTTTTAACTGAAATTTAAAGTACTCACATAAGTGTAAAAGATTATTGGCACAATTTTAAGAAAAGACTGGAGTAGCTAAAGTTTATTAAGTACTATATGCAGTGTGATCCACATGGAAAAATATTAAGAAACATATTGTGTTTTTGTATATGTATGCATTTTTTTTCAAATTTTGAAAATAGTGATGTAATTATTAAAATGTAATTAAAACCATCACATAATTTAAAATCATTTTTGCTTATGATATATTCCAGTAAACAAATTTTCAGTGTAATTACCTTATCTTTTGGATATTTTTGGCTTTTGATATTTTCATATTCATATACCAAAGTTAAGATAGAGACCATCTTTCCCCCCCACCCAGGACTTCCAGGCTTAATCAGATGTTTTTAACCATATTTCTTTATGGTTCCCATCAGAAAAGTTCAAACTAATATACAAGACAAATGTTTATTGATGAAGTTTTCAAGTTAGCATCCTTCTAATTCATTGTCCTACACATGTACATTTGTTTTTTAATTGCTTTTCTCTAGGGCCACCTTCAGCTCCTAGGAATGTGGCTTTTAACATCAATGAAACGGCCCTTATTTTGGAATGGAGTCCGCCAAGTGACACAGGAGGGAGGAAAGATCTCACATACAGTGTAATCTGTAAGAAATGTGGCTTAGACACCAGCCAGTGTGAGGACTGTGGTGGAGGACTCCGCTTCATCCCAAGACATTCTGGCTTGATCAACAATTCTGTGATAGTACTTGACTTTGTGTCTCACGTGAATTACACCTTTGAAATAGAAGCCATGAATGGAGTTTCTGAGTTGAGCTTTTCTCCCAAGCCATTCACAGCTATAACAGTGACTACGGATCAAGATGGTAAGTTCCATTGGTATTCTCTCTAAACAAACCCATAATTCCCTTCTCATGCATAATATCCCTGGTGGGCCTTATTCACTGAGATGCAGTTGTATACTCTATACACTAAAGAGGTGATCTTCTGGTTGTTGTTCTTACTGGTTTCTAAGGTCCAGAAGATTTTTATCTTACCTCTTATTAGTGAGGTTAATTAGATATAACGCTTCTCAGCAGTGTTTATGCACTGCTTTTGATATAATCCTGTACAAATACATCTTAATGAGCAAGTCCATATTACTTACCAACAAATGTCAGATAAAAAAAATGTTGCTAAAAAAAATGTTGCTAAGGGAACTTAAATTCAGTTACTCCACTTATGCTGTCATTCCTTTTCCATATCAAATAAAGCAAATAGTAAGAATTTATGTTAAGTATAATTCATATCTATGTTGTAAAATCATTGCAGCCAACATGCTTAACTGTGATTGACTCTGAAAAGAAAAAGCAAAAAATATCCAAATGTATCCAAATGCTGTTGTTAAGTATCATTTGCAAAAAGGTGTTGAATAGTCTTTTTAAAAAATCCAGTTAATTTCAGTTAAATGTTCCCTTCATAACAGTATAGATTTTTACTATAACATAGGCACAAATACCCCTATGATTCTTGTAAGAATATATTCTCTTTAGTTCCCTCATAACATGATTTGTTGCAGTACATGTTACAGGAAAAGCATCAGAGATTTTAAAAACTCCCTTTGAGAAGCATTCATAAATTATGTGGGCACACAAATGATTTACTTATAGCAGAGAGTGTTGTTGTATATGAGCATATATATGTGAGACAAATTTATAAAGATAAAACTATTCTTATGCTGTAGCAAATGCCACAAACTATGTGGTTTAAACAACGGAAATGTATTTTCTCACATTTCTAGAGGCTAGAATCCAAGAAGAGTGTATCAGCAAGTTTGATTTCATTATTCAGCAATAAAAGGGAGCAAATTATTGATGCACACAACTTAGATGAACTTTAAGAGCTCTATGCTGAGTGAAAAAGGCAATTTCAAAGGGATGCATACTGTGTGATTCACTTATATAACATTCTTGAAATGACATAATTATAGACATGAAGAATAGATAAGTGGTGGCCAAAGCTGGGAACTGGGGGAGAGGGATATGGCCATGAAGGGCAGAAGAAAGCCTTTTGATAATACAGTTACATACCTTGATTGTTGTGACAGTTACATGAAGCTGCATATGTGATAAATTGCATAGAGCTACACACACACACACACACACAGTGGATTTTACTAATGTCAATTTCCTGGTTTTTATTTTGTACCATAGTTATGCAGATAGTTAACACTGTGGAGGCTGAGTAAATGGTGTATGGGATCTCACTATACATATTTTTCGAATCTATAATAATTGCAAAATTTTAGGAAGTTGCTAAACCTGTAAGATGTGTAGAAAGAAACTTTAATATTCTATTAAAAAACTTTAAATTAATGTGACTTTTACTTAAATGGTTACAAGTAAATTCACTTTGCTGATAACCTTCAGAAATAGTTCTGATAAATAAAGCAAAGTCACATAGTACTGTGCAATCATCACCTTGTATTTACCATGCAGTTTTACCCTTCATTTAGCAAATAACTACACATCATAGAATTTGCTTTATGGCTTTTAAAAAGGAATTCCTATTTCCTCTTTTTTTCCTTCTTTCCCATAGTATCAACAAAGTCTAGTCAAATATATCTTCAGGATATAAAAGATTAGCATCTTCTGTTCCTCTCTACATTAGCAGATGAAATCTAAAGCGTTTTGGCTGCCACTGGGTCAAAAAAATACCACTCAGAACAATCATTCTTAACCATAGGGTATAAATAATTAAGTTGGGTGATAAAAACAGTATTTCACTTTAAATAAAATATATATGTACCTTTCTTTACATAATTTCATACATATTGCATTGAACAGTCTTTCATTCTAGGATTAAAAGAGAATTCATTTATTCTACTTTCTCACTTAGCAGAAGACAGAATATAAATTGTTTCTCATTCTTAAAATGAGAGAATTCATTAGAACTGTTTTGCTTTGAAGACAGAAGTTTAATTAGGCACAAAATAAAATATAGTATCCATCTATTGAGACTATACATTCTGGAAGGATACTATTACTAAGCAGGCCTCCCCAGTAAATTTCATTTTGTGGAAGAATATTAAGAAATAATTATTGTTAATTTAATTTAACTGTCTTTTAGATGTAAATAGTCAGAAAAATTTAAATGTGTTTAAATTTTATTTGAAAAGTACATAAAGGACCTGAGCTAAAATATTGCCAAAAAATTAATGAAATATTATGACCATCAGAAAAAAGACAAGGATGTCCACTCTTACCTCTTTTATTCAACATATTGCTAGAAAATCTACCCATAACAATCAGACAACAAAAAGAAATAAAAGGCATCCAAATTTGTAAGAAAGAATTGCAGTTGACATGATACTCTAAATAGAAAACCTTAAAGATTCTACAAAAAAAATACTAGAACTGATAAACAAATTCAGTAAAGTCAATGTACAGAAATCTGTTGCATTTCTATACATCAATAATGAAGCAGCAGAAAGAGAAATCAAGGAATCAAACCCATTTACAATTGCACCAAAAACCATAATATAGCTACAAATAAATCTAACAAAAGAGATGAAAGACCTGTACTCTGAAAATTCTAAAAACACTGAGGAAAGAAATTGAAGACAACAAAAAGAAATGGAAAGACATTCCATGCTCATGGATTGAAAGAACAAATATTATTAAAATGTCTATACTACTCAAAGCAATTTGCACATTTAATGCAATCCCTATCAAAAGCCACTAGCATTTCTCACAGAACTAGAATAAACAATCCTAAAATTTGTATGGAATCACCAGAGACCCCATATAGCCAAAGCAATTTTGAAAAAGAAAAGCAAAGCTGGAGGCATCACAATTCCATACTTCAAACTATATTACAAAGCTGTAGTGATCAAGATAGTATCGTATTGGCACAAAAATAGATACATAGATCAATAGAATAAAATAGAAAACACAGAAATGAGCCCACAACTATATGGTCAAGTAATCTTCAACAAGCATGCAAGAAAGAATATCCAATAGGAAAAAGACAGTCTTCAACAAATGGTGTTGGGAAACCTGGACAGCAACATGCAAAAGAAGGAAACTAGACCACTTTCTTACACCATACACAAAAATAAATTCAAAATGAATTAAAGACCTAAATGTGAGACTTGAAACCATAAAAATTCTAGAAAAGAACATAGGCAGTAATCTCTTTCACATCAGCCATAGCAACTTTTTTCTAGATACGTCTCCTGAAGCAAGGGAAACGAAAGCAAAAATAAACTACTGGGACCACATCAAAATAAAAAGTTTCTGCACAAAAAAAAAAAAAAAAAAGCTTCTGTACAGCAAAGGAAACAATCAACAAATCTAAAAGGCAACCTAAGAAATGAGAGAAGATATTTGCATATGATACATAGAATAAAGGGTTAGGATCCAAAATATATAAAGAACTTATAAAACTCTTAACACCTAAAACAAATAATCCAATTAAAAATGGGCAGAAGACACGAACAGCCATTTCTCCAAAGACATCCAGATGGCAAACAGATACCTGAAAAGATGCTCATCATCACTTACCATCAGGAAAATGCAAATCAAAACTATTATGAGATATCACCTCACACCTGTCAGAATGGCTAAAACCAACAACACAAAAACCAACAATGTTGGTGAGAATGTGGAGAAAAAAAAAAGATTCCTCTTTAACTGTTGGTGGGAATGCAAACTAGCACAGTCACTCTGGAAAACAGTATGGATGTTTCTTAAAAAGTTAAAAACAGAACCACCCTATGATCCAGAATGGCACTACTGAGTATTTACCAAAGAATACAAAACACTAATTCGAAGGGATACATGCATCCCTATGATTATAGCAGCATTATTTACAATTGCCAAATTATGGAAGCAGTCCAAATGTCCATATATGATGAATGGATAAAGAAGATGGGGTATACATACCGTGGAATATGATTCTATGATAAAGAAGAATGAAATTGTGCCATTTGCAATGACATGGATAGAACTAGACAGTATAATGCTAAGCAAAGTAAGTCATTCAGAGAAAGACAAATGCCATATGATTTCACTCATATGTGGAATTTAAGAAACAAAAAGCAAATGAGCAAAGGGGAAAAGAGAGAGAGAAAGTGAGATAAACCAAGAAACAGACTCTTAACTATAGAGAAAAAACTGATGATTATCAGAGGGAAGGGATATGGGGGGGATGGGTTAAATACATGATTTGTTTAAGGAGAGCACTTTTCATGAGATGATGTATGGAATTATTGAATCAGTACATTGTACACCTGAAACTAATATAACATTGTATGTTAACTAACTGGAATTCAAGTAAAAACTTTAAAAAAACAACAAAAATAGTCCTGTATACAGGATGGTAGTGAGCCATTGAATATTAAAACACATTTACCTGGCCCTAACCCCCCCCCAAAAAAATACTATGATCAGCCTTACAAGTATGAGTGACTATCCCCATGTCACAATTTTGAGAAACACCAAGAAAGCCTTGTCTCTCTGTGCTGAAATTCTGACATTAGAATATCACATCTTTAAAAAGGCAGATGATTTAAGCAAGGGTAACAGTATAAAAGAGCTCAATCTGTGCATGTATCAGTTATGCTTTTTTTTTTTTTAAAGACTTTATCCATTTACTTGACAGAGATCACAAGGAGGCAGAGAGGCAGGCAGAGGGGGGTTAGTGGGGGGAGGCAGCCTCCCCGCCGAGCGGAAAGCCCGACATGGGGCTCAATCCCAGGACCCTGGGATCACGACCCTAGCCGAAAGCAGAGGCCCTAACCCACTGAGCCACCTAGGCGCCCCTATGCTTTTAATATCATATCCTATTGTTAGATTTAAAAAGGACCTTATAGTAACTGGAGTCTCCCAGAAGCCGGCCTCAGCTGTTATAGTGTGTGGCAGCCTTAATAAGATAATAGATTTACTGTTGCAAATTGAGAAGGCATTTTCCATCATCTCAGTTGGGTATCTTTGGAAGATCTCTTTGAAGCAACTTGAAAGTCACTTTCCAAAGTTATTTAGTAGATAACACATTGCAATTTTGTTGGACTGAGAGGACCACAGTCAAAGATTTCTCTCATTATCTGTAGGTTATGTATCATTGTTTTTAAGCTAAAATGGAAAACTGATACATGCTCTTCACAAACCTTTAATTTATTCAACATATATACATTGCTGAGTGAGCCCATATGAACCTTACACTCTGGTGGGGAGGCAGATAATTAAAAAAAGAATTTGGCAAATACATCATTAGTAGGAGGTAAGCCCCACTAAAGAGAAGAACAGAGTGCTCTGAAAGCATGTATTCTCTAAATCTAGGGAATAAGGCTTTCCTGAGGAACTGGCATTTAAATTAAGTTTTGTTCTGTGAGATGAGGAGGTAAAATGAGACTGCGACAAGGGCAAGGATTCTGAGCAAAGGTTAAGCAATTGACAGATTAGGTAATGATGACCAGTATAGCAAAGGCATCTAAAAAGTTGGCATATTGCGGAGGTACATCAGAATTTGAGCTGAAAATTTAACTTAAAATTTGGATAAAGGAGTGAGGGTATATAGAATAGCCAAGACAAGTTAGAGAATCACCCATTTAGCAGAAGATACTGCTATATTATCAGGACCACAAATAGGGGAAAAAATCAGCAGAGTAATAATATTGTTCATGAGGTGACACTTGTATAAGTAAGGAAATAAAATATTAGAGATCAAAAAGTATAGACAACTGAATTATGTTTTTACTGCTTTTTGTGTGCACAGTGTAGAACATGGAAATAATGAGGACATTTGCATTAAATAGCCTTTTCCTTCATGTAGTTGACTAATATGTATATATCTTTTCTCATATTTAGGAAACATTAAGGAAAGCATATTAAATAACCCTGACTTAATTGTTTGCTATCTGTTTACAATTAAACAAATATAAAAAAATTCCAAATCACTTACAACCACTTAGCTGTAGTTAGGAGAAACATTCCTTGATTATTCTGATTCCAGTTGGATAAATAAGATTATAGATTTAAAACTATGACTCTCATAATTAGGAATCTTTGCAGTAAACTTTAATTAACTGGCTTCTACAATCCCTAAGAGCTATTTTTGTAATCTTCTATTTTCATGGTTTATTTAAATGGTTTTTAAAGGTGTTTCATTTAGAAAGCAACACCTAGAAAACATTTTATTTTAATCTTCAGTGCATGATAGGAAAACTAAGGTGTGTAGTTCAGTAAAAGGAATTATTCAGGTCATAGACAGTAAAGGAAAATGTTAATCGTGGATAGTCAACCTGAAACAAATTGTGTTTGTAGATACCCTGACATGTGCAAAAACCTTTAGGGATAATGTTCAAAGTGAAAGAAATGCTAAATTACAAACCAATTCTGCTGGTATTTGCTAACAGGACTTTAAAGCAATTATTGTCAGAACCAAGTTGTCTAATTCCTTAAAATAACACTTCTATCTCTGCCCTTGGGTGACTATTCTGTACAGGTCTTGCCTTAGGCTCACATTTTGATTGGAGATTTCATATATTTGCTCAGGCAGCAATAATTAATTGAACTAACATCAAAAATAGATTTAAATAAACAGAATGTATATGTATTTACAAACTTGAGATGTCTATTTCTTTTTTTTTTTAAGATTTTTTATTGATTTATTTGACAGACAGAGATCACAAGTAAGCAGAGAGGCAGACAGAGAGAGAGGAGGAAGCAGGCTCCCTGCTGAGCAGTGAGCCTGATGCAGGGCTTGATCCCAGGACCCTGGGATCATGACCTGAGCCAAAGGCAGAGGCTTTAACCCACTGAGCCACCCAGGCGCCCCTTGAGATGTCTATTTCAAAAGCCAACCTTTTATACATTGCTGGTAATGTAATTACCAGAAGAAGGTAATTAGGGATGTTATAAATGTTCATTTATTTTTATATCTGTATTTTAAATTATTTTATCTCTGGATGTCTCTCACAGTCCTGTAAAAATCTTGACAGCAAATAATTATTTTTCCAAAATCTGCACAAGTCTATTCAAAGTGAGCAAAAAATCAGTATAAAAGTTTTAAATGCTTACTAAATATACACTGATTACAAGCTAATGACATGTTTTTTTAAAAGGCAATAATGATAATTTAAGAGAAATGCTGTATTATTTGTATTTTTCATATTTTTTTAAACAAAAGAAAATTACATATCAAAAACTACGAACAACTTATATCTGAGTATAAAATGTTCCTATCTCCTCAGGAAGTGTTTCTGCTCTGAAAAGTGCACTGAATATTTTCTTTATGGAAGATAATTGAAATGTTGGTCTAGTTAATCATAACTAAATGATTTTGTGGTCCAGCCAAATATTAAATTATAATAGAGCCTGGATGATTGCAAACTTTTTACTCCTGAGAAATGTCAAATTACTTCCAAGTCTAGTGTCTTTTTGTGGCATGCATCTTTGGGGTAAATGAATGATCTGGAAAAGTCCCTTAGACTTTAGCAGTTAATTTGCTGAGGTTAGTCAGTGGCTCAGCTCTCAGTCAACATGTGCAAAAATTGAACTGCTCCCAGTCATTTATGTTCAATAGTACAAATGTTCCTATCTCACTGAAACATAACCGTATTTTTTTTCATATTTTGCTTTTCCAACCAATATATGAGCTTTATGAGAGCAAAGATTATGTGTTTTTGACTAAGAATATTCTCAACCTCCTATAACTTCGTAGATTTCCATGGACTTGCATTAACAGAAATTGGAGATGGTTTGAGTTATCTTTCATTCATTCATTTATTAATTCATTCATTCAAAAATATTTATCGAATATTTACTGTGTGGCAGGAACTCTTCTCAATACTAGAGTTATAGCAAATAAAGGAGAAAAACAAACAAAAACCAGTTACATTCCCCTGCTTTTATGGTTACTATGTATTCTAAAGGCAAGTAGTGATATATCCCATGAAGAAGAACTAAGCAGAGTAGGAGATTTGGAAGAAAAAGAAGGAGGAGGCATTTTACTTCTGGAAATCCAAAACTACCTCTCTTGATAACGTAACACTTGAGCAGATCACAAGTTGAAGAGAAAACCTGTGAATACATAAAAGGCTATTCCAGGCAGTGGGAATAAAAAGGGCAAAGCCTTAAATTTAAGCAGACACTTGTCTAGAAAGTAACAAGAAAATATTATTGCATATAGTTTCTTTAACACATACTAAATTTCGTGCTCACTAAATCCTCTGGTGCTGTGCTTACAGAATTTTCAACAAAAGGTTTTAATCAACACTAACCTATCCTTTAATAGCAATCATGGTTTTTCTTAGTGATCATACTTGCTGGAAAAAATGTGTTTAATCCTGAACTTCATTTTAAGCAGTTGGCTCTTAGAGTTAGCAGCTGTTTCTCTGAGGAATTCTCATTTGTACATTTTGCAGGAAAGATGACTAAGTATTTTCTTTAGTATAAACTAATAAGATCTTACTGCTATTATAACACCTCTACTACTCTATTAACAATATTAACGGCATTTGTTCATACAAACTGAAAAGTAGTGGTAGAAGATTGTTTAGTAAAATATTTTAAATCCTGAAAAAATAAACTTGGTTATCAGTGAGAATAAATGTATATGATTATATCATGCATTATCTGTATCTGCCAAAGGATATAAGGCTCTACTTTATGGTAGGCATATGTCTAGCCAGTTATTTGCTCATTTCGAATACAGTTCTTTGTTTGGAGACAGAAACCAATTTAATTTCATAACTAAACTCTCCCTCCAAAACAAAGTAGCTTATTTAGATAGCTGATTTGTACGAGGTTTTTAAAAATATATTTTCTAAACCCTCCTTGTTTTAAATAGTATAAAGGATTGAAAAAGCATTAATGTGTAAGATTTAAACTAAAAGATTTTCAAGGTTGACAGATTATCCTGATCATTACTGAAAATGTGAAATGTCTTCATACTTAAATACTTTAATTTATAAAGATTGAAAAAAATTGCTGACCTTTTAATCAGACTGAAATTCCATATAGAATCTTTAGATTAAATAGCTTTTTCTTTTCTTCCATGTGTTCCTCAGCACTTTTCTATTTGGTTTGGATTCTAAACAGTCAGTTCCAGCTACATAATTTGTGATGCCCAGTGAAAAGTGAAACTGCAGGACTCTTTGTTCAAAAAGCAGGAAAAAGGGGTCATTAAAGGTACTAAAATATAAAGCCTTTTCCTTCTGCAATTTCTCTCTCAATTTGTCATGGTGCTTTTTAATTGCCATTTGATGTCCTTATAAGTAACAACAAAAAATACAGTTTCAAATTATTAGCATAAACTTTACCATTCATCTTTATATTGCTCAATGCCACCTTTAAATTCAAATATAAAAATATTTAACTCATCTGCAAAATCATCAAAATCATGAAATTCTTTTCCTGTAGTCCCTCCTCTTCCGTCACAGTCCCTAAATATTTTTCAAGTAGACCAGAGCAGATGAATGTAAGCCATACTCAGAGAGGTTGGGAGGAGGGAGAGAGGTTTCACCAGGAACTGATCCAGCCCAGTGACTGGGCACTCCCCCTGCACGGGATTCTTTTCGGAAGAACGAAGACACCCCCAGGTTCCCAAGGCCTTCTCAACCCACAGTGGAAGGAAGAACTGTTAAGGTCTTTAAACCATCTTTCCAGAGAGCTACCTGCACAGGGTGGGTGAGAAACTTGCCCCAGTAAGACGTGGCCTCTTTAGAACACAGATAGCCAACACACACACACACACACACACACACACACACACACACTGCTTTGCACTCCCCAGGGCTAGTGGACCTAACCTAGATCCTGCCTGTGCACATGTCCAGACCCCCACTGGACATAGGAGATGCCCCCAAAAATGTGATCCTGCCTCCTCAGTGGTCAACACAATCACCTACCCCAGGTGGAGGGTAAGCAACAATGAAGGGGTGAGGCAGGAATTGGAAGACTGCATAGTAGAGAGCAGGGGAGTCTGCCAAGGAAAACACATCTTAAATATGTGAGAAGGTGACCAGAGGCTGGACTTTGCCTAAACCCAGGGCCCCAAGCTCCCAGGGATGCTCATTGTCCTGCCACACTCACTTACAAAACATGAGTTCAAAGATAAAATTATTAAGAATTTCAAGATGGAAGTAGCTGAGCATTAAAACCCTAAGTGCAGTGAAGGAACTGTGCAGGTTGTAAGTCACACATTTTTGAAGCAAGCCCGGAAAACATTTTACAAAATAATAATGTCACTGTTTTTCCCATTTACTTCTACATGTTAGTCAGCAAACAAAATATACTCAGTGACAATGTTGTGCCCAGGACTGCGCTATATGCCAGGTAGTGAAAACAAGATGCACTTTTGAGGGTTTGAGACGTTATGCCCACTGCGGAGCAGCCAACACTCAGTCTTTCATTCTCTGATTTAGAAGTGAGAGTTTGCCTAAGTGAAAAGAAGATTATATGATATCTGATTGAATATACATTTTTAAGAACTGAGTGCCTGAAATATTACTCAGTAGACAAGTCCTTAAAATATGTATAAAGTAATAAATGATTGAATAGTGATATGAGGAGTGAATGTTGACATTTCACTTGTCTAGTTTCATGAAAGAGAGCCTAGTTGTTTGACCACACATTTGCTTTGTAAGGCACTGAGCAAAGCTTTCAGTTATGAAAGATTAAAAACAAAATAATTGAAAGTTAGTTCCATATTGTACCTAATGCAATTCTAATTATTTTGGCATCCTAATAGACCTAAGGTGAGACTCCATGACTATGATACCTTTATGCTCTACTATATATTGTTATACTGAGTCATTTTCAAAGTATATCCTAAGATAGAAAAGGTTTTTTTCTTAAAACAATTATGAATTAATTTGAATTATGTATATTCATCTTTTTAAATTGTAATCCAGCTTATACATTTCTTAAGTCATCTTTCATTAAAGCCAGTAAATAATATGGCAAGGATGATAAATACATATACATATATATGGATAGAAGTGTACTTTTCATTCCATTTCATTTTACCTTTAAAAACTTATCTAACTCCTCTGTTCTAAGATGAGTATTACCTTTTACTTTATAATATTCGTATGAATTGATGACCTCTTTTTTATACTTCCTCTTTCACAGCTTCTTTGTATAAATAGTGAATAGTTTCTATCTCTGAGTTTAGATTATATTTATTATTATATTTATATATTTCTTATATTTCTTATTATATTATTATATTTCTTATTATATTTCTAACTCTGAGTTTAGATTATATTTTGATACGTTTATTTGATAGTTATATCTTACATCACAATTTTGTATTTTTAAGTTTTTAAATCACTTTTCATAAAGATAAGTGTATTGGTCATTTGTAGATATGAACTGCACATTCAGATTCCTAAAAATTGGGAATAGGTGCCTCATACTTATTTTTACAAGAAGAAACACTTAATGTGCTGAATAGTTTTGAATATTTAAAAGATTCAACTGCTGTTTTTATTTAGCTGTTTTAGAAAATGTGAGTTACTTGTATTAAGAGCAGAACAATTAAACTCTATTTCAAATGCAACTTAATTATATATTTAAATTTAAACTATAACTGACATGCAAAATTATTTCCTAAAATAAACTATTTTTCACCATTTGAATTTTATTAACCTAACTGCTGCCATCTCATATTAGTTTTACACTTATTTTACAACATGACAATTTTCATGTGCCTTAAAGAATCTCATGAAACTGTATACTTCAACTACAAGTTATCAGGCAGGATGCACATATAAACCTTATATAATAAATATACATATATATTAATTTTATATTATCAATAAGTGTTCTTTTCTCTCATTTCAAAGATCTCCTAAGAAAGATTTCCAATCTCTTGTATCATTTAACTGACTCTTTTAGCATGGTTTTCCATGTATTTCATTAAAATCTTTCTTCTGTCTGTTAACCTATTTAAGAAGAAAATATAAAAAATAAGTTGTGCTTCAGAAGATGGAAGGTCACCATTCTCTGCATCATCACTGTCTATAGATGGAAGACCATCTGTACACATTCCAGTTGGGTCATCCTTACTTATTTCATTTGTAAGTTTATCAACCCCAACCCAACTGCTTCTACTATTCTCTAATTCTATATGTCTAGTAGACTTGAGAAGTACTATGTATTCATGGTCACAAATCTTAAGGAGCCACAGGAGAAGTGACAGTATATCAGATTAAGGACTCTTCAAGAGATCCCCTTAGATGCATTTTCGAGGTAATCTAAGAGCCTCAGAGTCATTCTCTTATGTGACTGGTAGGCAATGTGAAGCTCCAGAGAAGACTGTGTCATTCTGACACAGTAATGGTGGCTCCAAGGAACATTTGTACAAAGGAAAACAAAAACAAAAACTCTAAATAGTGTGTAGTTACCATGATGAGCAGTGAGTTTAAATTCACTCTTATAGCTTAAAATCTTAACATTTTCAACTCAGAACATTCAGACAGGCAAGTGTTTGTTCTGTAAAACTCATCCATTTTTTAAAAATGGATATTCATATTGTAGAACCCACAATATGAAATTTCATGTTAAAATGTTGCCGAGCGCTTGAATCTTCTTTTATATGACTAAGCTGAAACTAACATGGCCATGCTAAAAACACATAACACATTTTGACATAGTCAAGTAATTAGAACTTTAAATGTAGCATAAATTAAAATAAAAGGATTAATTATTTGTTTATGCCAAATTTTAAAATATGGGGAAAAAACCTTAGAGTTTCATGTTCAAATCTTATTAAACAGTTTTGCCTTAGATTATTGATTTAATAAAACTATAAGACTAGTTTCTTGTAAATATCATGCCATATAATTTATTGATATTTTCAAAATAAATATTAGATCTAACTAATATGAAAAAATGAAAAAATGACTCATTTGTTAGAAATAAATTTTTAAAATAAATGGTTAATATATTTTTTCTAATTTTCACAATTTAAAAAAGCCATGATGATAAATGTAGGGCAAAAAGTCAGCAATTTTTTTTTTTTAAGATTTTATTTACTTATTTGACAGAGAGAGGGAAAGAAACAGTGAGAGAGGGAACACAAGCAGGGGGAGTGGGAGAGAGAAAAGACGGCTTCCCACTGAGCAGAGAGCCCAAAAGGTGGCTCAGTCCCAGGACTCAGGGATCTGACCTGAGCCAAAGGTAGACTCAATGACTGAGCCACCCAGGCATCCCTGATTAGATCAAGTTTTAATGAGCTTTCAAGGGTAGAAGTCCTCATCTTATACTATGATCTAGAACTAGGTATTTTTCTCTATTCTACAAATGTTCCATTTTTGAAAATTTCTCTTATTAATATTAATTTATTTTTTGCTTAAATTTCACATTCTACTTCCATAAATTTTCATTTTCCTCCCTGTGGTGCTGCACAGTCTCAGAGGAGGGAATGAGGTGATACACCTGCCTTTCATTTGACTTTTAAACCCATTACAGTTTGTCAAGGTGTGAGAAGCATCATAAGCATAATATGTGAAAATTACCCATTATCTGACATACATTTGGCCAATAAGGATTTGATTTTGAAGGGAAAACTATAATTTTAGAGTCAAAAGGTGAGGAAATTATTGCCTACTTATTTATTAGTTAATAGACAGATGAGAGGAATAAATGTTTGGGATTTATAATAACCAGACAAAACCTCAGATTCCACACTGTCTAAACTTAATGTATAAACATGGCAAACACATGGTTTTGCTATGTAAGATTTTGCATAAAAACCCCTTTATTTTCAGGGCGCCTGGGTGGATCAGTGGGTTAAGCCTCTGCCTTCAGCTCAGGTCATGATTTCAGGGTCCTGGGATCGAGCCCCGCATCAGGCTCTCTGCTGGGCGGGGAGCCTGCTTCCCTCTCTCTCTCTCTGCCTGCCTCTCTGCCTACTTGTGTTCTCTCTCTGTCAAATAAATAAATAAAATCTTTAAAAAAAAAAAACACCCTTTATTTTCAGATTCTTAGTTTCTAAGAACTAGGTACTTTTCTCATGATTCTATTTTGTTACTGAAATTTTGCCTAATTTTCTGTGTAAAAGTTCTCTTAAGGAACATCCATCATATTTCCATAATATTTTCCAAAAATTGGTGCATTGCATTTGAGTATTAAAAATGTCATCTGTTGCTAAGATAATGAACGTGTCACATAAATGCAGAATATATCCTCCATGAGGATATGTCATTTTTTTTAATGGATGCTCATCCAAGAATATCCCCTTAAAACTTGAAAAGTATATTTAATCAAAATCAACTAATGAATAATTAGCTTACATTTCAGGAATTAATTTGTTTTCCTAAGGAGAAGATAAAAACAGTTTCTGATCAAAGGAAAAGAAGACATAACCTTGAAAAAAAAAGTTCTTAATATACAAAAAAAGACTTAACATAGGGTGAAGAAAACATCTGAAATTAATGGGGGAAGTATATGTCATTGAATAAAATTTTTCAAAGAAAATAATTATTTAAAACATTTCCAGGGGCACCTGGGTGGCTCAGTGGGTTAAAGCCTCTGCCTTTAGCTCAGGCCATGATCACAGGGTCCTGGGATAGAGAACCGCATCGGGTTCTCTGCTCAGCAGGGTGCCTGCTTCCTCCTCTCTCTCTGCCTACTTGTGATCTCTGTCTGTCAAATAAATAAATAAAATCTTTTAAAAAATATATAAAATAAAATAAAAATAAAACGTTTCCAGTTAATCCTTAACTAAGAAAATACCCTTAAACCATTACAAAGGATTAAGCAGATAAGCATTAAATTCAAAATTTTAAGAAAAAGTAAATATGGGTAAATATTGACTAAGTAGTAAATGAAAAAACAAAAAAATTAATTACAAAGCAAAAGATAGATGAGTTTAATAGCAATTTTATTTTTTTAGAAGATTTTGCTTATTTATTTGACAGACGGAGATCACAAATAGGCAGAGAGAGAGGGGGAAGCAGACTCCCTGCTGAGCAGAGAGCCCGATTCTGGGCTCGATCCCAGGACCTTGGGATCATGACCTGAGCCAAAGGCAGAGGCTTTAACCCACTGAGCCACCCAGGTACCCCAGGGATTTTATACATCAAAGTCATTATAAATAAAATGAAAATAAATGTTAAGCTGGGGAAATACTTGTGATGAAGAGACTATGGTAAACATGGACAAAGGACAAGAGCTTTCAATTCTCAGAAGAAATGCAATTGTCTAATATGTATTAAAAAAAACTTCACTCTTGCTAAAAATCAAAGAAATGAAAATCAAAACTGATAGATAATTTTCTTCTAATCAGATTGGACTTGCTTTTTGTGTTTTGTGGTTTTCTTTGGTAAATGGTAATGCTCATGTTTGTGAAGGGCATAATTTGGTCAAAACTCTGATCCTTCTACAGGACTATAGGAGTAACTATAAAAGTATATGGCAGTATCTTTCTAACACCCTAAAATTATTATACTCTTTAAATTTCCTCTTGTATATTAATATCTAGGAAAGATAAGACATGTAGAAAACTATATATGTGTGTAAACATGCATTATGGATGCATAATAAGGGAATGTATAAATATCCTGAATGACAAATAAAAAATAATAAATAAAATGTATTATGTCTATAAGATGGGAATATTAAGTTTAATGAAAAAGAATAATGCTAACAATATCCTAAGTGCCACAATAGAGGCTTTCTGTATGTTATCAAATAATTATGTAAATAATTAATGTACACATTAGTCATAAGAAAATGAGTAACAAAATTTTCAGATGTTGGTACTGTTTCTTTCTGTGTGATGGATTATGGTCGATGATTTCTCTAAAGTGACTTGTAAGGTCCTTCATGATGATGATGCTGACCTGATTGTCCTTTTATAAGTCCTTATATTTATCCTGCCATAGTACTTATTACCATGCTCTGCATTTCAATTGCATGTCAGTTTTTTCTATTAGATTGTTGATAAATATTTGGATCCCCAAGGCTTGACATAGTGCCTTTCATCTAAAATCTATGCACTAGGGGCACTTGGGCGGCCCAGTGGGTTGAGCCTCTGCCTTCAGCTCAGGTTATGGTCTCAGGGTCCTGGGATTGAGCCCCAGCCACATTAGGCTCTCTGCTCAGCAGGGTGTCTGCTTCCCCCTCTCTCTCTCTGCCTACTTGTGATCTCTCTCTCTATCAAATAAATAGATAAAATCTTAGAAAAAAAAATAAAATAAAATCTATGCACTAAATATTTACCACATAAATTAGTGAATTAAGTATGTGGGTATGTATACATATATATTCACATGCACACACAAATACACGAAATTCTACAATACTCAAAGTGAACCTTTTAAAGTTTTAATACCATGATACTTTTGTCCCTTAGTCTTAAAGTGCTCACTAAGGACATCAATAGTAAGTGTTCTATTCATAGGCTCACTGTCCCGGAACAGATATTCAGAAGACACAGTGTTTAGTTGTGTAAACCTAAGCAGGAATGCCCTGAAAATATGCAGAACAGATTATTGTCCATTTGGTTTTATGGGTCTCTAGGGCCTGAAATTTCATATCCTGTGTTCATAGTTTAGTCTTCTATTTGCCATCTGCATACTCATGAATGTATAGCTCATAATGCCATTATTTTTTTTTTCTCTTGAAATGTCCAGTAGTTTAGTCATACAGAGAGACAGGAAACAGCTGGTCAGAATCTGATCAACTCTAAGTTCTAGTCCCTAAACTGCTACTACCCAGCTGTGTAAATTTAAGCCAGTTATTTCATCTTTCTGGACCCCAAATTTTTCATCTGCAAAATGAGAATATTACATTGAATAACATGTTGAACATTCTATGCACATGGTCTTTTCATATTTAAAATCAGTTTTTCTTAATCCCAAAGACTTGATATAATAAAATAAGAAAATGTAGCTGATAAAGATGCAGAAGTTGGTTTTTTTTGTTGTTGTTTTGTTTTTTATACCTCCTCTAAGAAGATACCTCTTCCCTAAAGTCTTACTGTAGCTTTCCAGGCAAACAACTCCTGCTATAGTTCTGTACACTAATAGTTTGCAGTATTCTTGAAAGTTCGCCATGGTGTTTTCAGGTTATAGTTATTTTTAGAAGGTTAAAAAAAAAGATATCTCAGAAATAGTTCCTCCCATGTTCAAGTCCGTATCACTTTACACTCAGTGAGAAGACAAATTTTTTATGGTTACTGGAAGGTAAAAATATATGTCGCACTGGAAACCTGAGTGTGGGGGCCTAGGTGGCTCAGTGGGTTAAAACCTCTGCCTTCGGCTCAGGTCATAATCTCAGGGTCCTGGGATAGAGCCCTGCATTGGGCTCTCTGCTGAGCAGAGAGCCTGCTTCCCTTCCTCTCTCTCTGCCTGCCTCTCTGCCTACTTGTGATCTCTGTCTGTCAAATAAATAAATTAAAAAAAAAAAAAAAAGAAACCTGAGTATGTAAGTAGGAACAGTTATGATTTAAGCACAAGAGGAAAAATGATTCTTCCTCTTTTGTTTTTGTTTTATTTCACGTTTTGTTCTCTTTCACTTTCAACCTTTTTGTTTTTTGGTTTCCACTTGTTTTGATCATATGTCAATTTCCTAAGACAGTACCTAAGTCACTTTCTTCAAAGTGGTTTGTGAATGTTCTTTATTCCATCACTTAATTCCACATGTAATAAATTCCAAATATGATTTGGTCTTTTGGCAATGGAATTTATGCTCCATGAGGATGGACTTTTTCACTATTTTATTGGTTGGTTCATTTTATCCCTGGAGTCTCAAACAGTACATTTATAGTGTACTGAGCCGTGAACAAACATTTATTAAGACACAATATATGATCAGTACTCTATAGTCCATCATACAGTATAAGTAAGAAAGGAAGAAGCTAGTGTGGCTTCCTCAAATACCTTACTTTAATTGGGGAAGCAATGTTAGCAGACTAAAAAAGGCTCACAAAGAAGAAAAGAGATAATATATTTTTAAGATAAGTGCTTCAGTGGTAAGATAAAGATCGTGAATCTGTTCACGATCAGAAGAGTAAAGATTAATTGAGCTGGAATACTTCCTGGAAGAGCTTTACCTTATAGGAAGAACAGCATTTGGAGTGGCCATCCAGGAGGGTTGAGCCTTTAGATGATGAAGGTATGTGGGAGGAACAAGTTTTCACTATTTGTTTCTGGCGGGGTTGTGGAAAAGCCTAATTCTTCTCACACATATCTGAGGAAGCCTTCACTGAATCAAGATTTACACCACAGTCAGTCTTTGATAAGAAAATTATAGAATCATGCTCATTCAATTTAGGAAACAATTTTGTAAGTGGTATTATGGATTAGGTCTTAGTAGCAATATTATATTCTGCTTCCTCTGAGCAATGCCAGATAAAAAGATTTGAATATCAAAGGTGAGATTTACCAGACAAGGAAGCTTACTTTTGGGGGTGGGATTTGTTCTTTTAAGGAAATAGGCTTAGCAAAAAATATTTTCCATCTGGGAGCAAATTTACATGGCACTTTTATAAGATGCACAGTTTTGATAGTGATTTATAAACAGCCATTAGAGTGGGATACTCGTTGTCTTCCCATAGCAACATCTCTGAGCACTAAGCACTTTTTGGTCAAGCCCCTAGGATTTAACTGCAGGGCGTTCAGTTATAAAACCATTTTTCATCGATCTGAGCTGTTGAGTTCTTAACTGTAGCTTATTTTCACTTTGATTTTGAAATCCATAAATGCCAGTCATAGCATTTAGGAACTAAAATCATTGGCACAGGAATTTAAATGAAGAGTGATAAATCAAGGCTGCCAGTGGCTACTGCCTCAGCCAGATGCAAACACCACAACCACAGTTTTTAATAGCTTTGCACGCCTAATTTCAAATTAAGTGTGACAAATTAAGCAGGAAGTTAATTACTATCTTGAAACAAATAGTCTGATGTTGATTGGAAAGGGCATCATAAAGCTGTGTTTTACCTTAACAGAATACCCAGAGGAAATATTAGAAAATAGAGATGTACAAATAACAATTAGTTCAGGTAAAAAAAAAAAAAAAAAAAAAAAGGTGGGGGGATGATTATTATGCATCTGGTTAGATAAACCCAGGTATTTGAAAAGGGGACTTCTTCTGAGAATAGTTTCATTAGTTTAAAACAGGAAGTGAATTTGCAGATGCATCAGAATCTTGGTACCTACATAGTGAATGTGGGAAGAGGAGGCTTAGGTATGTATATCCGTACTCTAGTGACCAAATAGTTAGAAGACCTGTCAACTCTCTACTCCCTCATTTATATTTCTGGGCCTGCACTACATGGTTCTTCTTATATTTAAACATTTGCTAGACAACTATTTCTTCTGTAAGTGACTTTCTACTTAATGGTTTTTTAAAATATTTTTTGAGAGAGAGAGAGTAAGTGCACACAAGCAGGGGTGGAGGTCTGGGAGGGGTAAAGGGAGAGAGAGAGAGAAAATTAAGCAGGCTGCACATCCAGTGTGGAGCCTGACATGTGCCTCGATCTCTCGACCCTGTGAGATCATGACCTGAGCTGAAATTAAGAGTCAGAGGCTTAAACAACTGAGCCACCTAGGCACCCCTTGACTTAATGATTTTTAATATTGTTAGAAGGAATAGAAGGAATGTTTCTAGAAAGAATATGTTCTTTGAAGTTCAAATGAATTTTAAGAAAGTTCAACCTTCATTTATTGCAGTAAAGTTAGAGATTGCTTACTGTGTCAGATACTATTTCTAGCACTTAGCATTCATTCATAAAATAAACCAACCCAATAAGGTATTGTTTGGGGTGTTTTCCAGATAAAGAAATTGGCACACTGAGACTAAGTAAAAAGTATCACCCAGTTGGACCATGGACAATCCAGAATTTGTAACCAAACAGTCTTGGTCCAGAAGTCTGAACTCTTCACCATTAGGGCACATTGCCTTTTGAAACCTGAGCCTGGAGAGAGCTGTGGTAGTTATAAAACTAATTATTTGTCATATCTGATTCTCACCAGTCTTTTTGCTTCTCTGCCTATTGCAATTGAGAAACATACACTCATCAGAAAATAAAAATTAACAAAGATTAAGATAGCCTTTTGTCAGACTCTGTAGAAAATGTAGTAAGCTACCACAGTACATGTATAGACTTCAGGTGGCTTTTGAGTACATGAGCTTAGAGTACATGAGCTACACTAGCCCCCCACTATAAGGTCTTGCCTAACTTGAAGGAGACCATAATCAAAGGAGGATACTTAAAATGAAAGGTCTTTCAGGATATTTTATCTTGAGTCTAATACAAGTATTTTTGCTCTTTCTTAATATCCATATGCTCATAATACAACATTTAATAAATTTCAGAAAAAAACAAAATTAAAAGATAAATTTAATAAGGATGAGTTCAAATTTAAAATGTATATATTTTCTGATATACCTGTACCTATACATGTATTTTGTCAATTCAAATTCCATGTAGGGCAGGACTTTTTTTTTTGTTTATTTGTAATGTTTATTTGTTATATTCCCAGTGAACCTGCCTCCTACTAGGCACCTATGACATATTTTTTGAATGGATGAATAATGAGTAAGTGAATATTTTTTTAAAGTTAGCTTTATGATAATTTATTAACCACTTTATAATTAGTCTAATATGTCTATAAATTAGAATGATAGAAAATTCTGTAGCAAAACTAGCTAATATTTATCATTCAAATATCTTTTATTTTGACATTTTAATTCTAGTCAATTATTAAAATACTCTGTAGTCAGCCTTTTTTTTTTTTTTTAAACAGTGTTAGCTGCTAAGCAGAATCAATTTATGTGGGGCTCCTGGGTGGCTCAGTGGGTTGAGCCTCTGCCTTCAGCTCAGGTCATGATCTCAGAGTCCTGGGATCGAGCCCTGCATCGGGCTCTCTGCTCAGTGGGGAGCCTGCTTTCCCCTCTCTCTCTCTGCCTGCCTCTCTGCCCACTTGTGTGTGTCTCTCTCTGTCAAGTAAATAAATAAATAAAATCTTAAAAAAAAAAAAAGAATCAATTTATGTTTATTAATGACCATGGCTTACAGATGTGTTTCTGGGGAAGTACAAAACATATCAAAATTATTTTAAAGAACCAACGTTTACAGGTGTTACCACAGCCAATCTAAATAATTCCTGCTTTCTAATTAGAAATAAATCGAATTCATTGTTGTATCTTCAAGACCCAGTATCATGCTCAGCACCTAGATGGTATTCATAAATATTTGGTGAATAAAGGAATACATGATTAGATGAAGGAATGCACTTTTAAGTTAAAATTTTATGATGCTTTACTAAAATGCCTTCTACTTAGTGAACAAAAAGTGATTTTGTTACCTAGGTAAATAATATTTGCAAAGCAACAGTACAACTACTTTTCTTCACTTATGATAACTTCTAAGATATGTAAAGATGTAAAACTTATTATTCTTAAGAAATAATTTCAATAAGGAACTTAACAATATCAATTTACTTATTAATGTGTTTGTAAAGGATGTAGAATAAAAAAATCCTTAAGTTACAGTTTTGCATGATTATATCAAAGCTGTTTTTTTTTTAATTTTTTTATAAATATACAATGTATTATTAGCCCCAGGGGTACAGGTCTGTGAATCGCCAGGTTTACACACTTCACAGCACTCACCATAGCACATACCCACCCCAATGTCCATAACCCCACCACCCTACACCCCTCGTCCTGGTCCCCCTCAGTTTGTTTTGTGACATTAAGAGTCTCTTTTGGTTTGTCTCCCTCTCGATCCCATCTTGTTCCATTTATTCTTTTCCTACCCCTCAAGCAACGCCCCCCCCCCATTGCATCTCCACTTCCTCATATCAGGGAGATCATATGATAGTTGTCTTTTTCTGATTGACTTATTTCGCTAAGCATAATACCCTCTAGTTCAATCCACGTCGTCGCAAATGGCAAGATTTCATTTCTTTTGATGGCTGCATAGTATTCCATTGTGTATATATATATATATATATATATATATATATACCCAACATATTCTTTATCCATTCATCTGTTGGTGGACATCTAGGTTCTTTCCATTGTCTAGCTATTGTAGACATTGATCCTATAAACATCTGGGTGCACGTGCCCCTTTGATCGCTACATTTGTATCTTTAGGGTAAATACCCAATAGTGCAATTGCTGGGTCATAAGGTAGCTCTATTTTCAACTTTTTGAGGAACCTCCACACTGTTTTCCAGAGTGGTTGCACCAGCTTGCACTCCCACCAACAGTGTAAGATGGTTCCCCTTTCTCCACATCCTCGCCAGCATCTGTCATTTCCTGACTTGTTAATTTTAGCCACTCTGATTGGTGTGAGGTGGTATCTCATTATGGTTTTGATTTGTATTTCCCTGATGCCGAGTGATGTGGAGCACTTTTTCATGTGTCTGTTGGCCATCAGGATGTCTTCTTTGCAGAAATGTCTGTGCATGTCCTCTGCCCATTTCTTTTTTTTTTCTTAAAGATTTTATTTATTTATTTGACAGACAGAGATCACAAGTAGGCAGAGAGGAGGCAGAGAGAGAGAGGAGGAAACAGACTCCCCACTAAGCAGAGAGCCCGATGCGGAGGATCGATCCCAGGACCCTGGGATCATGACCTGAGCCAAAGGCAGAGGCTTTAACCCACTGAGCCACCCAGGTGCCCCCCTCTGCCCATTTCTTGATTGGATTATTTGTTCTTTGGGTGTTGAGTTTGCTAAGCTCTTTATAGATTTTGGATACTAGCTCTTTATCTGATATGTCGTTTACAAATATCTTCTCCCATTCTGTCAGTTGTCTTTTGGTTCTGTTAACTGTTTCCTTTGCTGTGCAAAAGCTTTTGATCTTGACGAAGTCCCAATAGTTCATATTTGCCCTTGCTTCCCTTGCCTTTGGCGTTATTCCTAGGAAGAAGTTGCTACGGCTGAAGTCGAAGAGGTTGCTGTCTGTGTTCTCCTCAAGGATTTTGATAGATTCCTTTCTCACATTGAGGTCCTTCATCCATTTTGAGTCTATTTTCGTGTGTGGTATAAGGAAATGGTCCAGTTTCATTTTTCTGCATGTGGCTGTCCAATTTTCCCAACATCATTTGTTGAAGAGGCTGTCTTTTTTCCATTGGACATTCTTTCCTACTTTGTTGAAGATTAGTTGACCATAGAGTTGAGGGTCTATTTCTGGGCTCTCTATTCTGTTCCATTAATCTATGTGTCTGTTTTTGTGCCGGTACCATGCTGTCTTGATGATGACAGCTTTGTGATAGAGCTTGAAGTCCGGAATTGTGATGCCACCACTTTGGCTTTCTTTTTCAATATTCCTTTGGCTATTCAAGGTCTTTTCTGGTTCCATATAAATTTTAGGATCATTTGTTCCATTTCTTTGAAAAAAATGGATGCAATTGTGATAGGGATTGCATTAAATGTGTAGATAGCTTTAGGTAGCATAGACATTTTCACATTTTCACTCAAAGCTGTTTTCTAAGTTATACCTTCTTTTGGTATAATTTTGACACACAAAGTTTACAAAGTCAAAATAAGAAAAAATATAAGACAAGGTGTATGTTGCTAAAGAAGAAAGTATAATGTGGTAGATATGAGATTGAGGGCCCACAGTTCCTGGTTCTTATTCTGATTTTGGCCACAAATTTGAGTCAAATTGGAACATCACTGTAGTTTTCTATACCAAATCTTTTTTTATGACATGAACAGGATAGTTTATAATAATTATTCCAAATAAAAAATAGGACTCTATATAGGTAGATTCTAGATCTATTCATGTATTCCCCTATAATCTAACTTTTTTCTCTGTAAAGGGCTAGATAGTAAATATTTTCAATTGTGCATGTCATATATTCTCTGTCAGACTACTCAGCTCTACCCTTGCAAAGGAAAGCAACCATAGACAATACATAAATGGAAAAGCATGGTTGTGTGCTAATAAAACTTTGTTTATAAAAATAAGCATACTTAGTTTATAAACCCATACCCTAGATGATAAAGCTTTTATGTTCTTAGATAAAGTAATTGGATGCTTTTGATTAATATGTTCATAACTTAAAAAGTGGTTTAAAAGGACAACTGGAAAAAATATGCTCATAACTTAATATCTAAAAGGAACGATTCTCCAAAAATCTAGGTTGTTTTTCTTATTTAGAAATAAACATTTTAGGGTCACTTGGATGGCTAGGTCCAACTCTTGATCTCAGCTCAGGTCTCAATCTTAGAGTTGTGAGTTCAAGCCCCAGCATGGAAGTTACCTTTAAAAAAAAAAAAAAAAGACATTTGAAGTCTAAATAGCTGGTAATTTTATTTAAAAAATTAAAGGCATGGGGCACCTGGGTGGCTCAGTGGTTAAGTGTCTGCCTTTGGCTCAGGTCATGACCCCAGGGTTCTGGGATCGAGCCCCGCATCAGACTCTCTGCTTCATGGGAAGCCTGCTTCTCCCTCACCCACTCCCCCTGCTTCTGTGTTCCCTCTCTCACTGGGTCTCTCGCTGTCAAGTAAAATAAATAAAAAAAATCTTAAAAAAAAAATTAAAGGCACATGAAAAAGGGTATTTGTGACTTTAAGTCTTCAGAAAACAGTGTGAGGCATTGTTAATCTTAACTAATAAGAAAATGAAATTATGATCAATTTTCATATAATAAATGTGTACTCATAAAGTAGTGCAATTTAAAGAAATTTTAATATTACCTAAACATAATCCCTTCAGTTAGCATGGCAAGTAATAAAATTTTGTAATTCTCTGGTTCCTCCAATTCCAGATTCCATTTAAGGATGAACAATACAAAACTAAATTAAATTTAATGGAGAAAAATAAAATGCTAATTTCCAAGTTAACAGGAATTATTATCACATGAATATTATTTACAGAGATTTTACGTTAAAAGCAAAACAAAACTGGACTTCTGTGGAGATTTTATTACCACTAACAAAAACAATGTATTCCAGCTATTTAGCTTTTACTTTATTTGATTATTGCTTACGAATTTAGTAAATCTAATTAAAGAGCCATTGGCAAAAGCCTAGGTGGACTGGTGTGGTATGAGAGGACTATAATATTGAACGGATTTGTGCCAGGATAAGAATGACCTTTCTCCATCTAACATTTTTCTTACCTTGACAAACTGCACAAAACCTCCAGAAAACTAGTAAGAATGAGCTAAAAGTATGGTACAAATACAATACAAAGAAAGATTAGAATTTAAAAATCTGACATCTGGATTTTTTTTTTAAGATAGGCCTGTGCATAACTATTTCACCAGAGTTTTCCATGAGATTATTTGCATATAGATAAAGTCATTTATGTGTAAGGTCAATTTATACTCCACTCTACATTAGAAATAAACAGGAATAAAGAGGGTTGTCATAAAATAGAACCAGAGACAGAACTATTGAGATCTGTAGCTAATGTTTTGTAACCACAGTAATTTGTTATTTTAATGTTGAAATATGAGTTTAATCTGTTGTTAAGAGAAAATTAGCTGGTTACATTTTTTGTTGTGTTTATTTGCTTATTCAAATTTTGAGTATGGGTCCCTATACCTGTGAACATTCTGTTGATTTAAAGAAGTAATTAAATAACAAATGATCCCACAAATCAGTTTAAACAAATGTAATATATTTGCCCTCTTTTTCGTCTTACTACTTTTTTTCTTCCTATAGGCTCTATATTTGTAGGAAATCACTTAATGTCCTTTTTTTCTGAACACAGATGATTGGTCCTCTGTGGTCTGAGACACTTTTTTCTGCCAACTAAAAGAGAGAAATATAATCCAATTTAGATCCACTTTCATAATGCTTGTCAAAGTCTGTCCCTACTGGAATAATAATTTAAGATCAATAGAAAGGAAGGAAGGAAATAACACAAAAATATTATTCACCACATCTTTCCTGAGATACATACAGTATGTGTCATATAATAGACCTTCAAGTAAATGTTGGTTGACTGACTAAATGAGTGAATGAATAAATGAGAAAAATAATCTGTGTTTGTATTTACTATTCATATTTTAAATTTGAAGGTTACTCACTTTAGCTTATGAAGTGTTGCTTTGTTTTGTTTTGTTTATTTCCTTCTCTTGACCCAAATGGACGAAAATAAAGGTATTTAAACCTAAAAATTACCAAACATGATTACAGTGGAGTAAGGTTAAATGGGGGTCTTCTAGGTCCAAGAAAGAGTTGTGGAAGTGTTCCTCTTCACTCTTATAATTAGGAAAATTCTCTATAGCTGTTTTTGTTTTCTGAGCCATAGAGAGGTTCCCAGGAAATCATGCCTGAAAATGGAGAAAGTGAAGATGAGTAAATAATTCTATCAGTTAAGAATGCATTTGGCTAAAAGTAACAGAAAAACTGAGTTTCTTAAACAAAAATGGGGGTGCTTTATTTGTTTTTGTTTTCTCATGTAACAAGAACAGAGGTAGAATCTTGGTGGAGGTGGTAAAACTATTCAGTGATAATTCATGGTTTTAGGATTTTCTATATTCCTGCTCTATCACACAGAGTGTTGGCTTCTTTCCTCCTGTAAAGATGCTAGCTGCACATGCAGGCAGCTTATCTCTTTTCAAGGCAGAAAAAAAGAATGTACAACAAAATAACATAATAGCTCTGTCCCTTTTCATTCGAAAAGAAAAAGCATTTTTAGCAAACCATAACTAGCAAACTTCTGTTTAGATTCCATTAGTCAGAAGGTGGCCGTATAGCTATCCCCACCTTCAAGATGGGCTGTAAAATCAAGGTTGGTATATTTCTTTTTTTATAATTTTAATTATTTATTTCATACACACACACACACACACACACACACACCAAGGGGCAGGCAGAGGAAGAGGGAGAAACAGGCTCCCTGCTAAGCAGAAATTTCCCCCCAGCCCCCGCCCCGGGATCATGACCTGAGCCAAAGGCAGACACTTAACTGACTGAGCCACCCAGGGACCCCAAGTTTGGTACATTCCAATCCTTACAAAGAAAAAAGAACATCAAAGAACACACCTGAAAATGGACATTAAGTAGACTAACCTATAGTGTGTGCCCCAATAATCTTTAGCAAGTTCATTAATTGAACTATAGATTCTGAGAAAATTAACCAGTATGACTATGTCAATGAATTATAAACAGCATTTAGATCATAATTTTATTTCTAGGTTTGGAAAAAACAACTGTGAGGCTAAATACTAGAACCACTGGAAGTGGGCATTTGGGGAAATGGAATGATACCTTTTTTTTTTCTTTTTGCTATTGCATTTTAAAAATACTTTACATTGAGATATTTTATTAAAAGAATAAAGAATAGATTTTCTAAGAAAATCATTATAGAGAGAAGTTAGAAGTTTTTTATACTTTAATGTTGATTATACTTAATAATTCTGCTTTATAAAATATTGGAAATTAAACCACTGCATGATTAATACTACTTACCATCAACTAGTTAGTATAGGTAGGAAAATAATAAGTTATGGTAGCCTATCTTGAAGATATCACTACTCTAATTTAGGATATCTTTACATTCATTTAATCCACAAAACACAGTTGAGTTAAATCCATATATTGTTGGGGCTGATGATAAGAAAGTTTTTTCAAATTCACAAAAAACGGGAATAACTACTTGAATTTGCTTTGTTTTTAGACAGATATACTCCATCACATTAGCCAATCATTCTTATTTTTATTGTACTTTTTCTTGTGGCTAATCATTTCTGCCTCATAATCATGATTTCAACTTCATAATCATGTTTTAAAGTCTTATTTTAAATTTCATGGGATTAAAAGATAAAACACACTCTCTCTCCATATATATATATATATATATATATATATATACACATACATACATACATACATACACACAACATACTTACATGTTCACAAGAATCCATCAAGTAATTTTGAAGAACATATAGACAAGTTTTATCTAATCTAGAGGACATAAGGTTTTAGGAAGGAAAAACACAATAGGAAAATTTCAAAAGCTAGGATCAAATGTTACGCACGCACACACACAGATTTAAATTCTCAATATATCTACAATAACATAAGTGGCTTTAAAAGGCACAATTTTGTAATGAGCATGAAAATGGGTGAATCTTTCCTAAGCTACAGATATAAACCAATCAATATTAGAAGCACTAAAATAATGGTTTTAATGGTCTAAATACAATTAAATAATTTTAAAAGAAGAAATTAAAGTTACTTATAAGTTATTAAACAATTGCTCTCATTAGCAAGAAAATAAATACAAACATTATAAATGGGAACTTTTACCCATGAAATTAGTATGATTAAAAAAATACAAATTTAACTGATGAGGGTGTTGCAAGATGAAACTCTCATATACTGTTGATGGAAGTTAAGTGTGTTAAACTGTTTAAAAAGCATATTAAAAATTACCCAAAAAATAGAAAAAATAAAGACATAAATATTTAACAAAATAAGAATGGTTTAATAAATTATGAACACTTTTGAAATAAATTATTATGTGCTGTAGAGGAAGAAAAATTTTCCCTTCTTCCCTTTCTAGGTTTTTTGGCTGGTGTAATAACTAAATTGACACAACACAGATTAACAGCAAAGAAACACAGTAAGTTTTATTCTGTATGTATGGAAGCTCTTTAAAATGTGAGACTCAAAGAAGTGACCAAAGCCAGAAGATTTATTATACCTTTTAGATAAAGAAGCAATGAATTTGTGAAGAATTGGCAAGACAAAGGGGTTTGGACTTGGGATAGTAAATGGTAAACAAGTAACAAGTTTTGTGCCATATATCCTTTTAGGCCCTAAACTCCCTCTCTGGTGATAAGAATGGATTCCACCCTCCTAATACAGAAAGGGTACCTTTCACATGGGAGATTCATCTTCTGCTTTCAACAGGGACAAAGGAGGTTCAGAATAGCCTTCTTGGGGTGCCTGAGTGGCTCAATGGGTTAAGCCTCTGCCTTCAGCTCAGGTCATGATCTCAGGGTCCTGGGATCAAGCCCCCCATCGGGCTCTCTGCTCAGCAGGGAGCCTGCTTCCCCCTCTCTCTGCCTGCCTGTCTGACTACTTGTGATCTCTGTCTGTCAAATAAATAAATAAAATCTTAAAAAAAAAAAAAAGAAGTCTTCTTGCACCAGCTATTTCTCAAGTGCCTTTACTTCAAAATAAACAATATACCAAAATTACTTATTTTGGGGTGACACTCTTTTCCCTTTCATACCAAAGTCCCAAGTGTACCAAGAGGTAGAAGCACTGTATTTTGTATCATTGTCTCCCTTCCATGTCCTGTTGGCTAAATGAAACAAAGTATATAACAAAGAAATGGTAGTTATTTATTCATGTTGTTCAAATAACAGAAAACTAAGTAAACTAAGGGTTTTAATTCATAAATTTAGCTATCTATTTTTATAATTTTGGACTTCTATTATTTTAATTATATTTTATTAAAACACTACCCCCTGAAATTTGCATATCATTAAATTCACTGCTAATATCATAATCCAATATTACATGGATCATAGTTTGAATTTTGGTTGCCTAGGCATTTTCAATAGGAGTGTAACTTTTAGAAAAGTCTAAAAATAGTGATTGAATTAAAAAACATCAATATTTAGATTGACTTTACAATTAGAAAAAACATAACTACTCAAAAATAATTTGAAAAATAATGAAAATATTTAGCGAAAATCATTATTCATATTGATTCTCCTACAAATGCTGCCAACTTTGTTTCTACTTCTCTAGTTCTAGAATATAAAAGGGAGGCCCAAGAATATGTTGAGAAAGACTCTCCCAGGGGATTACTTTTATCATTTTTTCACTTGCAGGTTTAAAAATCTTTTTATGTTCCTGAGATCTCTTTCTTGCTTAAAGCATATTAGCAGTCTTGCCAAAAAATTAATGATACATGTAATCTTGGCTTGCTATAGGGTATATTATTGCCTTTGTATTTTTTCATGCTACAAAAGAATATACTTATAAAGCAAGTCAGATTTGCCTTAGATGACACAATTCTAAGCAACTCCATTTGCCTTAATGACAGATATACTTTCAAAGCTTCATAGCATAACTGAATTAGGTCGTCATATTATAGCCAAAACAAGGAAGAAATGCTTCAAGACTGACTGTTTTGTTCAGTCTTCCCAACCCCTTTTTTTCTTCCTAAACATTTAAACTCAGGAGCAGAGTTGCCAAGTTAGAGTAGAGAATCTTCATGATACTCTCCAGTGCAGTGTCTACGAAGGTCTCCAGTATAGACTCAGAATGTTTTTTCTTCTAATTTTCTAACTTCTTTACTCATGAACAAGTATGTAATAGTACAAACACATGCAGTAAATATAATTGCACAACAGAGAGCCTATAGACCATTCCTTAAATTCTCAGAGTCAAAAAGTAATCTATGGCTAATGCTTTAATTTTCCCAAACCCTACGGTTGTCTAAGAGCAGGAGCCATTGAGGATTCAAAGGGTGGATATAGCCCTTCCAGAGCATATCTCATGTTTGGGAATCCAGGCACTCATTAATCCTCTCAACTGTGACAGTTAGAGAATAATGGCCAGATGATGAGTCATCAAGGACCAAATTGACTAATACACTTTACGTCCAAACTGGGACATTTCTGAAGTGAAAGAGGAAGCTCTTTATAATCATATCATTCACTAGGCATTATCTTGAATTGTTTCAGGCAAGCCTAGCTATAAACAGATATATCGATGAAATGAGTGATCTTCTAGACTGACATATTTCTAAATGTACAACCATACCAAACCTGTAGTTCCTCTCCTGAATTTATTATGTACTAAATATTTTACTGTGTTTTTTGTGTGACTTCTGCTTTTAAATCCTTTAATAGTTTTAAAGATACAAAAAGTCCTCCAAAGTTTCTCTTAAAATTTATACAATATTTGTTTTGGTACAATTTAAATTAAACCAATTAATGTCATAGATATGTTCATAAGCTTTCATAAATAGCAGGAAACCAATGGCTACTTCTTAAAGGATGTTCATTAAGTATTCATTTCATTCCTTTTCTTATTTTGATTTCTCATACTTTTTTTTTAAGCAAATATAGTGAAAATTAAAATCAGAGTTTAGACCCAATGGCTGCTACTTTCCTTTATCCTATTTAATGTTACAAATCATTTTATATGAAAGAATAACACTGCATTGAATTTAGGATTAGTAATTTTATTCTGCAACATTAGACATAAAGTTATGTCCAGGATAAAAGGTACCCATCAATTGGTAATTTAGCATATATGGGCAGTTCTTTCATTTTTACAAAAGGGATGCCTACAAATATGTTTTAAAGTTCATAAATTGAACAGTGCCTTACAAGTGAATAAAGGGATTCCCGGAGAGCTACATATATTATAAAATATTGAACTGTTTTTTCTAAAGACATGGTTTCCATGAGTCCAGTCAAATCCAAAGAACTAAATGAAAAATCTTCACAGGCTACCAGAAGATGACAGGAGAAAATCACCAGAGAGTCCCAAGAACTTCTCTAATGCCTTTCAGTTCAGGTACCTCTACTTTTCAGTGGCCTATCATTATGGCAAAACATATTGTCAGGCAGTCCAGATCCTAATCACCAAATGGAGGGCTCTAGTACTCACTCAGCTCATGAGGTATGGATAGAGAAAGTCTATATTCTTTTTGCCATGGGAAGGGCCTCCACATGATTTTCGGAGTACTCCCACAAACGAGTCTATGAGCAGATAAGGGTACTTGGTTATCCTCTATAAAGCCTGAATGAGGAGGCGCCTGGGTGGCTCAGTTGGTTAAGCGTTGGACTCTTGGTTTTTGGCTCAGGTCACGTCAGGGTCTTGAAATCAAGCCAGCATCAGGCTCTGTGCTCAGCTTGGAATCTGCTTGAGTTCTTTCTGCCTCCCCATTGTCCCGCCCTTCTGCTCCTCCCTCTGCTCATACTCACTTGTTCTCTTTCTCTCTCTTTCTCTGACTCTCAAATAAATAAAATCTTTTTAATAATGTGCTGAATGAGGATGGACAGTTGAGCAGAGGGAAAAGGATTGGTAGAGTGGTCACCCACTAAGGTCATGCAATCATGGATTTCCCAAGGCCTGACTGCCAAAGGTTCTTGATGGGAGAAAATGTGGGTGGAGTCATAGAACTGGGAAAAGCAACAGAGAATCCTCAGCTTGCTTGGAGTCAAGGATATGGTGTTTTACTAGACACTCTCAGAAAACTACTAACTTGTACAGTAAAATCTAAAAGTATTCTTTGCCTCTACCTTGGTGACCACCCAGTCTTTGGTCCTAGCACCCATCCATAGGAATTACGTATCAGATAATCAGAGAAAGACAAATTTAATTCAACAAAGTTTTATTCCCAATGCTAATTAGAAATCCTAACAAATGGAAAATATGAGTGACTTCCAGGTTAAATTTGTTTTATTCTAACCCTAGAAAAGATTACAATCACTAATTAAACAGTGTGGTACAGAAATATTAAAGTAAGCACAAGTTGCTAGTTTGTTGTTAATTCTTCATGAACAGATTACCAATAAGCCATTTTTGTTCTTTGATAAGGAAATAAGAATGATTCTAAAGTGACTGAGTTTTAAAGCACTATAATAATCTATATTACATCTACATAATTTCTCAGTGGATCTTTTTTAGACATTTTAGAATGTCTGTTACAGAGTCAAGTCAAAAAATGAGAACACAAAAATCACAGAGTAAAAAAAAAGAATATTCTAGTTTTGCTATGACCTTCAATGTATTCTAAAAAAATTGTTTGAAAAGAGGAATATGTTTTTTTTTTAAGATTTTATTTATTTATTTGAGACAGAGATCACAAGTAGGCAGAGAGGCAGGCAGAGAGAGAGGAGGAAGCAGGCTCCCCGCTGAGCAGAGAGCCCGATGCGGAACCCGATCCCAGGACCCTGGGATCGTGACCTGAGCCGAAGGCAGAGGCTTTAACCTACTGAGCCACCCAGGCGCCCCAGGAATATGTTATTTTTAATCTATTGATATCATTTATGACTTATTAGCAATATTCTCACTGTGAGTGTTAGAAAAAATTATTTTTTAAACGGCATCTTATTAGAACTCTCTTACCAAAAGTGTACTATTTTCTAAAGAGAAAATGTCACTCTAACAAGTGTGACTCAAGGGGGAAAAAATGAGCCATCATAAGCATCTTTTGAGTGCTGCCAGATTGCTCAAGTGAGGAGAATAGGAAACCTATAAAGTAAAGCTGGTCAAAGCAGGAAAAGTGCAAATTAAAATCAGGTAAGGCTTAAGCAAAATGAAAGAGAACTTTACAAGAAAGTCCAAATCTAGTTACACAATACATCACAGGCAGGAAGCCAAGCAGAGAATCAATGAAAACTGGTTATGATCAAGGTGGATTCAAGGATGGAAGAAGATAGCAAAGAGTAAATGTTTGACGTTGATTTTTACTGAGGACATGAATGAAATTTTCACTCCCAAATTTTCTTTAGAAGAAAGGTCAGAGATATTAGATCAAACACTATCCAATTCATAGGTGGTGTTAATCATATTAAAGAGTAATGAATAAATTATATGCTCCTAAGCATTTTGAAGTAAATTTAAAGATGAAATTGTGAAAGTGTTGGTCTAAATATTAAGAAAGTAGCTTAACTGCTGGATTTCCTTACCTGTAAATTAAGGGTTGATAATAGTGTCCCCCTTGAAGGATTGTTGTGAAGATTGCATACAATGACATAGGTAAAATTCTCAGAAGAGTCCCTGGCATGTTTTAAGTGTTTAAATAACATTATTATTTTTGTTAGTTAGCAAACCAAAAATATATTAAAATATATAAGGGATTATTTAGAAAATAAGAGGTGAAACACAATAAACATGAGAAGAGTCACAATATGTGGATCACAGCCTTTCCTCTGCAATCTGCATGACCTTTTCTCAAGGCACCTTATTTTTCTGCACTTGTTTTGTTTATTTATAAAATTAAGAGATTGAACTAGAATATCTCTTTGGTCCCTTCTTGCAAATTTATAATTGTTAGGACCTTACACATCAAAAATCTTAACATTTTTGTAGAGTTATATTCCTAAACTATTTTAGTATTGATATTTTGCTTATGTATTTCTTCTTAAGACCATGAATTTCATACATTGTACAAACATGAGAGCAAGTTCGAATACCAAAATTTTCTGAGTGTCAAAGCAAGTCTTGAGTTAGTTCTCTGTCACTCTTTGATACATAATTTTGAGCGTATTGAACATGTCCCGCAAGATAAGAAATATGAATGCACTTCCCCCTCTCAAACAATACAAACAATAAACCTAACAGGTGATGTAGTCCAGATCTATAGTCCAGTTATTCCTCTAAATACTAGAGAAATTGTGTTGGTTATTAGTGTATTAGTGTATTTTTATCTACGTAATTCAGTTACTTGGCAATTTCTGCACCATTTTAAAATTCAGCAAACCTTCTTATCAGTGTTGTTTGTAAAGAAACAAAAGTGGCTTTGATATACTTAAGCTACATAGGGATCTCACAGAAATTAAGAAAAATAATAGAAATATGGATCTAGGAAAGGATAAAAAGTAAAGCAGTTTGGGATCTAGGAAACTTAGGTGTTCCTCAGAGCATTATTGAGACCAATAAGCTCCAAGCACATTTATTCTTCATCACCCCATCAGGTTCAAATAAAATGAAGACACTGATATTCCTAAAATGTGCATGGGGCACAAACAGAGGCATTTGGCATACTACCCCAACAACGCCACACACAGTGATGGGAACAGGTCTCCCGAGGGAGGATGAGAGCTGGACCAGAGAAGTTAGGTGTCATCACATGATGGGGGTTAGGGGCATGACTTATAAAAAAGGAAGAAGAGTTTTATTTTCAGCTTGTAAAGATAAGATCTAAATTACAATCATTAATTCTAAAATTGTGTTGTGTATAGGTGTGTGTGTTTTAAGGTTGCTGCTTTATTAGAATTATCTATTTAAATATAATTATCTACAACTTCTCTTGGATCAAAGAAGCGTATCTGCCAAAGAAAAGGATAGATCACATTTTAATTCGTATTTTATTTTACATAAATTTTATTTTTATTTGCATTTATCTTAAGTAAAGTTTTATTTACATTTCTCTTAAGTAGATGTAGACATTTTTTCATTCTGTTAAGGGAGAACAAATTTTTAATCTCCTTAATTAAATATGCCTATTGCAATCAATCTCTTACTCTGATTTCAATGATTTTCACCCTATACTATAGAAAGTTGCATAGAATACCCAAAAAGAAGCCCAAAGAGACTCAAGTTGTAAGCCAAATGAAATAAACTGAGGTTGTAATAATAACATTATTAACATCATTATGATTGTGAGTTAGATTTACCCAGTGCTTTCTATGGGCCAGATACTATTCTAAAGTCTTTACATATATTAATACATGTGATCTTTACAACCTGCCTTAGTGTGGTAATAGTTATTACCCTAATTTTATAGCTGAACAAATTAAGGCACAAGGGAGTCCTTAGGGTCTGACAAGAACTAGGTGGCACACTCAAAGGGAGTCAGCTAAAAAGGATTTAATGAAGGAACAGTTTATAGAAGGGTAGAAAAGTTTAAGAGAATGGATGGGGTTGGTAAAGTCTGGAGCACTAACACAGAAGGGAACTATTGCCTTTGGGAGCCTGAAGGAGAAAGAGGAAGGAACTATGTTCCTGAAGGAGCTGTAACCCTGTAACTGTAGGGAAATGCAGCCACCAAAAGTCAGTGGAGGGTCAAGAAAGGAGCAAGTATCATCTGGTTTCACTTACTTGTGGAGCATAAGGAACAACACAGAGGACACTGGGAGATGGAGAGGAGAAGTGAGATGGAGGAAATCGGAGGGGGAGTAAAACCATGAGAGACGGTGGACTCTGAGAAACAAACTGAAGGTTTCAGAGGGGAGGGAGGTGGGGGTTGGGTGAGCCTGGTGGTGGTTATTATGGAGGACACGTATTGCATGGAGCACTGGGTGTGGTGAATAAACAATGAATTTTGGAACACTGAAAAGAAATAAAATAAAACAAAATGGGGGGGAAAAAAAGAGCAAACAGGAACAAATATTCCAAACTGACTGGTAGCTCAGATGTTGTAGTTCATATGGATTAGCTTTCTGGAGCATCTAACAGGGCATAGATGAGTGAAGAAAGGATATGGTGAAATCGACCTAACAAGCACATCTTAATTACTTGACCTGAGTCATGAAGCTGGTGAGTGTGGATGAAGGGATTAAGTTGGTGTTCTGATAAATTAATCTGCCATGGTAGCCACCTGCGTCAGGACTATTGGGACAGCCTGCTCAAAAAAAAGCACCCCTATCAACTCTTTCCAAGATATGGCCAGCCACAGAAAACCCTCACTTTCTAACATAGAACAATCCTTCCTCTTTGGAAATATGCTCAAACTTGCTTATTTATACCCTTGCAGCCAAAGACTACCAAATGTTCCTGAAGACCAAGGAACACTTAAAAAATCTCACTTTAATAGAATGCTTCCCAGTCAGAGGCTGTCTCGGGATTTTCTCTTTTTATTCTAGAGCAGTATTCTCTTCTAACACTCTTGAAGCCTTGCTGAAATACAGCAAATAGGTTCACTTACTAAAAATTTATTAATAAATAGCCTTTTTTAATTGTATATCCAACTTAGTTTTACATTTGACAATTCTTAACTATATTATATTATTTCTCTAGTATACTGCTGCTACAGAACTAATAATCAGAGCAAAGGTATGGGTACATACTCCACTGGCCTTATTGGGATAAATCTGAAAATCAAAATAGGTCAGTAATAGATGATCACCTATTGAATAAAATAATTGATGAAGTTATACTGACCATAAAAGTAAACAAACAGGCACATAAGTAAAATAAGAGAGTAAAATAAATAAAAGGAAAGGGAAACTTACATAGTAGAATGTCTTCTAATAGAAGATATGAAGGACTTAAAAATCACCATTTTCCAATCATCATAGCAAAAGTGTATTCAGGCTTGAATTATCAATGAATATTGAATCTGGAGGATAGGAGTGATTTGATGAGGAATGAGATATTTATAAATTTTTGAAGAATATTCTCCCAAATTCTTAATTAAAAAATGAAAAATTATAACCATAAACTGGATAAAACAGACATAAATAAAACACCTCAACAGAGTGATGAAAGTTGTCATCCCCGATCAGGGGTAAATGGATACTATGTGCCTTGGGAGGTGAGAACTCGACATCACTCTGGATGTCGAGATTTCAGCACCATATTTGTATTATTTCAGATAGCAATGCATTACCTAGATGCATAACCAGAGGGAGTAATCAAGTAAAAATTGAGAGCATTAAACTAAAGAAACTAGAAAAAAAAAGAAAGAAAGAAAAATATAAAAGGAAATAATTCATAAAGACAAAGGCCAAATAATACATTTGAAAACATAAGAAGCCCTGATATGCATGAATCAATTCAATGCCTGATTTTTGAAGGGAAAAATACAGACCAGTAACTTGCAAGTGAGTTTTCTTCTCAATACTGGAGATTAAATTGAAAGTTAAAAATTAAATTAAGGAAATTAGCACAGAAAAAGAGGTTTTGTAAATGATCACCAACAGTGCATCATAATACATGTATCAAATTTGAAAACCTGAATGAAAATTATGATTTTCTAGGAAAACCAAATATCTTTTACAAGAGAGAAAGAAACTAAAAATAGACAAACTTGGATGAAACTGAAAATTTTATCAGAGGCCTGAGCAGGGTCAGATTTAGATGCATACCAAAGGATATTTTATATATTTATATATAATATACATATAATATATGTATATTATATATAAATATATATATTTGTTATAAATAAACTTTTATCTTATAAGACTATATGTCAAAGCATCGGGTTTCTTTCTTTTTTTTTTAAACATCAGGTTTCAATCCAAACAATCAACTAGAGACACAAACTAATTGAATTTAGTTGAACTTAGTTGAATATAATTTAAGACTATATTTCAAACCATAATCTTTACTTAGAAATGTAATAAATTCTATGATGTCATAATCCTATTCTTCTAATCCTAAAGAAGTTATTTCAAGAATTCTTTGTATATTACTATTACCCATTGCTTAACTCAATGTATAGCATTTAATAGACAATTCATATTGAAATAATAAATCCCTAAATCAGAAATGTTTAGCCCTAATAATTTTTTAAATAAATCTACTTAATATTTACTCTTCATGGCATTGTACACCTACTTTGCATTAAGTAGAATGAATGCTTCTTCCCAAATGCATATTTAATCCTTATAGTTTAACTAACTTTTAAAATCTGTGCACTTTTGTTACTTTTGAATAAAAAAAAAATCTCTGCAAGTTTCACTTTAAAATTGATTTTTCTCCATTTTTCTGGGAGAAAAGGCTGTTAGTTTAAGAACTCCCATTTTTCTTGTAATCTTTAATCTTATTTTGAGAACATGTTCTCCCTTTAAATCTTTACATTTACTTTTTTATCTTAACGTATGAGCCAGTCCTATTTTGCATATCCTCTCTCATTTCTTTTGTTTATACATTTTAATTGCATGCTCCAGTTAGTACCTCTACTCCTCTGCTGAATCAGCTTTTCTAAAAACAGCATCTTCCAAATATGTGACTGCTGACTCCTACACTAAGAAGGCACTCACTGCTGAAATGCCTGTTCAGCAGTATGGAGTAGAAGTGGAAGTGGAATAGCATGACATGAGAAGTAGGAGTGGAATAGCATGACATGAGAAGCAGTGGACTATCCCAGGTTGCACCCTATTGTTATAATAGTAATTCATGACAGTTGTTATTAAGTTGGGAGAAGCAAATCCCTAAAGGCATTCACCAATAAATATAGATTTTTCAAATCTTTAATTTGCATACTAGCACAATTAGAGTGATGGGTATACAATAATTATATAATTAATGTATTTTATTTTAACATTTTTATAGTTTCATTTAAATGATATTATGTGTAATAGTTTAGGAGAATCTTTTTTTGCCTTTTTAATTTTTTTAATTGACGTGTAATTAATGTAGTTTTATATTACTTTCAAGTGTACGCTGTTATTAAACAATTCTATACATTACTCAGTGCTCCTCAAGAAGTGTATGTTCTTCATCACCTTTAACTATTTATTCTTTTCCCCACCTATCTTTCCTCTGGCAACCACCAATTTATTCTCTGTATTTAAGAGTCTGTTTATCTTTTTTTTCTTTGTTTTCTTAAATTCTGTATATGAGTGGAATCATATAGGTCTTTCTCTGACTGACTTATTTCACTTAGCATTATACCCTCCAGGTCTATCCATGTTGTTGCAAACGGCAAGACTTCATTCTTTTTTATAGCTGAGTAATAATCTATTTGATACCACTTCTTCATCTATTCATCTGTGGCCTTCCACAGATGAATAGACGCTTGGGTTGCTTCCATATCTTGGCTATTTTAAATAATGCTACAGTAAACGTAGGGGTACATATATCTTTTTGAATTAGTGTTTTCATATTCTTTGGGTAAATACCCAGTTGTGGAACTACTAGGTCATATGGTGATTCTATTTTTAAGTTTTTGAGTAACTTCCATACTGTTTTCCACAGTGACTGCACCAATTTGCATTCCCACTAACAGTACATGAGGGTTCCTTTTTTCTCCACATCTTCATTAACATTTATTATTTCTTGTATTTTTTATTTTAGCCATTCTGACAGGTGTGAGGTGATAACTCCTTGTGATTTTGATTTGCATTTACCCAGTGATTAGTAATGTTGATCAACTTTTCATGTGTGTTGGTCATCTGTATGTCTTCTTTGGAAAAGTGTCTATTCCTGCCTCTGCCCATTTTTTAAATGGATTATTTGGCGGATTTTTTGGTGTTGAATTGTATAAGTTCTTTATTTATTTTGGGTATTAAACCCTATTAGATATATCACTTGCAAATAAATATCAGTAGTTTGCATTTTGGGGGTGCCTGCATGGCTCAGTCGATAAGTGTCTGCCTTTGGCTCAGGTCATGATCCCAGGGTCCTGGAATCGAGCCCCTGATGTGGGCTCTGATTGACTGATGTGACTTCTTGCTTGGCAGGAAGCCTGCTTCTCTCTCTCCCACTCCCTCTGCTCGTGTTCCCTCTCGCTGTGTCTCTCTCTGTCAAGTAAATAAATAAAATCTTTTTTAAAAAATAGTTTGCATTTTTGTTTTCTTTTTGATTTCCTTCACCGTGCAAAAGCTTTTTATTTTTGTGTTCTTCAAGTAGTTTAATTTTACTTTTTTTTCCTTACTTGAGGAGACATATCTAGAAAAATGTTTCTATGGTCAATGTCAAAGAAATTATTGCCTATGTTTCCTTCTTGGAGTTTTATGGATTCAGGGCTCACGGTCAGGTCTTTAATCCACTTTGAGTTTATTTTTGTGTATGGTATAAGAATGTGGTCCAATTTCATTCTTTTGCACGTAGCTGTCCAATTTTCCCAGCACCATTTGTTGAAGAGAGTCTTTTCCCAAATTTTTGACTATGTACATGTCAAAAAATTTGTCTGACCTATGGGATATTGCTGTCCAGGAAACCACTGCTGGTAGTGACTGATTTGGCCATACAGTTGAAATTTAAAGCACAACCACTGTTGATCTTTTAAATATAAACCTCAAAGACATCAGTGAAGGTTGAATATCTCAATGTTGTCACGTATTTAATTACACAAAAGTATGACTATAATTAAATGAGTGTAAGATATTGGGTACATAGAATATTCTGTTTAGGGTTTTTCTTGTTTTTTTGTCATTATTTATAGCAGCAAAATGAGAAATATAACTTCATTTTATATTTGTAAAATATCTAATATGCTTACAGGACCAGGTAGAGTAGAAAATTAAATATGCCTAGATTTCTACAATCAGCATACTTCAATATGATAATTCTAAAATATTAAACCAAACATTTAGGGACACCCTTTAAGAAGAATCTAACATGTACAATAAATTAACATAGCATTAAGTCATATGGTTAGTTGTAGCATTATTTTTAAAATACAAATCTTATTAATAAATTATAAAATGTAAGAAAATTATTAGGAAAAATCTATAAGAGTATGAGATAAACTTGTCCAAATAAAAATACCAAATTCTTTCTCATAGGTCAACAATTTACTCACCTAAGTGACCCTGTTTCATTCATCTTCTAAAATATTACCATCGAACAATATATTCCAATTGTTAGACATCCTAAAAATATTCCAAAAACATATTCATATACATTCATATACATATATGTGGGATAAAATGTATTCCAAAAATATATGCATATTAAAATGGTGATTAAAACGCTTGAAAGAGTCACATTTCTACCTAATATTTGTGATCATTCTTCAATCAACAGCAGTGTTTTTTTTTTAAGATTTTATTTATTTATATGAGAGAGAGAGAGAGCCCGTGAGAGGGGAGAAGATCAGAGAGAGAAGCAGACTCCCCATGGAGCTGGGAGCCCAATGCGGGACTCAATCCTGGGACTCCAGGATCATGACCTGAGCTGAAGGCAGTTGCTTAACCAACTGAGCCACCCAGGAACCCAGTCAATAGCAGTATTAACGACTACTTGTTCTTTCTACTTAAATTGATTTTTAGTTTTGATATCAATTTTTAAGTGAATATTTTGTCTAGTTCTAGATTTGAAAGTGCAAATACTATTTTTTATATTGTAATTGTATAAAATAAATGGGTTTAGAAGCAACAGATCACATAATACTAATGTGAAGGCAGCAAGAAAATATAGCAAATAGCAGTAGTTTGCTTTCCATGTCCATATCTTGAGATGGATTACAGTAAGGTAGCATACTGTATCTTGCCATGACAACAGCATCTTGACCTATTTATATTTTAGCATTTTTGTCTCCTTTTAACATCTTAATAAATGACTTGCATATTTATTTTAAAACCATTTTAAACACAACTATTTTCTATTTTTTTCTTTCCCAAATCCCTTGAAAGATTTTGTATCAAACATAATGCCAGATCTGCCCTATCTGACAGTGCAGAGTTTACCAGAGCATTTAATTTCCGTTCCTGTCATTGTCTCCTGAATTTGTCCTAGCAATGAGAATTTCAAACCTAGGGATGCATTGTGATCAAGTTTTATGGCTAATTTCTTTAAGGAATGACAAGGTTAAGACTTCCATAAATCAATCTTAGTATGGCTATGACTGCACTTTCTGTGAGCACAAGCAAGTGTTAGATAACAATTATCACTGTGCTGAAGGAATCATGGCATTTTGTTTCACTCTTAGTTGCTTGTTTCTAGCATAGAGGAAGAACCTAGTAAATAATTAATTATAGTGTGAAAGCTACTACCTCACTTGACAATTTCTTTTAAAAATGAACTATACTCTTGGGTTCTTCTTAAATAGCTTTCTTATCCTTGACACACATCTAAATTGTCTATAATGTGCTTGGAATGCATGATTTAATCCCAGTTACTAAATATATAAAACAAACACATTTTCTGTTCTTCAAAGATAAAATAAAGATTATTAGTCAGTATTAGTATTAGTCAGTATTAGTATTAGTTAGTATTTGTTATGTAGTAATAAATGTGACCATTACTCACAATAATTCACTCATATATTAAAATATTTTGGGATTGATCTGCTTCTAAAGCCTATTTTCCGCCAAAGCTCAATAAATACAATGTAACCATTAAAACATTTTTTCTGAATGTTCAGAAAGAAAAAAAAAATCACACATGAACTCCTAATAAAGAGATAGAATCTGATTAGGAATCTGAAATTTAAATTCTTACTTCATTTTAGGCTTCCCGATTAACTTGGGAAAAGTACTGCATTTTTTTCTACTCAGTCTGATTTTGAAGTAGTTATATGCATTTATTTAATATGCATTTTAAAACATTGCTAGCTGATGATCTTATAAAATTTTTCTCAATGCTTGAGAATATAATATTTCTTGAAACAAAATTTTACAGATTTGGGGTTTATTATTATTAACACAGAAACTTAATTGTATATCTACCAAACTTTAGTTTCTTTTAAAATCTGGATAATTTTCTGTGTGAGTTGATGTGTGAGTATGTGGGAGTATGTGTGTTCATTTTAGATCCCACTGTTTTCTTATTCAAGGAATATCTGGCCATATGGAAACATATCCTTTTATTATTTAGGTAAACTATCTCTTTCAAAACTCATGAAAGAAAAACAACAACAACAAAACCTATTTAGGTTTCAGCCTGATGCCTCAGGATTGAAAAACATGCTTTATCTAGAATCAGCACAAAAAGGAAATAAATGAGAGAGATTTTGTTTATGTTTAAGGTGAAGGGTCTTTTCATATTACAGAGCTTCAGAGGAGACCTGAAGTAGCCCTTTGAGAAGAGTACATGAATATTTTTCTTGTTGTTTATTTTTATCAGAAAGGAAGTTTTAAGAGCACCGAGTGTCCATTGACATTAAAGACATCATAGGGAGATCAGAGGACACAAAGCCCATGACGTAGAATACATTTGTCTGACTTAAAAAACTATGTAAAGTTGATCCTTGAATAATGAAGGGGTTAAGGGTTCTGAACCCCTATATGGTTGAAAATCCACATATAACTTTTGACTCCCCCCACCAAAAAATTTAACTATTAGCAACCTACTGCTGATGGGAAGAATTATCTGTAACATAAATATTCAATTAATGCATATTTTTTGTTATATCTATTTTATACTGCATTTTTATGATAAAATAACCCAAAGAGAAGAAAATGTTATTTAAAAAATCATAAAGAAAATACTTTTACAATGCTATATTATATTTATCAAAAATCAGTGTGTCGTAAACCTATGCAGTTCAAACCTGTGTTTGCTCAATGGTCACTTGTGTATGGTTTTACATTTTTTTCTAGTTAAATGGAAAATTTATCTCAAGGAACTTTTTCTCTTAATAAATTGTCAAATCACGCATAGGTTCCTTGAAACCCAGAATAGCAATTTTCATTTGACTTTTAAGTTATGCCTAGGTTAGAAAAGAATTCTTCTATTTAACGTATTTCATAAGGAACATATGGCCTTTAGGGAACTGAACCTAGTAAATAATCGATTGTATGACCTTGGTTAAATTTATTAACCACCTATTTCATTCTTACAATATAATAGAAAAATTAGAATTCCATCACTACATACACATTTTGTTCACTGAGTATTCAGAGGAATATTTCAAATGCGATAAAACCTCAAGAGTTGAAATTAAGGATGACTAACATGCATAACTTTAGAGAAGATTAGATATAAATTCAATCTTTAACATTTTTCTTTATTATTCTCTTTATCGTAATTGCCTTTCACTGCAAAAATCTAAAATAAATGGAGAAAAATTACACCAAGAATTCTTCAGATCCTGGATTGGGTTAACACCAATACAAAGAGTTACTGCAGTACTTGAAGCTTTATTATATCTGCCTGTATTAAAAGCCACTGTGAATTTTGAAAATAATTATAATTTGAATGAAGACAGAAAGTTTGTGGGTGTCCTGGATTAAAAACAGTAACCATCAGACATCACACTTGACTTTCACATAAGACAGTGCTCACGCCCTCCTCTAATCTCTCAACATGTACCCACCACACAGATGATCACTTTCACTTCCCCCACACAAAACTTGAACATACTTACACACACACACACACACATAGTAGGCAGCAGGTCAAACTTGGTAACTCAGGAACATGTTTAAGATATATATCAAGCAAGTAATGGGGATGTGACAAGAGCTTTGGATACCTTACTTTGCAGTTCTGAATACCAGAAGATGTCCCAGAGTCAGAGGTGCCCTCTACAGTGAATTGGAATGAGCTTGGGCTATTGGAGGGACAAAGTTTAGGGCAAGAAGGCCAGTATGCTCTTGGAAATGGTTTTACATTGAGAGCTACATGACAACAGGCTTGAAGCAGGACTTTGCACACTTGAGACATGCCAACATGAAAAAAAGAGTAGTGACATCTCTGCAAATTTATCATGGCTTTTAGGATTTGCCTCAGTAAGATTTTTACTGAGATTACATCCTATGAGAGCCCTGAAATGATGTGTTCCCTTTTATCAAGCCCACTGAAAACACAATGCTACTTGCAGCATGTGACCCCTAGCCATGTGGAATCAATATCTGTAAGTTAAACCCTCCTGCCCAGCCTTTGAGATTCTAATTTCCACCTTTTATTGATCCAAATAGCTGTCCTAGAAACAGCCTCCAGTTTTGGCAATGACCTCATGGCCATAGTCTCCTATGACTTTCAGATAATACAATCTTGGCAGAGTATTTAAAAAAGCATAACAAATGCTAGGTAAGAAGCATGTTTTAACTTTAATTATTTTCTGTTTTCCCTATTTATCCTATAACCTAGAAAATTCTTCCCTGCTATTTCCCTGCTGCTTGTCTTCTACAACTTAGTTTATTGAATTCAGCATGATAAACAACTAAACTTTATTATTATCCCCTTGATTATTGATTGTCTCATATTAATCAATTTAACAAACACATAACCCTCACTATGTGTCAGACAGTGTGCAAATTGCTTTACAGATATAAATTCATGTATTTCTTATAACAATATGAAATACTTAGGATTTTTTCTCATATAATAAATAAGGGAACTGGGGCAGAGAAAGAATAAATACCTTGTCCATCATGGTCAAATAGCTCATAAGTGTTGGAGCCAGGTTTCAACCTCAGGCAATCTGGTTCCAGAGTCTCTATTGCTAGCCATTTTGATATGTTGCTCTTATCACACTGTGCTCTGATAATATGCTCACATCTTTCTTCCTATTAATATTGACATGACCAATCAATATTTATTAAATAAATGAAAGCTCTGACATGCATATCTTTGTTTAGATGACCTCATAGTATACTTTAAAACAGTGGGAAAAAAATCATCCTACAAATTGATTAAAGTTTAACTTATAATTATACTATGAACCTGATATTTGTCTGATAACACTTATAGATCACTCACATATATATTGAGCAACACAGCTGCTTATTTGACTTATATTTTAATCATGTCACCTATTAGAGAATGAACAGAGAAGTTATAACAAATGCTTATGGTAGAAATAAATAACTAGTAACTTACGTATTCACAGTGTACTTTTACTACCAAATTTTACTACTATTTGCCGATTAAGTCATTTTAAAGAGAATTATGGACTACTTTCCTTGCTTTCACTTCATGTTGAATTTGGTGTGTTCAACCAATTCAACATCTGCTAGTTAATGAGCCTGTTTCCTTTCCTTACACTATTTCAGAATAAGAGCTATTGATAAGTTGGGGCCAATTTTGTCAATGACATGTACAATTTAATGATTCTCTTTGCAAAAAGGGAATTTAGTATGATGCTACACTTTTATTTTTGAATTTTGGTTTGTTCTGCAAAACCTGTCAGGAAGTAGAAAAAATAAAAAAAGAACAGCTCCTGTCATAATACAATATTAAAAATTAAAAATAAATTGTTTCTAAACTGCTATGTATTATTTTGTCTACAGAGATTTTCCTAAGCATTCGTATTTTTACACAGAGATTTTCTTAAGTAATGATATTTTTAACCACAGGCAATTCTTTTTAGTCACTGTCAAAAATGACAACTACCTTTAAGGAGTGCATATTGTCTCAGCATAGGAAAGCATCATATCTAGTGGCTTATGACATTAATTATAGGTACCAACATTTTAAAAATAAAATGTCATAAATGACATCACATTGCTTACCTCCACAATATTTCTGGTTGGCAAGCAATTTGATCTCTGCCTGGAAAATTAAAGACTCAGTCAGCAAGTTCTACTGATAGGTATATATCCTTCTCCCTCTGCCCCCTCCCACTGTGTGTGTGTGTGTGTGAGCGTGCGCGCGTGTGTACACTCTCTCTCTCAAAAAAAAAAAAAAAATTATAAGATAATTGCTGATAAAAAAAAAAAGGTAGCACAAATGACCAGGAAGGTTAGTATTAGAATATGCTGTTGTAACAATTAACAGTTCTGGAAATAATCATGCCAGATTCTCATCTCATAATTTATGCTTAAGCAAAGTACAACTATATAACTGTGATGGTCAATTTTATGTATCAACTTGGCTAGGCTGTGACATTCAGTTGTTTGGTCAAACATCAGTCTAGATGTTGCTGCAAAGTTATATTTTAGATATAATGAACATTTAAGTCAGTAGACTTTGAATAGAACACATTTCACTCCATAACAAGGATGGGTGTCATCCAATCAGCTGAGAGACTTAAGAGCAGAGAGTGAAGTGTCCAAACAATCTCTTCAACACTACAACATCAACTCTTCTTTTTTTTGTTTTTTTTTTTAAGATTTTATTTATTTATTTATTTGACACAGAGAGAGGGATCACAAGTAGGTAGAGAGGCAGGCAGAGAGAGAGAGGGAAGCAGGCTCCTTGCTGAGCAGAAAGCCCAATGAGGGGCTCGATCCCAGGACCCTGAGATCATGACCCGAGCTGAAGTCAGAGGTTTAACCCACTGAGCCACCCAGATGACCCTACAACATCAACTCTTTCCTGAATGTCCAACCTACCTGGCTGCCCTTTTCAGACTTGATAGACCCAAACTCATGTGAGACAACTTCTTAAAATAAATCTTTCTTCTATTGAAGAGAAAACTGATATGTATCTTATTGGTTCTCTTTTCTGGAGAACCCTGAGTAAAATAATTTTATATAGAGAGAGAATAGAATTAGACACGTGATTAATAGAATTAAACACTTGTCAAAACTTCTTGAGGTAGGTGAAATTTCTATGATTCAAAAAAAAAAAAAACAGAACTAGAGGTAACTACATAAAAATGTAAGACTACTTTATGTAAAATACGAGCATAAAAATAAAATTATTTGGGGAATGTATATATTCTGGTAGTTTTATCATTTGAACTCAAATACAAAATAAGACAATTTCCAAATAAATAGCCTTTTCTTTTTGCTTTTACCACCATACACCAAAACCAGAAACTTGGGATTCATCTTCAACTCCTTGTGTTTATTCTTGCTACCAACAACACGTGAATTTCCACCTCTTTATAATTTTAGAAATTGCATTCTTCGAATACGTCCTGTTTTTCTCCCTTGCTAAAGCTATTCATTAGTTCAATTTTCATTTCTATGATTATAATAATAAACTATAATCCCTTTTCCATTCCTGTTCCCCTCAAAATTTATCCCTTTCAAAACTGCTAATATGAAAGTCTAGCCTTCAAATAAAACCTTTCAATGAATCCTATCACCTATAAAAGAAAACAGGTTCACCAAAATCTATTACCTTTCTACTTCTGGTCAAATCTGACTGCACTTCTGGTCAAATCTGACTGCTCTTCCATCTCTTGTATTTTACAAACTAGTAACACAGAAGAAATTTAACGTTACTTCAAATACGATTTTATTATTTCACATATCTATTCTTCTTCCCCAGAATTCCTTTCACCATCTTATCCCTCTGTTAACGTCTTTGCATCTTTAAAAACCCAGCTCAAGCTTGACTTGTATGTCATCTTTATTGATCAACATGGAAAAATAAAATGAACATTCCTTCTATGAACTCTGCTATTATCATATACAAACCTCTGCTCCAGAACTTATTTCACTGTTTTATAATTGTTAGTTTGAATGTGTAACTCACTTACTGCAATATTAATAATTTATAAATAGCAATTATTCATTATTTGAACTCTACAGCCTGGCTTATCATGTGTATCCAGTGAATGATTCTGACCTATGAAACATGTAGTTTGACTACTTCAAACCCATGAATTCAGAAAGAATTTATAGTGAAACAGAAATTAACTTTGTGATTTGTTTCAGAATATGTGAGCTTAAATCAGTATGCAAAATTAGGATTGCCTGGGTGGCTCAGTAGGTTAAATGTCCCACTTGGGGTTTCAGCTCAGATCATGATCTCATGAGTTGTGAGATCAGTTCTGAGTCAGGCTTCACACTCAGCAGGGAGACTGCTTGGGGTTATCTTTCTCCTCCTCTGCACGCCCCTACTTGCATTTGCTTTCTCTCTCTCTCAAATAAATAATCTTTAAAAAAATTCAGTATGCAAAACTATATTTGCCACTTACTTTTTGACATTTTGCTTTCATTATTTTATATGGGCAAAATTAAAAACAAAATTGTAATAACATACAGTCCTTGGGTAGTTGATTTGTATGTGATTTTTATTTTGTATACAATTTTTGGATGTTCAGTTCAGAAATTATGAAGAAAGGTAGAGGAAATTTTAATTGAATACATAAAATGTATTACAAAAATACTCTTAATATTTCTATCAAAACCACAGTCTGACTATGTTATATAAAAACATAAAAATATTTAAAGATTTATTTTCACCCAGTAGTAACATAATTTATTGGAAGGAATACTGGACAATTTAGTAATATTCTTGTTTACTTGTCCATAAGAAGTTAGGCAAAGCACTATTACTTTTCCAATCTGTATATTTAGTACAGTATTGTACAAGAGACTTTTCAATGATTCAGATGTACTGTCATTAAAATAATTAAATTGTTAATTTAAATTATTCAAAATAATTTAATATCTTTAAATACAAAATATTTAGTAGTAAGTATTAAGTGTTTACATCTAAATTAGAGCACAAAACTCTAATGAAGAGTGTAAAACTCTAATGTGAAAATTTCTTATTTTACTTAGAAAATACTTTTGTAATAGAAATCAAATATCTGTTATCTATATACTAAAAATAGGTGCTGAAGTAATTTAAGAACTGCTAGTTTGTTGGAAACATATTCAAGTACTTCTTATGTACTTAATTCTTATGTATTTAATGGAAACATATTCAAGTACTTCTTATGTATTTAATTATGTATTTAATAATTCAAGTACTTCTTTTTATTTCTTTATTTCCGGAACTACTGTATGAATTAGATGATAAGTTTTAGTATAATTTCAATAATACACAGTGTAAGTTCTGAGAAAGAGGTAGAGTCAGCAAACATATTTTGACAGAAAGAAACCCTTGGGGGAAATGTCTTATAAAATTTATGATGAACAAACAAAATTCTTCTAGTAACCACCTTTGTAATTTAAAAACAATACAACAAAATAAAAAGATGAGCATTTTTAAAAGTCATTGGTTTAACTGTTTATAGTAACCACCAAAAGTCACTGCACTATCAAATATTAACTTCACATTTTACTTTTGAAAACCATTATTTATTCCAAAAGACATCAATAAATTTTCAAAGAACAGATTAGTCATGTAATTTTTCTGGTCAGAAGACTTTGGTGACTCTTTCTTTTAGGAACCAAACTTCTTAAACCCACCCTGTGTTCCTCTGAGGACTCTAAAAAAAACTATCCCTCCCTACATTTTCAGTACTATATCAGAAGTGCTCATACTGTAAATGTCAGAAAACTCAACTCCATGCTTATTCAATAAAGAGAACACTTTCTCAGAGTTGGTTTATTAGGAGGTGGTGGATGTCATGAGAGCTTATACATCAACTTGGATAAGATGAACTGGAAAAAGGAAGCCACAACTGACCACCTAATCTCAAATGTGTTGAAACTTCTAAGAGAACCATTGGAAAGTTTGAGAAAGAGGAAGCTGAGATAAAACAAGCTTCATTAAACATTAAACATCCAAGTCTTGGATAACTTGAAAGCTCAATATGATTTCTTCCTGTGGGAATTTGAGAATAGCATGCACAATTTGATAATCAATATTGCTCCAAAAATTAATACTCTATTAAGAATATAACCCTGCTTACAATACCTTGGTTTTATTGCTACTGTCTGTAAATTTGAAGTCAGTGTCTCAAAGGAAAGGCAGAGCATTGACATGGCCTTCAAGCTTGAAGTCCTCAACAGATACTTGTCCTCATTTGATTATTTTTTATGTATTTTCTCCAGGCTAGATTACAGCTTAATTTGCTGTATTCTTTTTGGTCCTACAAAGTGTCCAAGAAGTATGTTAAACATAGAAATCTTCCATAATTATTTATCGTTTCTCTTTGCTATGGTCAAAGTAGTGACAATCTTTCTTTGAGATCCATCTGTACAGACCCATCACCATTACAAAAATCTATGTTCCATGCAAAGCTACCCTTGATATTTTTCATGTAAAGTGTCTGCTTCCTCTCTGTTTTCCTCTGAAGACAGCTTGATCAACCTGCTGAGCAATCTAGCAGAAAAGAGTGGTGGTAACCAGTGCAATGGCACCAGCTCTCCTCTCAATTCTGGTGAACTGGATGCTTTTTCAAGCTTGGATGCTGAAGTACCAAAACTGGGAAAATATTTCTTCTATTCTTCTTCTCCATACTGAAACATGGAAGTGTTGAGAACAAATGGTCTCCATTTCTTAAAGATGGGAACTCTAGCCACACAAATCACTTTTCTCTGGGATAAAAAGGTTAAAAATGGATGACTCTAAGCAAATTTTCAAATATACTTTTGAAACACGCTCAATATAAGTTCCCTCTCCTATCTTGTGTGTCTTCCTCAAGTTCTCATAATTGTCTCTGGCTGCTCTGATTTCTCTGAAGACTTAATAATACACAGCTCCATTGTACTCAATTGTCATTTAGATGATGCTTTCACCAAATTAAATTGATAGTCTGTTTTGGATCACTGCTCTGTGTGTGTGTGTGTGTGTGTGTGTGTGTGTGTGTTTCAAACAGGTTATCAATTTGCTCCCACACCATTTGGTGAAAAGAGCTTCCTTCCTGTTTTTGATTGCATTGACAACTTCCAAGATATTTAAAAATCCAAATGACTAAATTGTATTTGAACTGTTTCATTGGCTTGTCGTTCCTTATGCCAATACCACACTGATGTATTGCTGTAGCTTTATTATAAGTTAAGAAATTTGATGGAATGTTTCTACAATCTATATTCTTTTTCAAGATTAGCTTGGCTGGTCTATGTCCTTTGCATTTTTATATCTCTTTTAAAATAAGATTATCAATTTCTATAAAAATAAAAGATACTCACTTAGGTTATGAATGGGGATACATTCGGCCTACAAATCAATTTGGAGAGAATAAACATCTTAATAATATTGAGTTGTACTAAGATTCTTCAGACAAACTGAAACCCATAGGATCTATAGAGAGATATATGAAGAGGAGATTTGTTATAGGAGTTGGCTCACCTGATTAATAAATCTCACAACCTTCTGCCTGTAAGCTGGAACATCAAGAAAGCCAGTGATATAATAGTCCAACACCAAAGACCTGAGCTTAGGGAGGCACTAGTGTTCATTCCAGAGTCAGAAGTCCTAAGAACCAGTAAATCCAATGTCTGACAGCAGGAAAAGATGAGCTCCCAGCTGAAGAAGAGAGAACATTTGTTCTTCTTTCCCCTTTTTGCTCTATTAATGCTCTCAATGGATTAGATGGTGTCCATCCACAATGGTGAGGACTGATCTCTACCTGGTCTACTGAATCAAATGCTAATTTCTTCCAGAAACACCTTCACTGACACCTGCAGAATAAACATTTTGCCCAGTATGTGCACATCCTTTAGACCAGTAAAGCTGACATGTAGAATTAACCATTATCAGAGAATTCCAGTGACTCTGGTCTCTCTCCATATATTTTGACTTGAATTTATCTCAGCAGTATTTTGTAGATTCAGTGTTGAGGTCTTATACGTTTTTCATTTAATGTATCCCTACCTAATATTTTCTAATTTTATTTTCCAATTCTTTTGGCCATTATATAGAAATACAATGTTTTTTTTTATACATGGATCTTGAATCCCACAACTTTGCTAAATTCACTTATAAGTTTTAAAATTTATATGAAACCATTTCTCCCCTCATATAAGCAATCATATCATCTGCAAATAAAGATAGATTTACATCTTTCTTTCTAATGGTTATGTCTTTTATTTCCTTTTCATGCTCTATCACGTGGACTAGTACCTCAATAAAATACAGAACAGATGGTGATAATAGACATCCGTGTTATGGTCCTGATTTGGGGGAGGTGGGGAAACATCACTGTTGGGTATAATATTAGCTTTATAATTTTTGTACTTACTTCTATTAGATTAGAGAAGTTTATTCCTATGCATTGGTTGTCTGAAAAGTTTGCTTTTTTTATAAATGGCATTGAATTTTACCACTTTCTTTTTCTGCATCTATGATGTGTGAGTTTTTTCCTCCTTTATTCTGTTGCTATTTTGACTGATTTTGAACATTTACCTTGCATCACTGAATTTTGGCTGCTAAACAAACCTTTCATTTCAGGAATAAACCCTAGTTAATTGTGATATATTATTGTTTGTATTTATCTCTGGATAATATTTGCCAAAATTTTGTTGAAGATTTTTACATTTATATTCAGGCAGAATTCTGGTCTATAAATTTCTTTTCTTTGTCAAATTTTGATAAAATGATTGTACTGGTCACATAAAGCCATTTGGGAAGTGTTTCATCATTCTTTCTATTCTGAAAGAGTTTTCTTTTTGTTCTTGTTGTTGTCATTTATATTTGATAGAACTCTGTAGTGATGCCATGTGATCCTAGAGATTTCCTTGTGGAAATCTTTAAATGACAATTTATTTATATAAAATGTATAGAATTAGTCAACCATTCTGTAACTCCTTGTGACTATTTCAACTGTGATGTTTTTTCAAGAGATTTCTTCATTCCTCCTAAATTATCAAATTATTGGCAGAGCGTTGTTCAAAATATCTATTGTTCTTGAAGGATCTGTAATTTAGCAATTAGTAATTTGTGTGGGGGTGGATTTTCTTAATATTGCTAGGGGAATAGCTGTGTGTGTGTGTGTGGTTTTTATTTTTTTTTCTTTTTTTAGATACTATAGTAGTTTGGGCTTAGTAAAAATCAATTATTTGTTTTTTAATGTCATTTACATCTGTTTATATCTGTAATCCTTTTTCTTTCCTTGAGCATAATGTGCTTTTATTTTTTGTTGACAGGTCTTGCATTGAAGCTTAAATCATTTCTTTTAATACTCTCTTTTCTACTGTAAATACCTAAAGTTAAATTTTATTCTACCCATTGTTTTCATTACATTTTATAAATTTCCATTACTACTCAGTTCTAAATATTTTCAGTAATCTTAAAGGTACATATTAAAACTATTACTTGTTTTATTTAACTTTTGTTTTCTCATTATTATGGTAAGAATGATGGTCTTTCATGACTTTTTATATCTTGCTGATAGTGGAATATCTATAATGTACTTTTAAAAACATGATTTGATATGGCTCAGAGTGACATTGTTTCTCTTTATTTTCAAAATGTTTTGTATTTTATATGACTGTTCCTTCTTATTTTCCAAGCCATTATCTACATTATGATTTCAAATTTTTTTATTTCAATGTGTATAATTAACTTCTAGTTTTCATTATTTAATCACTTCAGTATTTTAGACACTTTCAGCATTTCTAAGACTCTTATCATTACTTTGAAATGTAGAATAAAAAAATGTACATACAGCTTTATTTTATTTTTATTATTTTTAAGCTTTCATTTTAATTCCAGTTAGTTAAAATACAGTAGTATATTAGTTTCAGATTTATGAAGCAGAGGGGAGGTGAATCAAAAGGGAGAATGACTCAACTATTATTAGCTTGGAGAATAAGCAACTTCTTATATCACCAGTACTCATCACAAGTGCACTCCTTAATCTCCATCACTTATTCCCCTCATCCTTCTATCTCCCTCCCCTCTGGTAACCATCAGTTTGTTTTCTGTAATTAAGAGTTTGTTTCTTGCATTTTCCCCTTTGTTCATTTATTTTGTTTCTTAAATTCTACATATAAGTGAAATGGTATAGTATTTGTCTTTCTCTGATTTATTGCACTTAGGATGATACTCTCGCTCTACCTATGTAATTAATAATGGGAAAACTTCATCCTTTTTAATGGATGAATAATATTACATTGTATATATTAAAAGTAATTTTTGTTAATTTTGTATTTATTGCCATTTTATTCCTTGTTTTGTAGTTGTTTCTGAAGATTTCCTCTGATCTTTCCTTGTCTTTCTCTCTTTCTTGGTTTGCTGGTCTTTTTTAGTGATATGTTTGGAATTCTTTCTCCTTATTCTCTACATATTTATTAGTGGTTTTGATTTGTAGTTACCATTAATTTGTATATAATGTCTTCTGCATGTAGCAGTATATATTGAATTGATGGCCATTTAAGTTTGAACCCATTCTTTATTCCTCTCCTCCCCAGATTCTGGTATATGGTGTCATATTTTACATCTTTTTATTGTATGAGTACCTTGACTAAAATTTTTTACAGAAATATTCATTTTTATTGCTTTTGTGTTTCCTAACTTCGTAGTGTCACTTTTGGTCTTCCTTTTCCACTCAAAGAGTCCCCTTTAATATTTCTCACAGGGCTGGTTTAGTGGTCATGTACTCCTTTAGTTTTTGTTTGTCTGGGAAACTTTTTATCATTCTTCCTCTTCTGAGTGGTAGCCTTGCTGGCTAGAGTATTCTTGGCTGCAGATTTTTCCCATTCAGCTCTATGAATATACCCTTCCGGCTTAGAAAGTTTCTGCTGAAAAATTTACTGATAGCCTCATGGAGTTTCTCCTGTATGTTACTGCCTTTTTTTTTCCTTGCTACCTTTAAAATTCTTGCTTTATTGGGGCCCCTGGGTGGCTCAGTGGGTTAAGACTCTGCCTTCAGCTCAGGTCATGATCTCAGGGTCCTGGGATCAAGTCCTACATCAGGCTTTCTGCTCTGCAGGGAGCCTGCTTCCTCCTCTCTCTCTCTCTGTCTGCCTCTCTGCCTACTTGTGATCTCTCTGTCAAATAAATAAATAAAAATCTGTTAAAAAATAAAATGTAATAAATAAATTATAAAAATAAAATAAAATAAAATAAAATTCTTGCTTTATCACACTATATTTCACTGATTTAATTACAATATGGTTTGGTATGGATCTGCTTTTGTTGATTTATTGGGGATTATCTTTTCCTCCTGGATCTGGATATCTATTTCTTTCTCCAGATTAAGGAAATTTTAGTTATTATTTCTTCCCCCATTTGCTCTCTTCTTCATCTGGGACTTTTATAATATTAATGTTATTACATCTGATGGAGTCACTGAGTTCTCTAACTCTGTTCACATTTTCCATAATTCTTTTTTACCTCTTTTTTCAGTTTGATTACTTTCTATTACTCTCTCTTCTAGGTCATTAATTCATTCCTCTGCTTCTTCCAGCCTGCTGTTCATTCCATCAAGCATATTTCTTATTTCATTTATTGAGCCCTTTATCTCTATTTGTTATTCCTTAGCTCTGTGTTAAGAGTCTCACTAATGCCTTCCACTCTTTTCTCAAGTCCAGTGAGTATCTTTATGATCATTACTTTAAATTCTCTATCAGGTATATTAATTATATCTGTTTCACATAGGGCTCTGGCTGTGGCCTTGTCCTATTCTTTGATTTAGAACAAATTCCTGTCTTCTCATTTTGTGTAAGTGTGCCTGATTCTCTGTGTTAGGATAGTCAGCTACATCTTTCATTCTTGAGGGTAATGGTCTTATGAAGAAGAGATCCTGTAGTGCCCTACTGTGTACCATCCCCTGTTTCCCAGGGCCTGGTGCTTTAAGAAGTACTCTAATGTGTGCTGCAAGTGCTCTGCTGTTTTGTCTTGGCCACTTTATCCTTTAGGCCAGTCATCTGCAGAGGTTCTCTTTGCTTATTGTGGGCAGCGTTTTATCCCTGGCCTGAATGTGATGAGTTTTAACTAGATGTTCTCTGATCTGCTTATGAAATGAGACCTGTTGCCAACACTACCAGAACCAAGGCCCTGCAAAACTCTCAGGTTATGAGACATGGTGTTAGCAGGGGCTTGGGCCAGTCTTATTGTGGAGGGAGCCCACCACCCTGAGACTCAGGCAGATGTGACTAGGAAGGAAAATTCCACCAGAACATGACAGGGTGGGCTTGGTATAAGCAAGTTTGGTAGGGAGTGTCAACACTGCACTGGTTCCTGCGGGTGATCCTGTGCTTAAGCTGAAGGGTGGAGGAGAGGAAAATGGCACCTTCCAGTTCCTTTGTTTACATAGGGGTCTCTCTGGGAATAGTGTTTCTGGTGAATGATGAATGGTAGGGAATATAGGTCTTGGTATAAGCAAGTTTGGTAGGGTGTGTCAACATTGCACTGGTTCCTGCAGGTATTCCTATGCTTATGCTGAAGCGGGGAGGGGGGGGGGATGGCACCTGCCAGTTCTTTTGTTTACATAGGGGTCTCTGTGGTGAATGGTGCCTCTCTGGGACACACTCCAAGATGAGTGTGCTACCGTGTGCCCCAGGCACTCTTCAGATTGCTGTTTCCACACTCTATGTCCCCAGACTGTTTGCCTTACTTTTTTTCTAAGTTCCAGTGCTGTCTGGGCTCTATCCCATCCAGGCCTACTAACCTTCAAAACTCTAGGCTTTCAGCCACATTGGTTGTGAGAATTCACAAAATTCAGCCCTCTTGAAAAAATGAAACAAGATGGGACCAGGAAGGAAGACAAACCATAAAAGTCTCTTAATCTCAGGAAACAAACTGAGGATTGCTGGGGGTAGGGAGGTGGTGGTGGAGGGAATGAGGAATAAGGTGCTGGGTTATGGACATTGGGGAGGATATGTGCTATGTTGAGTGCTATGAATTGTGTCAGACTGATGATTCACAGACCTGTACCACTGAAGCAAATAATACATTATATGTTAATAAAAAAAAAAAATTCAACCCCTGTTGTTTTCCAAGCCAATTGCTATGAGGAGTCATCTTCCATGTGTGCTCCCTTTTGTACTACTCTATCTTTTGCCCTTCTCAGTGACCGTGGCTTCCTCCTGCAACAGTGGCCCTGATCCGTTTCCCTCCAAACTGTGTCTCTACATTTCCTACCTTCTTCAGTGTGGTCTCTTCTCTACCTTTAGTTATGTGGATTGTTCTGTCAGTCCTCAGATTGATTTCTGGGGTATTTAGGATGATTTGATAGTTATCCAGTTGTATCCATGGGATGAGATAAGCCTAGGGTCTTCCTACTCCACTGCCATCTTCCAACCCCCCTCATACTGTTTTTACTTTTTTTTTAAAAAACAGGAAAATATTTTATATGTAAAGGCTATAATTTTTAAAAAAATATTATTTAAAGTATTTTTATATCGTGAGCTGGACTAAAGACAAATTACATTTTATTAGGTATAAAGTAATGAGACAATTAAAACTTTTAGACAAAATACAAAATGTGACACCACTAGTTCTGTCATGATTTTAAGGGTTGTTTTGATATTTAAACAAGCAGTTAATTATTTGAAAACTTTTGATAACTATGGGACATCAATCCATTTTCACAAAATTTCATTTTAAAAACTTTCTTTAAAATCAAGAAGAGATTTGTTAAGTACCTCCCCGCCCCCACACACATTCACATCCTTTCCTTTTCTTTTTCTCTACCATTGTCATTTTCTTTAAAAACTGGCATTGGTTTATAATAGTCTTAATCACACACTCTCAGGAAATAAAATGTCTAATTTCAGAACAGGAAACACAGAAATATTTAGCAAACAATAAATTTCATTAGAAAACTAAATCTCAGGGGTGCCTGGGTGGCTCAGTGGGTTAAAGTCCCTGCCTTCGGCTCAGGTCATGATCCCAGGGTCCTGGGATCGAGCCCCACATCGGGCCCTCTGCTCGGTGGGGAGCCTGCTTTCTCCTGTCTCTCTGCCTGCCTCTCTGCCTACTTGTGATCTCTGTCTGTCAAATAAATAAATAAAATATTTAAAAAAAAAAGAAAACTAAATCTCAGATTAACTAAGAATGTCCCATTCTTAATAATTTCTATTCCCCATTTATTTTGTTTTGTTTTGTGAGCAGTAGTTTTATTTTTAACTTTAGAGATTAGAAAAAATCATTTATGCATGAGATATTTACACATAAATGGATGCATTTTAAACAATAAAGAAGAGTTATACTTGTAATTTTCTTTCCTTTCTCTGTCAAACTTAATAGAAGTTAAAAAATAGAAGGCAAATCATGAAGAAATAGAATATGGCCTCTGAAATATACTAAATTACTAATCTTCTGCTGGCCAATCTATTTGGTATTCTCTAGAGTAGAGGAAAGGTGTGAATCTTTTACATTAGAGATACAATGAGTGAAATTATCATAGAGAGAAACATGTTATCATCCTTCATATTTCAAAAACTCAGAGAGGGAAACTCACCCAAAACTTGTCCAAAACCTGTATTCTTGTTTGACTGCATAGTACCTACCCCCTTCGAGTACTTATGTTTGTGGGAGGTATGGAAGAGCATCCAGCACAGTCTGTGATTTTGCTGACCCATGGCTGAGAATTAAGGAAAGAGACAAGTCACACTTCTTTGGACCCAAGGGATGGTTCTTTTTTCCTGGGCTTATAAACCTAACATAATTCTGACCTTGAAGGGGCAGCTTATTTACCACATCATTCTGTGTTCTCAGGGGGAAAAAGTATGAATTTAATTATATCCTTGTCAAGAGGTAATTCCATTTCAAAAATTAATTTTCAGTGCTTTGGAGTTATTGCACATTAAAAAATATTGTCACACAAAAAACATGGGTGGCCTGTCACAAACATTATGAAACTATTGACCTTACATAGCTTCATCTACACAACTATTGATTTTTTTCTGCCTTTATTTTGACATTTCATATGATTTCATCTAAGATTCATCACTGTGGAAATGTCAGGTTTAAGGGTGTGCTTTTATTGTTTGGGAAGAGCCATCTTAGAAATGGTTTACTACTTATCTATTAGAAGCAGTAGGCTGGATTCATCAACGTTGAAATGATTCAGCATCAAGTTTATCACACTTATTTTTCCAGAGGTTTCCAGATTGCTCTTTTTCCCCTCCTGAGAAGTGAATTGGGTTGTCACTTTGGGTATTAGATGTCAATAATTCCTAACAGGGCTTTAAAACATTCTTAATTTAAGGACTTCCTGGTTTGAATGATACAGTTGCTAATACAGTTTCTGTTTGTTGGGAAGGTGATGGGGGCTCTAATACATTTCCAAATGCCACATTATTCAGAACATGGTCAGAAATCAATATTTTAATGCAATTTCATCATAAAAATTTTTTGTCATATCCAGATTTTCAAACTAGATTCTTCATGTTGTCTTCCCCATACCCCAATGGGAGATAAATAAAGTTTTGAAGACCCTGACTGGGGTCTGTGACCAAAATGTCATCTGAAAATATGTCTCCCTTTTGCTTAGCTAGCTTTTTCAAACTGACATTTGCAGCACATTACAAAATAAACTGAGGACTTCAAATCAACAGTGAATAATTTATGTGTAAATAGACTGACTTTTATTAATATAAAAATTGGAAGAAGAGTCAACACATTATTTGTGTTACTATAGACTGGTTTTAAACCAACCAGCAGCATGTGAAAAATCATATTTTCAGACAGAACCAGCTACATAATTTGCAAGGCTCAGTGCAAAATGAAAATGTAGTACACTTTGTTCAAAATTATTAAGAATTTCAACAGCAAACATTAAACTAAGTCCAAGACCCTTCTAAGCATAGGAGCCTGTGTAACTGCACAGGTTTTATGCCTCTGAAACTAGCCCTGTTTCCAGTTCCTATCCATGAAAATTTAACTTTTTGATTCCATTTGCTGATGAAGAAGAACTTGACCTTCTTACACTACAGTTTTCCTTCCTAAAGAAAGAAACCTCAAACTGAGATAATCTATATACAGATTTACTAAAATACCATTAACTTACTAAAATTTTAAAAAATGATAATTTTAAAGTATACAAAATACCATCTTTTTGACTATATTTTTCTTAAAGTCTCTGGATTAGAGATATGTTTTTAATTTTGTGTAACTGACTAAAGTTAAAAAGCAAAATAAAAATAAAATAAAAGCAAATTCCACTTAATCAATCTCATGCTAACGTTTCCTTTTTATGGAAGGTAATTCCAAAAGGTTTAAGTATCTCTCCATCTGTCGTCAGATTTACAGAGAAAAGTACTGTTAATGAAAATGACAGTATACACAAGGTTACCTTTATAAGTTACCCACTATTCTCAAAATGACACTGCTTTCCACTGCAGATAAGAAACTATTATCTGAGTTCCATGTTCTCTATCACTTGTTATCAAAGAGGTAATGATTGATTTAAAAGGAAAGAAAACATTGTAATATGACTATATCTCATTTATTAATGAAATATTTTTCTATCAGCTAGGAAAGAATTGTTACCAGGAAAAATATTATGCATAAAATACATTAGGAAATTTATTCCATATGATTTTTGAATCCTAAGTTTTTACAATGATTTAAAACCAAGTCACTCTACTAAAATCCAATTACATTTTTAGTGGCACATGTTTTTCTTTTTTCTCTTAATTGAAGGAAAAACTAAGATTTTTTTGAGTCGTTAATGTTTTAATTATGGTATTTGATTCAGTGAAGAACAATTCTCCTAATGAGAGCTGGCCTACTTAATGACATTACTCAGTGTATTATTTAACTAATCAGATTTTTCCTTCAATCCCAGCATTTACTACTTTATTTTACATATTCAGAGCAGACATGCTAGCATGTGTATTAATGTTAATTGAAGTTATTCAGGTGGATGACAAAGAAAATTAGACCCCTCAGGGTGTCATATTCCCTTGTAGTTTTAAAAAAAAAAAGCTTTCAAGAACTGCGTGTATAAAATTGAACAAAATACTCAACTCCACATGCCACTTCAGATTTTCTAAGCATTTGATCATGCAGCTGAGAATGTCCCTGGCAAGATATCTCACAAAAAGAGATTAAATAATAAAAATGGGCTTACAAAAAGAAATTCCACAAAAATTCTGAAAGGTAATTTTGAGTCTAAAATTATAAGGAAAACATTTTAATAAGCTCATCTTTGTTGAGAAATGGTCATGTTTATATCAATCAGTTCTCTGATCTGTTTCTAAATCATGGGACTTAAACAAAAACACTATGCCCATGAAACTTGCAAGATATTTAACGTCTTTTAAAAAAGCTTGAGAAATCTCTCTTCCAAAGCATGTTATTTTATTCTATATTCAAATCCCCACCTAAAAAATATGTTAAGAGGTTTGATAAAGTTGCAAAATGTAAATGGGATCTATTGACTTTAAGCAGAATAAAATCAGAAAGAGAATAAACTCTTTCTCCCAGTAGTACCACAGGGAGAAAGAAACACAGTTTCAAAGCACAAGAGAAATTAAAGATAGCAGTATTTTAGTGGAACTATAAAGAGCCAAAATAGAATTTAGAAGGGGTGTCGCAACTTTAAAATTACATCTTAAAATTATTAGATTGATAAGGATTCTGATGGAAGTGTAAATCTGAAGTCACTTCTTATTTACTTAGTCTATGAACTGAAGCAGTTTTTCTCTGTGGATTAAAAAAAAAAAGAAGAAAATGCAGGCTCTGTTGGTTGGGTGATCCTCCATACTAAGCAGAAAGCTTCAGGAGTTCCCAAGACTTTTTAATCATTTCCCATTGCCTATCTCACCCTCATTTTCCAGTTTGTCTCCTTGAAGACCTCTCCTTTTATCTTCCACTGCCTCCTCCCTTCATTAAACAGATCCCTGTTTCTCCCATCTACACAGGCTGACACCTCAGGTATTCTGAGGGACCATTTAGATGCCACCCTCATTTCCAAAGCTTTCCTGAATCTACCAGAGCAAAGGCATACCCCATCCTCTGAATTTTTATAGTCATTTTTCACAGTTTGGTAACATATTTCATTCTTTCTTCTAACTTGTTTCTTTATGCATGTTTTCCCTCTTCTATTGTCAGATTCTACGTTTTTTTAAGGAAAAAGATAAGTATTACACTCGTGTCTAAATATGTCATTTGCATATACACATTTAATAAATGTTTGGTAGATAAATTAACAATGAACCATTGAGTTTTAACGTTCCGTTAATCTCTAAACTGAGCCACCACATTCGGAATGGTATTAATCAGGATTAGCAATGTTGGTCTAGAGGCACACTGGCTGAGTGGAATTCTGACCTTTTATAATATTCATTGATGTATGATTTTGGGCAAGTCACTTAACACCTCTCTGTTTCAACTTCTTTGCCTTTTAAATGAGCATGGTAATACAGGGATAATTTGAGGGATAAAGAGGTTAATCCATTATATTTGTTTGCTTATGTTGTCATTACAAAGGACTACAGACTGAGTGGCATTATGAACAAATTTATTTCTCCCAGTTCTGGGTACTGGGATTCCAAGAAGGTGTTGGCAGGTTTGGTTTCTTATGTAGCTTCTCTTTGGCTTGCAGAGACCCTTTCTCCCTGTCTCTTCACACAGTATTTCCTCTGTGCATGCCCACCTATCCCAAGTGTCTCTTGGTGGCCAAATTTCCTCTTCTTACAAGGACACCAGTCAGATTAGATTAGGGTCCACCCTAAAGGCCTCATTTTAACTTAATCCATTTAACTTAATCCTAATCTTAATCCTATAAAGGCCCAATTTCCAAGTAGTCAGATTCTGAAGTCCTGGGGCTTAGGGCTTCAACATAGAACATGAGGGGGTAAGGTGTATTCAGCCTGTAATATTCAGGTAAATCACATAATACAGTACCTGTCACCATAATGGTAGCTTGGTAGTGGTGGTGGTGTTATTTCTCTCACTTCAGCCTTACTCTCTGTGCCTTCGGATTATTTGGGGCATCTTTGTCTTATTCTACCAATGAATATTTTCTTTTCCTTTTAATTTAAAGATAACTTCAAATCTGGATCCCATGGCTACCTCCCTATGCCTATTTATTACCTTAAAAGCAAACTGCTGTTTACTAATAACTATAAATATTTCATTATTCCATCATATTTAACTGAAATTTTAGACTTCTAAGAATCTCTGTTCTCAACTGCGCTTATTAAAAACTTTAGTGTAAGTTGTTTTAAGTTGTAAAGGATTTTTTCATTACCATAGAATAATTGAAGAAATAAGAATAACTGAAATAGAAGAGATTCAAGCAGTTTTATAGAAATGGGCATAAAATATCACATATATTGCATGTATATTATACTGTATGAGAAAGATAGTGATCTGAGCTAATAGTGAAGTATAGAAGTTAGTTACCCAAGAGTCACTATATTCGGAATAATTTGTCACATTGGAGAATCCATATGGCACAGAAATTGAAATAAGTCAATTCATAGACATACTGTAATCTAGAAATATTTGCATGGAAATTCCTTCAGTTATAACTGTGTCCCATGACTGAGTTTTATGTAACATATAGGTAAGGAAGGCAACTGCTGCTAGTAGCTTTTTGTAGAATTTTATACAATATTTAGAGTACTTTGGCCTTGACACCATAAATCAGCCACCCTTTTTTCTTATTTTTGGCATATCACATTAACCAATATATATCTTACATTTTTTTTTGAATAAATGGTTCTAGCTAGCTTAGTAGTGATCAAAAAGGAGGAAAAAATAATTAATCAGGAAAATAACCTGACCAAGATGTGGAAATTACCCCCCAGTGCAGAGATTTAGCTGCCCACAGCCCATTTCTGAGCAAAAATGAATTAAGGATACTCCCTTAGAAACCACTTAGAACTTAAGAATCTTAAATTTATATAACTTGAGGCAGAAATGAGTGCTTTTTACAGAAGCTTCAGTTTTTTAGTCTTCCGTCAAGCAAATGGTATTGGCAAAAATTGAAAGCACACATCATGAAACAGCAAAAATCTCTCCCACAGCAAAGGACAAAATAATTTTAAACAAACTGTTGAACTGTTGTAATTGTAGAAGAAAGCACTGGAAATCTGATGAGATTTCTAAGAAATATGATTTGCCTCATTGCAGAGCCTCTGAAATTAAATTTGAGAAATGTCTTACTTTGCATTAAAACTGCCTTACCAGTCCACGAATGCTCCTTAGCACAATGTTGTGTATCAAAGTTTTATGAATTCTAACAAGAACTTAAATCATTAATTTCAGTGTTATGGAGTAGCTTCTCAGTGGCAAGTAGATTCAGTCTCCAAATGCCATGAATAACACTCTCACCATTGAGGTTATCAGACTTTGTTTTAGGAGGACATTTGAGCCTAGAACTCCTCTGTCACTTTTAAATTCAGCTACTTTTGATTGAACCAGGAAAGTTCACCGCTAAAAGTAATAAGCAATAAATTACATTATAAAACATAAGAATATTGTGTAGTGCAACCAGCCCTCCTCTATTTTATATATTTACTAACTCTAAGTTTGTAAATTGCTTTCTTTTTATTTTATTTTTTAAGAATTTATTTTTTATTTGAGAGAAAAAAAAGAGCACGCACAAGCTGGGAGGAGGATCAGAAGGACAGGGAGAAGTAGACTTCCCGCTGAGCAGCGCCCTGACACAAGGCTTAATCCCAGGCCCCCAAGGTCATGACCTGAGCAAAAGTCAGGTGCTTAACCAACTGAGCCACCCAAGTGCCCCTGTATGTTGCTTTCTTAAGTACAATTCTTCTATACTTTCCTAGAAAAATAATTCATTGGTTGTCTTCTTTGAAATGCATTTCAAGGTCCACTTTGTACATCTTCACAGAATGTTTGTAATAAAAGACATTTTCCTCTTATTTTGTAAACAGAAACTGAAAATGAAAATGCATATGAATTACTTTACAAATTTACATGTACTATTCCTTACTATAAAGAGAGAAGGAAGTAAAGATGACTAAGAGGATTTTCAAGTTTATTTTTTTAATACTCTCTTAGGAGCCCATTTAGTAATAACAGAAAATTCACTATATCCTATCCTAAATAACGTCTTTATAAATACATAATTATATTTTCCAAAACAACAAAAAAGCATTTACTGACAAGGGTAATCTTATATTTTTAATTGACATTTTTATTGAAATGTTTGTAGATTCACATGGAGCTATAAGAAATGATACAGAGAGATCTTTGTATACTGCTTATGCACTTTGTCCAATTTCCTTCTCAATGGAAATATTTTGCAAAACTATAGTATAATATCACAACTAGGATATTGGTGTTGATATAACTCAATTTTATTTAGCCTTCCCCACTTTTACTTGTCCTCATTTGGGAGTGTGTGTGTGTGTGTGTGTGTCTGTGTTGAGTTCCATAAAATTTTATCACTTCTATAGCCTTGTGTAACAAGATACCAAATAGTACTAACACCACAATCATCCCTGGTATTGCCTTTTTGTAATCACACCTCTTTATCCCCTTTCCTCTGTCAAATACTAATCTCTCTTTCATTTCTAAATTTTATTTTTTTAAATATTATGTAAATGGAATTATACAGTATGTAACCTTTTGGGACTGGCTTTTTTCACTCGGTGTAATTTCTGCTAGAGATTAATCCTAGTTGTCTCAATATTATAATTTTTTATCACTGAGTAGTATTTCGTGGTATTATATATATATATATATATATATATATATATATATATCTCAGTCTGTTTAATCACTTATCTGTTGAAGAACACCTTGGCTGATTTCATTTTTTTGATATTACACATAAAACCACAAAGTAAATTTATTTACAGGGTTTTTGTGAACATAATTTTTCATTTCTGTGAGATAAATGCTCAGAGTGAAATTACTGAACCCTATGGTAATTGCGTGTTTAGGAATATAAAAACTGCCAAACTGGTTTCCAGAGTGTGTATGCTTTTATATGTTCCCACAAGCAAAATGTGAGTGACCTGGTTTCTCTACATCCTTGCATTTGATGTCATACTATTTTTTGGCTTTGATCAGTATAATAGGTGTAGCTACATCTCATTGTAATCTTAATTTGCATAGCTAATGATGTTGAATATCATTTCATGTGCCTATTTGCCATCTGTATATCCTCTTTGGTGAAATGTCTTTTGATGTCCTTTTCCCATTTTCTGATTTGATTGTTTTTTTACTGTTGAATTTTTAGTTCTTTATATAGTCTAAATGCTATTCTTTTGTCAGGTATGTAGTTTGCAAATATTTTCTCCCAGTCTGTAGTTTGTCTCTTCATCCTCAGGACATGGTCTCCACAGAGTGAAAGTTTTTAATTTTGTTAAGGTATAATTTATCTTTTTTTCTTTTTTTGGGTCAAGACTTAGAATTCATTGCTAAGCCCTCGATCCTAAATATTTTCCCTTATGCTTTTGTCCTAAAAGTTTTATGCCTTACGTTTAAGTAAATTTACACAGACATTATATGTAATTCAGTTTGAATTAGTATTAGGTTTATGCTGTGATTCTTTTTTTTTTTTCTTTTGCCTGTGGATATCTACTTATTCCAGTGTCATTTGCTGAAAAGCCTATATACTACTTCTTTTATTGAATTGCTTTTGAATCTTTGTCAAAAATCACTTGATCAGGTTGTGTGGGTCTATTTCTGGATTCTCTGTTCTGCTTCATTGATTTATATGTCTGTATTTCCTCTAATACCACACTGTTTTGATTACTATAGCTACAGAGTAAATCTTTAGTAAGTAGAATATTTCCTCCCTCTTGATTCTTCTTCATCAAAACTGTTTCACGTATTCTAGTGTCTGTACCTTTTCCTTATTTCCAACAAGCTTGTCTGGGTCTTCAAAATGGTTCGTTGAGATTTTGATTAGAATTGTATTAATCTACAAGTCAATTTGAGGAATAATTGACATCTTTACCATATTGAGTCTTTCTGTTCATGAAAAAAAGTGTATCTCTCCCTTTATTTAGGTCTTCTTTGATTTCTTTTTCCAACATTCTGTAATTTTCAACATGCAGATCCTGTACATATATTGTTAAATGTATATGCATTGCATTCTATTTGGAGCAACTAGAAATAGCATGGGGTTTTTAACTTCAGTGTCCACATTTTCATTGGTAGTATATAGATATGTAGTTGATGTTGGTCTTGTATATTCCCATCTTATTAGTTATAGGAGGGTTTTGTGTGGGGGGTTGTATATTAAGATTTCTTTACATAGACCATCATGCTTTCTGCAACCAGAGATAGTTGTATTTCTTTCTTTCCATTCTGTGTGATTTTTCTCTCTTTGTTGTGTTACTGAAGAGACTAGAACTTTCACTACTATGTTGCATAAGAGTGCTAGGGGTAGACATCCTTGCCTTATTCTTGATAGTGGGGGGAAAACATTCAGTTTTCACCATTAAATATGATGTTATCTATATGTTTTTATAGATGCTTTTTATTAAATTGAGGTAATCTCCCTCCATTATACTGAGTGTTTTTATCATGTGGATGTTGGATTTGTGTTACTTTTTCTGTGTTGATTGATCATATGATTTTAATTCTTTAGCTTGTTGATGTAGTGTGTTACATTGATTGATTTTGAATCATCAAATAAGTCTTACATGCATAAAATATGCACGTGGTCATGGTGTATAATTCTATACACTGCTGAATTATTTTTGCTAAGGCTATATTGAGGATTTTTGCATTTAAGTTTCATAAGAGAGAGTGAATGTTTATTTGATATTGTGTTTAACTCATTGGTCTTAGGGTAATATGGACATTACAAAATTAGTTGTGAAGAGGTATTCTGAAAAAGATTGTATAAAATTGTTGTTAGTTTTTAAAATTCTGGTAGAATTCCCCAGTGAAACTATATCAGCCTGAACAGTTATTTTAACAAGATTTTAAATTATGAAATCAACCCTTTAATGGTTAAAGGGTAATAGTAAGAGTCCTCTTTCTGGCCTGCAGATGGCTGCCTCTTTACCATATTCTCATATGACAAAAGAGAGAGAGACAGAAAGGCAGAGAGAGAACATTCTCTAATCTCTTCTTATAAAGTCATTAATCACGTTTATCATGAGGATCTTACCCTCATGACCTTATTTAAACCTACTTTCCTAAGGCCTTATTTCCAAATACCATCATGTTGAGGGTTAGGTCTTCAACACGTAAATTTGTGAGGAACACATTTCAGCCATTTGCAGAGCACTTGAATAAAGAATATTCTGCAGGGGCATCTAGGTGACTCAGTCAGTTAAGAATCTGCCTTTGGCTTAGGTCATGATAATGCAGGAGTCCTGGAAGCAAGTCCACATCAGGCTCCTTGCTCAGCGGGGAGCCTGCTTCCCCCTCTCCTTTTGCTACTTCTTCTGCTGGTACACATGTGCTCTCTCTCTCTCTCTTTCAAGTAAATAAATGAAATCTTAAAAGAAAAAAAAAAAAGAGTATTCTGCTGTTGTTAGGTGAAATGGTCTATATATGTCTCCAAGTTTATTTTTAATCATTGACTTCTATAAAGGAAAATAGCAGAACTAACCAAGAATTCTGTCTTACATTTTATCCTTGTTGGACTTTAGTCCTATATTTGACATAAGACTAATGTGTGCTTTTATGAATTGTTTCATTCTAACAGATATCAGACAGGCCAGGGTATTAACTCTTTTAGACGGTTTAATTTTATTTCTCCTGCCTAGTCTTCCCAAAGTGCTTACAAAAGTTTTGTTTTTCATTTTTCAAGAGAAAGAAAGAGATTCAGGAATTATTCAATTGCATTTTACAACTCTTGTCAAAGAGAGTTCAGTGTCTTAGAGACCTCTTTCTATATGACCTACATGAAATAATAGCTATTTAAAGACAGAGAAATTAATAAATAAAAGATAATCACATCCTTCATTGTTACATATTCAAGAGGAAAGGACCATATATTTAACTCAGGTCTAGGAAATAGTTTGGTGCTTTTTTGCCCAGATTGTCAAGGATGGGACAAAGTTCAATAGTGATTGTAATAGGTCACCATGACTATAGGATGAATGGAAGTGGTAAAAATAGATATTTAACAAGAGAATAGGATTGTGTGATAATGTTTAAATGGCAAAAACATGATTTTGTGCAATTAACAAAAAGCTACTGCAAGCAAAATAAAACCTTTATTGGTAACACACACGAAGAGTTCTCATTACATAGTGTTCTCTTTGCATCCTTTAATACTTTAAAAATTCCAGAATATCTCAACATTTTAAAAACTTTTATAAAACACAAAGAGAGGGGGAGGAGTCAAGATGGCAGAGAAGTAGCAGGCTGAGACGACATTGGGTAGCAGGAGATCAGCTAGAGAGCTTATCTAACCATTGTGAACACCTACAAATCCAACGGGAAATCGAAGAGAAGAAGAACAACAATTCTAGAAACAGAAAATCGATCACTTTCTGAAAGGTAGGACCTGCGGAGAAGTGAATCCAAAGCGACGGGAAGATAGACCCCGGGGGGAGGGGCCGGCTCCCGGCAAGCGGTGGAGCAACGGAGCACAAAATCGGGACTTTTAAAAGTCTGCTCCACTGGGAGACATCGCTCCAGAGGCTAAACTGGGGGGAAACCCAGGCGGGGTCAGCATAACCCCAGGTCCCATGGGGTCACAGAAGGACTGGGCGTGTCTGAGTGCCACAGAGCTCGCAGGTATTAGAGCGGGGAAGCTGGCTACAGTGACAAAGCCGAGGACTGAGCTCTCAGCCCGGGGTTACCTTGTGCCGGTTGCAGGCTGGGTGGGCTCGGAGCGCGACCAGAGGCCACGGAGACAGAGGCAACCGGGTGCTTTTCACCAGGTTCCAGCAATTGACTGCTTTCCTCAAGGCGCAACCGCAGGCCAGGGAGGTGGGGCGGTTGGGTGCTTTTCTCTAAAGGCGCAATGAGGAGCGGAACCTCAAGCTCTCAGCTCCTCGGGGCCAGAGATTGGGAGGCCGCCATCTTCATTCCTGTCCTCCAGAACTCTACGGAAAGCACTCAGGGAACAAAAGCTCCCGAAAGTGAACCCGAGCAGACTACTTAGCCCAGCCCCTGGCAAAGGCGGTGCAATTCTGCCTGCGGCAAAGACACTTGAGAATCACCACAACAGGCCCTCCCGCAGAAGATCAACAAGAAACCCAGCCAAGACCAACTTCGCTCACCAAGAACAGCGGAATTCCACAGCAGGAGAAAGCAAATCTTATCTGGACAAAATGAAAAGGCGGAAAAACTCACCTCAAAAAAAAAGAACAAGAGGCTGTACGAAAGGCAGGAGACCTAATCAATATGGACATTGGTAACATGACACATCTAGAGTCCAGAATGACAATTCTCAAGGTTCTAGCCGGGCTCGAAAAAGGCATAGAAGATATTAGAGAAACCCTCTCTGGAGAGATAAAAGCCCTTTTTGGAGAAATAAAAGAACTAAAATCTAACCAAGTTGAAATCAAAAAAGGTATTAATGAGGTGCAATAAAAAAATGGAAGCTCTCACTGCTAGGATAAATGAGGCAGAAGAAATAAATAGTGACATAGAAGACCAAATGACAGAGAATAAAGAAGCTGAGCAAAAGAGAGACAAACAAATACAGGAACATGAGGAGAGAATTCGAGAGATAAGCGCCACCATAAGACGACACAACATTAGAATAATTGGGATTCCAGAAGAAGAAGAAAGAGAGAGGGGAGCAGAAGGTATATTGGAGACAATTATTGGAGGGAATTTCCCTAATATGGCAAAGGGAACAGACATCAAAATCCAGGAGATGCTAAGAACGCCCCTCAAAATAAATAAAAATAGGTCCACACCTCGTCACCTGATAGTAAAATTTACAAGTCTTAGCGACAAAGAGAAAATCCTGAAAGCAGCCCAGGAAAAGAAGTCTGTAACATACAAGGGTAAAAACATTAGATTGGCAGCGGACCTATCCACAGAGACCTGGCAGGCCAGAAAGAACTGGCATGATATATTCAGAGCACTAAATGAGAAAAACATGCAGCCAAGAATACTATATCCGGCTAGGCTATCATTGAAAATAGAAGGGGAGATAAAGAGCTTCCAGGACAAACAAAAGCTGAAAGAATTTGCAAACACCAAACCAGCTCTACAGGAAATATTGAAAGGGGTCCTCTAAGCAAAGAGAGACCCTAAAAGTAGTAGATCAGAAAGAAACAGAGACAATATACAGTAACAGTCACCTTACAGGCAATACAATGGCACTAAATTCATATCTCTCAATAGTTACCCTGAATGTTAATGGACTAAATGCCCCAATCAAAAGACACAGGGTATCAGAATGGATAAAAAAACAAAACCCATCAATATGCTGCCTACAAGAAACTCATTTTAGACCTGAAGACACCTCCAGATTTAAAGTGAGGGGGTGGGAAACAATGTACCATGCTAATGGACATCAGAAGGAAGCTGGGGTGGCAATCCTTATATCAGATCAATTAGATTTTAAGCCAAAGACTATAATAAGAGATGAGGAAGGACACTATATCATACTCAAAGGGTCTGTCCAACAAGAAGACCTAACAATCTTAAATATCTATGCCCCTAACATGGGAGCAGCCAACTATATAAACCAATTAATAACAAAATCAAAGAAATACATCGACAGTAATACAATAATAGCAGGGGACTTTAACACTCCCCTCACTGAAATGGACAGATCATCTAAGCAAAAGATCAACAAGGAAATAAAGGCCTTAAATGACACACTGGACCAGGTGGACATCACAGATATCTTCAGAACATTCCATCCCAAAGCAACAGAATATACATTCTTCTCTAGTGCACATGGAACATTCTCCTGAATAGACCACATCCTGGGTCATAAATCAGGTCTCAATCGGTACCAAAAGTTGAGATCATTCCCTGCATATTTTCAGACCACAATGCTCTGAAGCTAGAACTCAATCACAAGAGGAAATTTGGAAAGAATGCAAATACATGGAGACTAAACAGCATCCTTCAAAAAAATGAATGGGTCAACCAGGAAATTAAAGAAGAATTGAAAAAAATCATGGAAACAAATGATAATGAAAACACAACGGTTCAAAATCTGTGGGACACAACAAAGGCACTCCTGAGAGGGAAATATATAGCGGTGCAAGCCTTTCTCAAGAAACAAGAAAGGTCTCAAATACACAACCTAACCCTACACCTAAAGGAGCTGGAGAGAGAACAACAAAGAAAGCCTAAACCCAACAGGAGAAGAGAAATCATAAAGATCAGAGCAGAAATCAATGAAATAGAAACTAAAAAAACAATAGAACAAATCAACAAAACTAGGAGCTGGTTCTTTGAAAGAATTAATAAGATTGACAAATCCCTGGCCAGACTTATCCAAAAGAAAAGAGAAAGGACGCAAATAAATAACATCATGAATGAAAGAGGAGAGATCACAACCAACACCAAAGAAATACAAACAATTATAAGAACATACTATGAGCAACTCTACGCCAATAAATTCAACAATCTGGAAGAAATAGATACATTTCTAGAGACATATAAACTACCAAAACTTAACCAGGAAGAAATAGAAAATCTGAACAGACCCTAACCAGTACGGAGATTGAAACAGTCATCAAAAATCTCCAAACAAAAGTCCAGGACCAGACGGCTTCCCAGGGGAACTCTACCAAACATTTAAAGAAGAATTAATTCCTATTCTCCTGAAACTGTTCCAAAAAATAGAAATGGAAGGAAAACTTCCAAACTCATTCTATGAGGCCAGCATCACCTTGATCCCAAAACCAGACAAGGATCCCACCAAAAAAGAAAATTACAGACCCATATATCCTTGATGAACACAGATGCGAAAATTCTCACCAAAATACTGGCCAATAGGATCCAACAGTACATTAAAAGGATTATTTACCACGACCAAGTGGGATTTATTTCAGGGCTGCAAGGTTGGTTCAACATCCACAAATCCATCAATGTGATACAATACATTAATAAAAGAAAGAGTAAGAACCATATGATACTCTCAATAGATGCTGAAAAAGCATTTGACAAAGTGCAGCATCCCTTCCTGATTAAAACTCTTCAAAGTGTAGAGATAGAGGGCACATACCTCAATATTATCAAAGCCATCTATGAGAAACCCACCACAAATATCATTCTCAATGGAGAAAAACTGAAAGCTTTTCCGCTAAGGTCAGGAACACGGCAGGGATGTCCGTTATCACCACTGCTGTTCAATATAGTACTAGAAGTCCTAGCCTCAGCAATCAGACAACAAAAAGAAATTAAAGGCATCCAAATCGGCAAAGAAGAAGTCAAACTATCACTCTTTGCAGATGATATGATACTATATGTGGAAAACCCAAAAGGCTCCACTCCAAAACTGCTAGAACTTATACAGGAATTCAGTAAAGTGTCAGGATATAAAGTTAATGCACAGAAATCAGTCGCATTTCTTTACACTAACAACAAGGCAGAAGAAAGAGAAATTGAGGAGTCAGTCCCATTTACAATCGTACCCAAAACCATAAGATACCTAGGAATAAATCTAACCAAAGAGGCGAAGAATCTGTACTCAGAAAACTATAAAGTACTCATGAAAGAAATTGAGGAAGACACAAAGAAATGGAAAAAATATTCCATGCTCATGGATTGGAAGAACAAATATTGTGAAAATGTTTATTCTACCTAAAGCAATCTACACATTTAATGCAATCCCTATCAAAATCCCATCTATTTTTTTTTAAAGAAATGGAACAAAGAATCCTAAAATTTATATGGAACCAGAAAAGATCTCGAATAGCCAAAGGAATATTGAAAAAGAAAGCCAAAGTCAGTGGCATCACAATTCCAGACTTCAAGCTCTATTACAAAGCTGTCATCATCAAGACAGTATGGTACTGGCACAAAAACAGACACATAGATCAATGGAACAGAATAGAGAGCCCAGAAATAGACCCTCAACTCTATGGTCAACTAATCTTCGACAGAGCAGGAAAGAATATCCAATGGAAAAAAGACTGCCTCTTCAACAAATGGTGCTGGGAAAATTGGACAGCCACATGCAGAAAAAAGAAATTGGACTATTTCCTTACACCACACACGAAAATAGACTCAAAATGGATGAAGGACCTCCATGTGAGAAAGGAATCTATCAAAATCCTTGAGGAGAATGCAGGCAGCAACCTCTTTGACCTCAACCGCAGCAACTTCTTCCTAGGAACATCGCCAAAGGCAACAGAAGCAAGGGCAAAAATGAACTATTGGGATTTCATCAAGATCAAAAGCTTTTGCACAGCAAAGGAAACAGTTAACAAAACCAAAAGAGAACTGACAGAATGGGAGAAGATATTTGCAAACGACATACCAGATAAAGGGCTAGTATCCAAAATCTATAAAGAGCTTAGCAAACTCAATACCCAAAGAACAAATAATCCAGTCAAGAAATGGGCAGAGGACATGAACAGACATTTCTGCAAAGAAGACATCCAGATGGCCAACAGACACATGAAAAAATGCTCCACATCACTCGGCATCAGGGAAATACAAATCAAAACCACAATGAGATACCACCTCACACCAGTCAGAATGGCTAAAATTAACAAGTCAAGAAATGACAGATGCTGGCAAGGATGTAGAGAGAGGGGAACCCTCCTGCACTGCTGGTGGGAATGCAAGCTGGTGCAACCACTCTGGAAAATAGTGTGGAGGTTCCTCAAGAAACTGAAAATAGAGCTACCCTATGACCCAGCAATTGCACTCCTGGGTATATATCCTAAAGATACAAACGTGGTGCTCCGAAGGGGCACGTGCACCCGAATGTTTATAGCAGCAATGTCCACAATAGCCAAACTGTGGAAAGAGCCTAGATGTCCATCAACAGATGAATGGATAAAGAAGAGTGGTATATATACACAATGGAATACTATGCAGCCATCAAAGACATGAAATCTTGCCATTTGCGATGACATGTATGGAACTAGAGGGTATCATGCTTAGCGAAATAAGTCAATTGGAGAAAGACAACTATCATATGATCTCTTTGATATGAGGAAGTGGAGATGCAATGCGGGGGGGTTGGGGGAGGTAGGAAAAGAAAAAATGAAAAGATGGGATTGGGAGGGAGACAAACTATAAAAGACTCAATCTCAGAAAACAGACTGAGGGTTGCTGGGGGGAGGGGGGACGGGAGAGGGTAGTGGGGAAATGGACATTGGGGAGGGTATGTGCTATGATGAGTGCTGTGGAATGTGTAAACCTGGCAATTCACAGACCTGTACCCCTGGGGATAAAAATACATTATATGTTTATTAAAATTTAAAAAAAAAGAAACAAAAAATTAATGCACAAAAAAAAAACCACAAAGAGAGACACCCATATTGTGATGATGGCATGAGTTTTTGAATCACAGATTGATGGATTTTATTGGCATTGCAGAGGATGAAATAGGCAAATTGTAATGCTCTACTTTTACCTGCAGGTGATGTACCTGATCTCTGACTTTATTATAAAGTCAATTTGCAACTTTTTTGAAATTACTGCTCATTTCAAAGAAAAAGTTTCAAATAGTAAATTACATGTTTAAAGACCTGAGTGACCTTAAAAATTCTTTTCATTAATCCCAGGCACTCATTATTTTGAGGAGTCGTAAACTTTAATTGGTCTGGCCCATTTTACTAAGTCACTCTATTTCTCTTCTTTATCATTATTTTTCCCTTTCTCCCCATTTTAGTAGACTAAAAGAATAAAAGTAAATAAAGTTAACTCTCCTTTTTCCATGCTAGGGTTTATCCAGGACATATTTTCAAGAAATATAACCCAGAGGATATATGACAAAGCAACATTTATTGCCACACACACTTTATTGGTGTTTGTGCAACATTTGTGCTATAAACTTTTCCCCATTATGGTAGAAAGTATGAAGCTTACTTTCAGGAATGCCACGTATTTAGTACTCTTGAACCGTAACTGGGGAAATGAGTCTACCAGCCCAGGAAGCTGTACCATTTTTATTCTAATAAGCATGAGAAACACGATGTTCAAAAAGATGTTTTATTAAAATAAAATAAAATTGAAAGTTTTAGTTAATAAACCAGTAAGTATCACAATAATCAAGTTTATACTGTGAGAATGTATTAGCTCACTCTTAGCAGAGGGTATGAATGTATGCCTCTGCTTAGGATAACTTAACCATCTAAGAACTAAGAGGACTTGATGGATTGGATGAGTGGAAGGGGGGAGATTAAAAGAGGAATCCAGGATGACTCACAGATATTTGACTTGAGCAACTCAATGGATGGATAGTGTAGCCATTTTTTGAGACAAGGAAGACTAACAGGGGATTAGATTTATTTTGGCCAGGTTAAATTTGAGATAACTCAGATTTCCAAGAGAAGATGGACATATGAGTTTGGAGCTCAATGGAGAGACCAAAACTGGTAAAGTATGAGGAAAGCTCAGATAATAGTTGGATTTTTTTGTTCCACAAACAAGTAAAACCTATTAGCCTTTGAAAGCCTATACCCTAAGATCCTTTCCCCTCATACCCTTCCCACATCATACAATTCTACTTGTTTTTTTTTGTTTGTGTGTGTTTTTTTTTAAAGATTTTATTTATTTATTTGTCAGAGAGAGAGAGAGAGAGAGAGAGAGTGAGCACTGGCAGACGGAGGCAGAGGGAGAAGCAGGCTCCCTGCGGAGCAAGGAGCCCGATGTGGGACTCTATCCCAGGACACTGGGATCGTGACCTGAGCCGAAAGCAGCTGCTTAACCAACTGAGCCACCCAGGCGTCCCTACAATTCTACTTGTTTATCTCAGACAGGATCTTATGCCAGTCAGACCGAACCTGTGTCATAGTCACAATATCTGATTATAGTAGGCATGCAATTAAAACTTAATTAATGAAGACATGAACTATGTCCATTTTGTTGCAAATTTGATACCTATTATGCCAAAAGTAAACTGCTTGGCACCTGTGGCATCTCTGAAATGCATCCTTAACCTAAGCTCTTTGAATATCTACCCAGATCACATGACTACATTTTTATTTTATACTGTGTACCCCTACAGCCCTTGTTTGAACACTCAACATGTTCAGTTGTGGCCTTGCCCTGAGGACACTAGACTTCTATTTCAACTCAAGTGAATCATTCTCTCAATCTCAGAAACTAATGCTGCCAAATCCACTATAGCTGACTCCCAAATATTGCCACAACCTGGAAACTTCAGAAGCTTTACAACACACATCATATCAAATATCTGAGATTTTATCACTTGTCCAGTTTGCAATTTTTCATATGTGTTTAGAAACTTCTTTGAGGTATTACTGTATTACTATATTATTCAGTCCACTTTAGTAAGTAGTATTTTGATTGTAAGTGAGAAAAATGCAAAAAAGAGTAGGTGAGATTTAATGGAAGAGCATTGGGGCATTTCACATAATCAAAAGGTTTGCTATAGGAAAGAAGACAATTCTAGAGATATCAGGGATTGGAACAAGGAATTCAGTTGCCACTCTGGTTATTTTTCAATCTCTGGCTTTCTCATCATTCTCTACCTATTCTTACTACTGTATACAGGTTCTTTTTAAGAACTTAGAAACATGATTATCTATGAATCCAGGCTTAAATCATCTCTGCTTAGTAATCTCAGTGAAAAGAGAGGGCCTACATCTCACTGTCTTCAGTGAATAAATAATTGGGGTTTTGGAGATGGAGAAATGTGATGGGCAGTCCTATCAGAATCACCAGATGTGGCAGAAGATAGAGGATGCCATTATTGGAGGAATGGGAACAGGTATACTGGATAGATACAAACAGAGATCTCTCTAATGTCCTAGCATACTTCATGACTGGATCCCTACAAGATCCAGTACTTATATTATCAAAGATTTCCTTAGCTCAATGTTGACTTTGACCCCTTAGGCCACCATCTCTTCTTCACTCCTTCTTCTTTCCTTTAAAGTCCTTTTTATCTTATCCTCGAGAGAAAAGAATTAATAGTGTCTGGGTATCTCCTCTGTTGTGTAATATTTCATAGTGGCAATAGATTGAAGTATTTAACAATACAGGCTTTGGGGTCAGGCTGATCTGAGTTTATATCCTGATTCTGCCACTTACTCTCTTGACCTCAGACAAGTGACTTCATCTCTCTGTAAAACAGGGATACCAATACCTACCCTAAGAAATTGTTAGTATTAAAAGATATAAGAGGGGCTTTTCACAGAATGCTAGAACAAAATCAAACTTGTATAACTATGGGACAAGCTACAAAACAGAAGGAAAAACAACACATATTACAGAGGCAAATAGCAGCTCACAGCTAGCACCTGAGTACCCCAGAGCTCATGACCTGCCCCAGGAGAAGCAGCCCACATCCTAAACTGAGTGACAAAGGCTGTGAGGTGAACAGGTGGCCTTCATTAGTGCCACAGAAGGGCATACAACAGGATAGATTCTGATAGCTTAGCTCCCATTGAGCTGTTTAAGAACCAAAACTTTATGCCAAGAAAATTCATAGGCTGGGCCAGAGCCAGCTGGCTTGTCACAGGGCATGGGGTCTGTGTGAAAACAGTGATAGTCTAAATGTCTTTTCCAAATGAAATTTTAAAATAGATCAAGAATTTATGAGATGGATATTTATAGTCTATTAAGGACAAGTGCTACCAAAGATGAAACTCTTATTCCAAACAATGTAGCATGAAGGGTTTCGGTTACACATTCAGAAGTTTTCCGGTGGTAGAAATTGTTTTCATGCTATTCCTAACTGAAGGCCTTTGTGTCTATGTAGACAGTCCCTGTGGCTCCTGTACTCCCACACCCATCCACAGTTGGGAGGCATCACTGTCACCATCACTGGAACACTGTCAGTTGAGATATGAGCAGGTCAGAATCCAACTAAGTGACAATCTGGGTGGGTTGGGAGAGGCAGGTTTGGTTTATTAAGAGTTCAGTGTAGTCATCTAGGACTCAAGTTCTTTCTCTCCAACTGCTACCTTCATCCTGTCAGTTTTTGCCCTCAGGCTTTTTCTTCATGAGCTCTAAGATATGTGCCCAGCAATGTCCAAAACCTGGAAAGAGAAAGTGGGTGTTTCCCTTAAGTATTAGTCTGCTTGACATAACATAACAAAGTACCATGGACTGGGTAGCTTAAACAACAGACATTTATTTTCTCACAGTTTTGGAGAAAATAGAATGATCAAGTGCTAGATCCATGATCAAAATGTTAGAAAATTTGGTTTCTAGCAAGAGCTGTCTTCCTAGATTATAGATAGCCACCTTCTCACTGCCTTTTTATGCGGCATTTCCTCTGTACTCCTGTGGAGAAAGTGATCTCTGGTGTCTCTTACTTGACTTATAAGGACTCTGGGCCTATTGGAATAAGGCCCTATGCTATGACCTCACTTAAACTTTATAACTTCTTTAGAGGCCCTTGCTCCAAACACAAGCACATTGGGATCAGGGCTTCAATATATGAATTTTAGAGGACACAATTCAGTCCATAACATCTTAGTCCTGTTCTTTCTGAAGCGTGAGGAAAATTTTTCCCAGAAGCAAAATCGACTTCTCCTCAATTAAGTCATTCACTGGTAGGAGGAATAAAATCACTGTGGCTGTTTACCTGCCAGAACCAGAGTGAGCCAGCCTCCCCTTAGGCACCTGAACACCCAAGGAGTGGGTGTTAGCAAGGCCGAATGAGAAGATGCCAATATGAAGGTAACCAACAACATTGGGCATAGTGGCTGACATAAAAACAATTTAGAATTTAAGAGATTTTGTACATTTAAACTTAAAGGGAATGAAAGGCCTGAGAGAAAATAAAACACTTAGAAGAGCTAGCTCAACAGCTGGTCATTCTATGGTGTTCTGTTCAGACTAAAATATTAGTGTTTTATCTCTCACTGATTGATTTTAATATATACTAAATTTATTTATGTAATATTAAAATTTATAAACATATTATAATTATAGAGTATATTTTAATTTCTTTGACTTTCCTTGATGATGTGGCAATTAAAGATTAATTTTTAAAAGACATGCATTCTCTTTCTCAAAGTATCTTCTTGTGTTCTATGCTTTTTTTTTTTTTCAACAAAATCAGTTTCCCCAGATACATTACTGAGAAAAAAATTCATTGACAGAGATTTTTGTTTGAGAAGAGTTTGAGACAGTGGGCAACTGTGAAGAATATAACACTATAGGACAAAAACACAGAGGACACTTGATACAGAAGACATCAAGATGTTCCAAGATGTTCTGGAAGCTAGAGTGAGAAACAGCAGGGTATAGACAGAAATAAAGAAAAGAAGAAATGAATTCAAAGATAAATGGGGCTCTTTCAAAAAAATTGCTTATAATTAATCTTAGGCAAAGAGCAGAGAAATTCTTTTTTCTTCTTTCTGCTTCCTAATCCATATAGTCCTATATTCACAGGATCAGAACTCCAAGCAAATGTTGTTGTTATGGGGTTTTTTTAATAAGTCTTACCTCTGATTCCCCTTCTTTTAAATTGAGGCATAATTTACACAGTAAAATTAATCTCTTTTTCATTCTACTGTTTTTTGAGTCTTGACAAATGTATGTATTTGTGTGGCCATTACCGCAGTCAAGATACAGAACACTGCAGTCAACTTAGCCATGTTCCCTCATTGCCCCTTTGTCGTTAACCTCCTTATCCCTAACCCTTGCCTTGGCACCCAGTGTTCTAATATTTGTGTCTATGGTTTTGCCTTCTCTAGAATGCTATACAAATGGAGTCATACATTGTATAGTCTCTTACGTGTGGTTACAATGCCTTTGAGATTCATCCATGTTGTTGCAATGACCTGTAGTTTGTTTCTTTTTATTGCTTATCAGTCTTTTATTGAATGGATTTCCAACAATTTGTTTATCCACTCAGTTCAATTGTTAATGGACATTTGGTTTTTTTTCTCCCCAATATTTAGTTATTTTTAACAATATTATTCATAATGTGAAAAATAACATGAATAATAAAACACTGAAATACAGTGTTTGTATATAAGTTCTCAATTCACTTGCATAAATACCTAGAAGTGGAACTGCTGGATCATATGGTAAGTGTGTGTTTAACTTTATAAGAAACTGTCCAATTGTGTTTAACTTTATAAGAAACTGTCAAATTGTTTCACAGAGTGGCTTTATCATTTTGCAGTCTCATCAATTATCTTTGAGAATTCAAGTTTCTTCATGTCATTGTCAGCACTTAGTATTGTCTGTCTTTAAAGTTTTAGTTATTCTTGTAGGTATGTAGTGGAATCTCCTTATGGTTTTAATTTACATTACTTGTTGGCCAATGATGTTGCATGGATTTTGTTTTTTTAGCTTGGAAAGATTATTATGGATTCTATAGGAGAGAAAGATTGAGGGTTAGAGAAGGAAAAAGAAGGAAAGATGGAAGGGAGGGAGGAAAAGACGGAGGAATGGAGGAAAGGAAGAAGGGTGGGAGAGGGGAAAGAAAATGATTTGATTTTTGTGTTGGAGCCAATGGTAAGTTTGAAGTAAATGTTTGAAGCTTAACCAATAATATAAATTAGGCACTGTTTACTTCAGGGAAGTCAAATAGAAAAGGGAGGGAAAGTAAGGAAGAATGCTCAATGAAGAAAAAGAAAGTTGGGACATGAATACTGTTAGTAAAATATTTCACTTGTACACTAGCAAGGATATGTCAAAATAGTGAAGCAAATAGAGGTATGCATTAAATGTAATTAGCATAAATTTTGATACTGTGGCACTGAGAAACTGGCCAAAGAAATCTGCTTAGATATTGGCATCATGAATACAGTCAGGACCAGTCACAGAGAAATTAAAATGTAAGCCAGAGAAGGAAAACAACAAGAGTAATTCCATGCTGATGTGAAATACTTTTCTAAGAAATCTTATTCTTGCCTCTTTTCTTCCCCTGTGCCTTTATGTGAGGCTTGACACATGTAAGGATTCTATAAATGAAAGAAAGACTGATGACAAGGCAAGTCTTCTAGTTTGGTTGAAGTCAATCTAGAAATATGAGGGGATTCCAAGTAGTTCACGGACAGTGTATTGACTTCTAACAAGCTATGTTATTGATGACTGATAAGATACTGACTAGATGGCATTTCAGTATCCAAAATTTAGGGGATTTGAATATGTCCAAAATTATAATAATAAATATATCATATTAATAATTTTTAAAAGTAGATATTTGATACCTATTTTCTGCTTAGCAATAAATCCTGAGTTTCACAAAATATACAACATATGGCATAGTCTTTACCCACAAAGTATTAAAAATGTAAGCCTTGTTAATCTTGATGGCTCCTTCTGCAGTAGCTATGGTTGCTCAGAATCTTGAGTAATCAGGCAAAAAAATGAGAATATATTTTGAAAGTATTGGTGGATTTTATTGATGATCCAATACCTGCCGGCATTGGGAAAACAGGTCATAATCTTTCTCAAGACCATCATGAAAACACTTACAAAAATTGCATTAATTAAATCCTGCCCCTTATTACATTAATACATTTTCCCAATTCTCCCTCCTCTCATTATACTACAAATCCATCTAACATATAGATTCCAATGAGGCTTCTAATTTTTTTTTTTTTCCTTCAGGGAAGATAGGGGTCTCCTATTCCATTCTTTTACCTTGCATAATCCATTTCACTAACCAATCAATTATAATCTGAATGCCCTTGTGTTTTTCCCTTTCAGAGTCTACAACCACATATTTAAAATGCTGAGATCCACAGTTTTTACATAGCTGGCTAAGAAAAATGAAGTTTCTTTGAAGGGAGTCATTCATTAGCATTGAAAAAACAATTAAACATAAAAAGATATATTCTAAAGCACTTAGCTAGGAAACCAAAAGAAAAGAAGAAAGCTTATTACACAAAATTATTAAAAACCTAGATTATAATATAGTACCATTGAGAGAGTTTTTCCCTCCTTCTTGGTCACTTTCACATCCTCACATCTTCCATCTGTGGGTACAAAATGACTGCTTCAACTCCTACCATCACAAGCCCATTCTATAAGTAAGGTAAGGGAAATCCATAGAACATACTCTTGTTTTATAAATATGACTCAACTTGCATACATAATTAAATTTCTTTGGCCAAAACCTACACAAAGGAGGCTGGAAAATATCTTTATGTGGGATACTAAATGTCTATCTTACATTTTAATTACTGTTGAAAAGAAGAAGAAAGGCAATTGGAGAGCTAACCCATGGTCCTTGCACTGTACCATCCACCTGCACAAACAAAAATTTTTTTTTTAAAGATTTTTTATTTATTTATTTGACAGACAGAGATTACAAGTAAGCAGAGGCAGGGAGAGAGGGAGGAAGGGAAGCAGGCTCCCTGCCGAGCAGAGAGCCCAACGCGGGCCTCGATCCCAGGACCCTGGGATCATGACCCGAGCCAAAGGCAGAGGCTTTAACCCACTGAGCCACCCAGGCGCCCACAAACAAAATTTTTAAGAGTTATCTTTAACACTGCAATTTCCCCTCCTGGCAGATTCAGGCCATCACAAAATCCTGTAGGTTTTACCGCCTAAACTTTACTTATATCTGCTCTTATCTCTTCATTTTAGCACCCATTCTAGTGAAATCTACCAATGACCCCTGCCTAAATCCATAAAATTTCCCCATGACTTATTTCCTTATATTTACTATGATCTCTCAGTAAGCAGTTCTCTGTTTTTCAGGGGAAATTATCTTTTTAAACTTGGATGGGTCTGTTTTGGACATTGACATTTCTTAGTTAAATATATAAGCTAAGTTAAATATATAAGCTCCCCTCAGGTAACCTAGGATAGGTGTCTGTTTTAGCTCGTTATTACATCCACAGTGCCTATTACAGAGTAAATGTGGGGGGGGGGGAAATATATGAATTTGATAAATAAAATCATTGAATGAATATTTTGATTTTTTACTTTAGGTGTAGGGAAGAGCAAATAGCTCTGGGAAGGGTAATACAGTATATAAAACTGACTCAGAGGAACCAATGGAAATGTATTTGAGGCTGCCTCTACTAAATTCCCACTCCAGAAGCAAGTATTTAGAGGGGAAGAGAGTTGTGGTTAGAGTCAAGTTTATAGATTAAAGTAATAATTCTTAGAGAAAGCACAGTTGTTAGACATTGCCTTTGACAAGCTTCAGTGGCATGGCAGCTTCCTGACTGAAACTTTGCAGGGTTTTATGAAGTATTTTATCAATTGAAAACTCTTACCATAAACTTCAGTGTCTCAGGAATGAATTTCTATGTAAATGCATTTATCACACCTAAGAATTGAATTAAAAATTGAATCTTTTTGAGAGCCATATATCAAGATAAGATATTTTTAATTAAAGAAGCATCAAGTTACAAATGCATAGTTTATTACCCTAAGGTATTACCTAATTTTCTAAAATTTTATAGTAACAACAAAATTACTGTCCTGTGTTAAAGGCACCAACAAACATTTTAAACTTAATTTTTGAACAGTTTTATTTTTGTTTGTATATGAAAGAAAATTTCTTCATATACATTGTTTTTATGCTAATATTAAAGAATAAAATAGTATAAAATGACAAAGTAGCATAGGATAGTATACGATTCCTTATAAAGAACAGAGTGCCACAAGCCAATTATTATTTCTAAAATACATTTATTTTTTTGAAAAAAATATAAATCTGATAATAAAGATCACCCAGATATTGCATTGCAAATTTAATTGATTGTTGTCAAAGAACAAAAATTCAGTTGAGAAAATTTGAAGATCTAATGGGCTTTATTTAGTGATTCATAAATGGGATAGCAGCCCACCTAGTAAGCAGAGAGATGCAAAAAGGAATTATACAAAATAGAAAGTTTTTCTAGGAAGAAGGTGGGGCAAGGAATTATTAGCAAAAGGAAGGATTGTTTCAAGCCAGGACCTGTTCTTCTGGACGAATGGAACCAGCAAAATTTTTATCATGCAGATTACCTCACTAGTGCTGACCAGAAAACTTCAGATTATTAAAAGATCACATTCCTGGGATAGACTGAAACTGTAAGTCTCACTGTTATGGAGGCAAATGACTCTATTTTGGATTTGTTGTTTCTTTTTTATCACTATGATATCCATATACTGACTCTGGTCTAATTATTTGATTTTATAAATTATTTTTTCTTGTTTACCTTCAAAGGTTAAGACCAAGTGAAAGGGAATGAATATTAAAACTTGGCAAAAATAAATATCAGATCCTTCTAGATTTAATTTTATTTTCTTTCAAGTTATTTAAACATAAGCTTGTTTCCACATATGAAGTAGAGTGATTATTTTTTGCTTATGTAGCAGCTTTTTCTGGTTATTTGAGAATCATTACTCTACTTGAAAAGCAAATTTATCATTATCATACTCAAAAAGTATTTATTAAGCAACTAATTGTGCATAACTGGGATAGGTGAGCACAAAAATAGTTACATAAGTATAATTTATGAAATTACATAAATACAGGAAAATAAGTGTTAGATAAAATATTAAATATAGTAATATGAGGAAGTTTTTCATCATGTGCTAATCAAAGATATATTAAGTTTATGATATAGTGTGTAATAGAGTGGGAAGAGTTTGGAAGCATACACAAGTTGGATGGGACTCAGATGAGTAGTCATAGGTATTTTTCTTTGATGGATAAAGGAGTAGCACTTATAGAAGTATCGGAGTGAATCTGAAATCCTTTTCAGGTCTAGTTACAATGGTAATTGTTAGGTCCCCCAATAATGGGTCCCTGATTAAAGGAGCGAGACTGATATAAAGCGAAGGTCAAGCGAAGTTTTATTCCACGCCAAGCATCAAGAACAAACCAACCGGCCGGGGCCATGCCTCTTACAGAGAGGGCCACCTCTCTCTGCTTCACAGACTAGCTTTTAAGGGCAAAGCCCATGTGGTTGGGACTGGCCATGCACAGGTTGCCAATGAAATTGTAACAGAGAAAGCTGCACAGTCATGTGCACACAAGTGACCAATTGAATTACAATTTACCCTAGTAGATATTTGAACTAGCTCTATCACCTTAGTCAGAAATGGCGCTCAAAAGGTGCCCAAAGGGTGGGGCCCATACTCCTTGGTAACTAGGGAGACAATATGCACCCCCCCCACTGATTGGATGTCTCCACCTGGCCTGACCCACCCTTGTATTTGGGCTTTGTTACCTGGGACTGGTTTCCAGGACTTGTTTTTAAGTTAAGTCCCCTGGGGGAAGGGGGCAGGGACAGTTTAAGTTTTAAACAACAAAGTTATTGTTTAACTGGATGGAAGCACTCTGGCTAAATAGGTCCTTACAGTAATATAATTTTACCAAATGGACAATTATCAGAAATAATTAAAACACTTTAACAAATAAGTTCAACATTTTAGTAGCCTTTTGGGTACTTTCCTCACAATAGCGCTTTTATACGGACTGTAAAAATAGTTTATATATCCTAACATTTACTTAGTACTTATCTGAATATGGGAGAGTATTTCCCATCACTGCTTCATGTAGCTTTAATATTGATCTTGGTTTAAGTTTCCATGCGTTATTAAAATCCCCCTTCAATTTATTTTATATCAAAATTCCATTTCACTCTTATAAAGGGTTTTAATAAAAGTGAGAAATATTACTTTTAGACTTATCTTTGATCAGGATTTTAGTTTTGAAAAGCATCAAACATCTATTACATGAAATGAAACAAATCAAAGTTCAAGCTCATGATAAACCTTTTGGGTAAAGTTAACTCCAAATATATGAATAATGTTTTGGCATTTATAATCACCAGATATACTTACTTTTCTCTTCAGACTAATCTATAACCCCTCATACATGCCATTGCCAACATCATCAACCAATATTTATTGCAGAAATGTAGAGCACTATGCAAAACAATAGCAAAACAAAGTGATATATAATATCTTCCACAAGGTATTTATAGTTTTATATATGCATTCCCTTTGTAGTTTCAGAGTTTTATAAAAATAAAGGAATGAGTCATGGAGAGAAAGTGTAAAAATTGTGGCTGTAGGAGACTGAAAAGTAATTATCCCTCTACCCTTCTAGGTTCCTGGCTGAGATCCTTCTTATAATAAAAGACAGATTAGCAGGAGAAAAAGCAAACAGAAGTTTAATAACATGTGTACATCTTGTATACATGGAGTACCCAGGAAAACTGAATAACTCCCTAAAATGGCCCAAGCCATCTCCTTGGAGGCCCATCTCCAGATAAAGACAAAAGATGTTGGGTTGGAGGCAACAGTTATGGAAGTTATCAGGCAAAGCACAGTAAACAAGGGTATGGTTGTTATGCAGATTTAAGTCCAGGCTTTCTTCATTGATGAGAGTTTATGTGATCTTCTTCTTCTCCCTGGTATGGAGGGGGAGACACCCTTACAAATGGAGATTTCCCTTATAAATGTAAATAACCTCTGACATAAGGGTAACTTTTCTCTGTTTTCAGAGCTTTTCTTATGTCTTTTGTTCCTTTTTTTTTTTTTTTAAGATATATTTATTTTAGAGAGAGGGAGAGAGAGTGAGCACAAATGGAGGGGCAAAGGGAGAAAAAGAGAGAATCCTTAGCAGACTTTGTGTTGAGCATGGAGCCTGATGGGGGGCTTGATCTCAAGACCCTGAGATCATGTCCTGAGCCAAAACCAAGAGTCAGACACTTAACCAACTGTGCCACCCAGGCACCCTCTATGTCTGCTGTTTCTTAACAATAATCAGCCTGAAAAAATCATTATACCAAAGAGGCATATTTTGCAATGACCAACTCTGCTCCCCTTCATGGCAGACACAATTGCTTGCACATCAAAAAGCAATATATATATATATTTTTTTTTTTACTTACCTCCATGAATGTAATTTTGTTCAGGCAGTAGCATGCCTAACTCCAAGGGAAGGTATTTTTGCCTAAGCTAGTGGTTTCAATGAGTCTTTTGAAGCACAAAGTCTTCATTGAGCACATCTTTCTTTCTTTCTTTTTTTTTTTTTTTAAGATTTTATTTATTTATTTGACAGACAGAGATCACAAGTAGGCAGAAAGGCAGGCAGAGAGAGAGGAAGAAGCAGGCTCCCCAATGAGCAGAGAGCCCGATGCAGGGCTTGATCCCAGGACCCTGGGATCATGACCTGAGTCGAGGCAGAGGCTTTAAACCACTGAGCCACCCAGGCGCCCCATGAGCACATCTTTCTGCTACCAGGATCATGTTTACTGTTCTTGGCCCCTACAATTCAAATTCACCTTTATGTTCCAGGCACAGTAACAATTAAAAAAAAAAAAATGCTGTCAAATGTTTCCAAATCCCACTTAGAGAGTGGTGCTACTTCTAGCTGGGAAGCAATAGTCTTAAAGTAATCATGGTAACTCCTTTGCAGTTTTTGATCTAAGAACCACCATGCGACCTAGTTCTCACTGATGGTAGTACAAGGTGATTCTTATGCTTACTTCTGGGAAATTTTTTACTTCATCACAAAAGACAGAAGCACTAGGGAAAGAGTTTTGCCTTGTCGCTTCCACCCTCCCAGGTCTGGGTACTACTGAGTTAGGATCTGCTCTCTGGAATATTAGCAGCAGTCTTCTTACTCTGAAACAAAAAAGTCTGACTCATTGCAAAAAGTCTTACCCTGAGAATGGTGGAACTGAAAGTTAAAAATCCCTAGCCTTTATAGACATCATCAAACAGCTGAAACACACTAGGAAGATATAAAGGTTTTTACTGTTTAAGGCATAATTAGTGAAGTAATCAGTTACTGCAGAACAATTTAAAAGACCTGTCCAACACATTTGTCATATAGAATCTTTTCTTGCATATTTCATTTTTAGATTAGTTTACAAATATAGGGACCCCAAGAAAAGTATTTTAGAAAAACCACAAAGAAAAAGGAAATAAATTAAAATTATTTTAATATGTTAGAAAATCATATTTTTGTGTGCAAGTATGCCTTAAAGGACATCTTGAAGGACACCTCAACACACATCTAATAATACCATCCCTATCTAATAAATAACCCCTATCATTTGCCTAATTTTTTATTATAACCACTCCTTCAAATGGTACAGCCTCAGCCTATACACGTCCATGAATATAGAACTTAACTTCCAAGGCATCCCATTGCATTTTTAGACAGCTGTCATCGTTAGAAAATGAGCCTCAGTCCATTTCAAATCAGGGTACCTATTGTTTCCTCTACAGTGGTTCCATGCTTAAAGCCTTAGAGAAAAAAAAAATCGAATCTCACCTTTCTTGCTAACAGATTTTAATTAGGCAAGGTTAACAAGGAAGGCAATGATAACCTGTGGGATGAAACTGAAATATGACATGTCAGAGAATTCCAGCCCCACATATACAGACAGGCCTTGCTAAATGACCTTGTACATCTCCTGCTAAGCATATTTGGTCTTCAACTCACTATCCATTCATTGCCTTTTAGTGCCATTAAACCTGCCATCCTCAAGCTCTAAAAATGAACAACACACTGCATATGTTCATAGCTATTTTAGTAGGGACCAAAAAAGTGGCAGAAGTCCATCCTTCTGTTCATGCCAAAGTGCAATTTGTCGATTGAAAGATGTTAGTTGATACAGTGAGAATGGGCTGGAAAAACTCATTTGGCATGCCAATGTAGCTTTTATACAATGATTTCAAATTTTAAAAATAGACTGGCCAACTTTCAACTCAGAGGTGACCTGGATCAGGTTATTTAATGCTTATAAAATAATGACTAAACGTATCATCAAACAAATCCTAAATCCTGAGCAATATGTCTGTGGTTTTCAACTAAAATGGATTCTATTGTTTTTGTTATGCTTTTATTTCTTACAGTAGAAAATTATTAGCAATCCCAGAGAGATATATTGTAACTCTTGCCAATTTGGAAAAAAAGAAAGTGAGGTCTTATGATTTATCATGTTCAAATTTTTGGAAAAATGTACATTGAGGGAAATTATTGATAAAAACAAATCTGTTAAAAACATTTGTTCCATCCCTGAAATGACTCATAGTTTTCAATGACAAATAGAGGCAACTTACTCTGATGAATTTAAAATTAAAACTAGAGGTGGATCTTTAGCTTGAAGTAATTAAAGTAGCTATTTTAGGATCAGAAAATAATTCAAAATCATAAGAAGATGATTATGTATGATAAAACTTGGCTTTGTTTTTCCTGAAAAGAATGTCAACCTGTAAGTAGTAGAAACTCTTTTTTTGTTGTTGTTCATGATGAGTGAGTTGGGACTATGGGGTGTGGGAGAATGGAAAGTGGGAGTAAATATTAACCAGTACAATATAGTGTAACTAACATACCTTATATTGGTTTATAATTCAATTAAAAACAGATCATTACATTTGAAAGAAATATTTAGTAATATACATAACTTCCAGTATTACTACAACTATGTATAGCATAGGTCATGGAGACAGGATTGACAAGGAAAAAAAAAAAATCACATAAACCAAGATAAGGGTCTAAAATTTTATACTAGACTTAATTAAGAAAATGTTCAGGAGAAATCTATTAGTCAAATACTGAGCAGGTCAATTTAATTGCTCTAAATTTTCTATACACTACAAGTTTGTCTATATAGTGTTTGTCTTATTTAGTATTTTACATTTTACATATTTTACATATTTACATATTTTACATATTTTACATTTATCAGAATGGTTATTTCCCCTAAGAACATTCTGTATTTATTGAATGGAGAAAGAAAGGAATGAATGAGCAAATCAATGAATGAATGAGAAAAAATGCACATCAATATTGTGGATTTTAAGTTATCAGTAAGAACTTCTCAATTTTTATAACAGCTGAGTAGGGGCACCTGGGTAGCTCTGTTAGCTGGGCATCCAACTTTTTATTTCAGTTCAGGGTCATGAGATCAAGCCCTATATCGGGCTCTGTCCTGGGTGTGGAGCCTGCTTAAGATTTTCTCTCTGCCCCTCTCCCTCACCTCTAAAACACACACACATGTACACATATATACACACATATATATTATTTATATGTATAAATAAGTGAGCAGTTTCTATTTGACCAGTTCTGCAAATAGCAACTATAAACTCTGGATAAAATATTTTTTAAAAAATTTAAAAACAACAAAAATAAAACACTACCTGAAGGTTCTGGAGATCTAAAATGAGGCAAATACTGGCAGGGGGTAAGGGGAGTGACCTGGAGGAAGGAAGTGAACTGCACTTGACAAGTTCCCATTTTTACAGTTTTTGCTTCAGCTGTGCCATGCTGAGCACCGAAATTGGAAGAGAAAACCCTCAGTCATACCAGCATTCAGAACTAGAACAAGCACAACTGGAAAGTGAGGGATAAGAAATAGCAGAAAAGAGAGAGCCACAGAGGGGAAGCCCTAAATTCTGTGTGTAAACTCTACCCTAATCTCTGGCTGATCCTTGAACTGCATGTGTGTGGGGCAGATTTCAAGAGCCATACTAAGGCTGAGAGAAGAATACTGAGATTTCACATGATACCTACCACAAAGGAGGAAGTTTGCAGTTTGAATTCAACCAAGTTACTGACTTCAAAAAAAAAAAAAAAAAAAGGTAGGTTCAGAGAACTGTAACAAAATACACAACCTTATAATTAATCATAATATCTAGAATACAATCCAAAATAAGCTGACATAAGAATAGCTTGATGTAGCTTAAACTCGAGAGGAAATATAATTAATGGAGACTTGTCCCAGAATGACCCAGATTTTGAAATTAACACATTAAGTATTTTAAAGCTATTCTTTTTTTTTTTTTTTAAAGATTTTACTTATTTATTTTAGAGAGAGAGAGAGAGCACGAGACAGGGGAGGGTCAGAGAGGAAGCAGACTCCCTGTCAAGCAGGGAACCCATGTGGGACTCAACCCCAGGACTCTAGGATCATGATCTGCGCTGAAGGCAGTTGCTTAACCAACTGAGCCACCCACGTGCCCCTTTAAAGCTATTCTTATAACTGTGATAAAGGGTAGAAAAAGATCCCAATAGAAATTATAGGAGAGAAAAATAAAATATGTGAATTTAAAAATTCACTGGAATGCGTTAACAGTAGACTGGAAATGACAGGAGAATTGGTGAACTTATAAACAGACTAATAAATGGTATTGCAATCTGAAGAACAAAGGAAAAAAAACTAGTGCCTAAGGGCCCATGGGTCAATATCAAACACATTTGAGTCTTAGGAGGATAGGAGAAAGAAAATGGAACAGCAAGTTAAGTGAAAAAATAGAGGCAAAAATTCTCCATATTTGTTGAAAAACAAATTTATAGATTCAAGATGATCTACAAATCCCAAGCAGGATTCATCAAGAAAGATGAATCTTGGTACATTATTTTAAAAAAAAAAGAAAATCTTAGAATCATTAGAGAAAATAATTTGTACACTGGGCTATAAGACAAGTGTGCACATATTTAAGTAGACTGAAATGTTGCATATATTCTCTGCAATAAGATACCTAGAAAAAAAAGTCATGAAAATTATACAATACACTTTAAATAATCCAAAGAAAAAATATCAAGGGAATTACAGAATATTTCAAAGTGAATAATTAAAATACATCAACCCCAAGTTTATGAAATACAACTAAATCAGCACTTAGGGGAAAATGTGGAGTTTTAAATGCTTGTATAAAAGAAGAAATGTCGAAATCAGTAAATTAAAGTTAAAAAGCTAGAAATATCATGGCAACTTCTTTGAAACCACAGGAAGTCTCTCTCTTTTTCCAGTCAGCCGAGGAGTCTTATATAACCCAATGCGATCACAGGAGTGACATTTCATCATGTTTGCCACATTCTGTTGACTAGAGGGAAGTCACAGTTTTTGTCTACACCTAAAGGTGGGGGTATTACAGGAGGTTATGAATCCCTGGAGTCATTATAAAGTTCTGATTATCAGTTCTCAAATATTAGTCATTGCAGTGTTTAAGATAGTAAAGGTTAATATCTTTAAGGGTTAAATATACAGTTATATTTGTGTGAGATAATTTTAGATGATTTTTTCAGACCACAATCGGCCATTTTCAAACACTAAAGCGTTTTGTAAAAATTTCCCATATTGACTAGTTGCCTTACATTAGACTTGTCTTTCAATTTTAGAGATTTTAAGTGGGAAAATTTTTAAATGAGAAAAATTTTTTTTTAAAATATAAGGACTCCAATCTCTAATCAACTTAATTTATTCACATGAAAAATTAAATTATTGGAAATTATTATTTCTAGGAAATAATATTATTGGAAAATATTAATAATTTTTTAAATCTTTTTTACCCATTTGATAAAAACAGACTTTTAACATTGGTTAGAAGAAAGGATGAAGTCACATGTCTTTGTTTCACATTTGAATCTAACTTTCTAATCTTTCACATCATCTAATCTAAGGTTAAAACCACATGAATTTTGTTCTGCATTATAAACTCAAACTGCATTTGGTTAAAGTAACTTGAGAAAATAAAATTTATTTAAAAGACAATGTATGAAACTCTAAATGAGATCAGAGGAATCAGTGATAAAGGACATAATTTCAAATTGTATAATTTATAGTGTAAGGAGAAATGTAATTATGCAAGCAAGCAATAACATTTAAATTGCTTGTCAGTCTTTACTATCTCCCCTTATACATGCTCTAACACCTTAGCTAGTGTCTACCCTGAAATGCACCTATGTATGCTTATGTTGGCCCTATTAGCTCAGTGAAGCACACTGAGTGACATATCTCTGTAGGAGACATTACTCAGCTCCCTTCCATCAATAAGATGTGCCCTTTTGAGTTGTTTTCCCAATGCTATAATTGTGATGCGCCATAGTGAGTCTTCCATCCAATGGGGAGCAAGGATTACTTTGTTGTTACACATCTCATAGGAATTTCATTTTTGTGTGTGTGTGAACAGCACAAAAATTTCATAGGTATGCATCATTTTTGGCACAAACTAGGCAACCTGCCTCATTAATGTGCACATCTAGAGTTGCTATAGCTATCAGAAAGAAACTGTGTTAAATAAATGGCTTTGTTTTTTCACCTGCTAGGCTCTAATAGCATCCCCAAAGTAATCTTGGTCTCACAGCTTGAATCTTTTGCAAAAGCGATCAAGTGATCAATTCCTTTTAACACTGAGAGGTAAACTTCAGTGCTGTGCAGAATGCCAGGTGCAGGAACAGTTGCCATGAATAACACTAGAAATTTAATATGAGTCATACAATTTAGCATGGGTCCTTGCTAACTGATTTTTTTTTTAAGTCATTACACCATGTCTGAAAGAAGTGAGGCAGGGGGTCTAAAGAAAATCAGACAGTTGATCTAAAATTATGTTTTTATTCATTCAGAAAATAGTTCTTAAGCATCTAAAATGTGCTAGGCTGTGCTACGCATTGATGATAAAGCAATAAATTAGGTTGAGGTCACTGCTGGCATGGAATGCACATTTTGGTAATGGAGAGAGATTAATATATGCAAAAATAATAATTTAACTAAAATTTAATTATCCTGTGATACAACAGGATATTTCAATGTGTAATAGGAGCAAATAACTTAGAGATTTAGATATATCTCATTTTCAAAGAATCCGATGGATCTGAATAACATATCTGAGTTTGATAAAGATTGATGCATATAATTTTATTATTCAGTATTGCCAATCAACATGTCTAATATATGCCCACATATATTTGGGAAAGAATTCCTTTAAACCATGTATCTATGACAAAGCCATGATACATTGTAACTCTAGTCTTTATTATAAATAAACCTATCTCATGCAATATTTATAATTAAAATTCATAAAATGAGAAAGTTAAGATTTTCATAATATCTGATTATCATTTCACATTTATTATTTATTTAGACATACTTAGGCAAAATAGTAATTTAAGAATATAATTCATATATCATATTTATGAGCTAATAAGATTTCATTTTTATCATTTCTGATTTTTTAATTTAAATTTACAACCTTAACATATTGTATTAATTTCATTGAAAGGAGATGTATCTGGGCATTTTTTAAATATCTGTGTACCTTGTTTCATGCTGTTTTATGAAAAATACAGCAACAAGAACCCTATGGGTTAATTGAATCCACAGTCAAGTATTCACACATTAATTAACTTGAAGGAAAGTCTATTGAAGTATGCAAACTACCAAGTCAAGGTGTCAATTTCATTTTTGTTTTAATCAGATAGTCCACTCTGTGAAGGTGCTTATGGTCCTAGTTAGTAGAGGGATGTGTGGAAGTTCATTAATATTGCTATAATGCTTCTGAAAAAGAGAACAAAACCTATGTTTGAAATGGAGGTAATTTAATTACATATTTATGGTATCCCAGGAGAATTCACTGTGGCTATACTTTGTAGACTTTGCTTTCTGTGTGAGTGTAATTTGTTTAGTATAGGAATTAATTTGGAGGTGTTGATCCTAAGGTTAAGAATTCTCCAGACAACAGCAGTCCTTAAACTGGTGACAGGTATTTTAGTAGAAGATATCAAAAGCCAAAATAACCTACATTGCTCCTGCAATATATATAAGAAAAGTCTCAAGTGCTACAAAGCAAAAATAAATTACCTCTATAGGTTATCTAAGCTTATTTGTTTTTCTAAAATTGTAACAAAGTCTAAAACATCACATTGAAGTATAGACCATTGGCTTGGGAATCAGGATACCAGGGTTTGCACATCTCACAAATTCCCTAGAATCAGGACAGCAGAGTTTGCCTTTTATTATAAAATAATGGGGTAGGTAAAGGATTAACTTCAAGGCTCTTTTAGTATGAACTTCTACAATCTACAGTGGATGTACAAACTTTTCTTTTTTCCTTCTTTTGATTTTTATATATTTCAAAATTTTTAAGCCCAAATTAGGTACAGAAAACAGAATGGCAGTTTTCAAAAATCTAAAAATAGAATTACCATATGACCCAGCAATTTCATTTGTAAATATATACCCAAAAGAATTGAAAGCAGGGACTCAAACGGATACTTGTTCACTTGTGTTCATAGCAGCTTTATTTATAATAGCCAAAAGGTAGAAACAATGGAAATGTCCATCAGCAATAGATGAATGGGAAAAACAAATTGTGGTATGTACATACAATAGAATACTCAATATAGAATACTCAATATAGAATACTCAGGGAAGGAAATTCTGACATATGCTGCAACATGGACAAACCTTGAGAACATTATGCTAACTGAAACAAGCCAGTCACAAAAGGACAAATACTTCATGTTTCCACTTATCTGAGGTACTTAGATTAGTCACATTCATAAAGACAAAAAGTAGAATGGTGGTTGCTAGGGCCTGAGGAAGGGAAATTATTGCCTAATGAGTATGTAGTTTCAGGCTGAGATGATGAAAAGGTTCTAGAGATGGATAGTGATAATGGTTGCACAGCAATGTGAATGTATTGATGTCACTGAACTGTACATTTAAAAATAGTTAAAACAGTAAATTTGGAGACACATGGGTGGCTCAGTTGGTTGACCATCTGCCTTTGGCTCAAGTCAGGATCCCAGGGACCTGGAACTGAGCTCTGCATGGGGCTCCCTGCTCATTGGGGAGGCTACTTCTCCCTCTCTTCCCTGCTTGGGTGCTCTCTCTCACTATCTCTCTCTCTCTCTCAAATAAATAAAAATCTTAAAAGATAAAAAAAAAAAAGTTTAAAAAATAAAACAGTAAATTTTATCTTAAGTCTATATATTACCATAACAAAAAAGTCTTGAATCTGTGGAAAATTTTTAAGAAAAATTATTAGGACAATTATGAAAGGATCTAACATCCAGTACTATTCTTTGGGGGATTATATTTTAATATGGTAGGTAAGTTTAGTGTTGCCTCAACCAATTTATGAAATCTTAGTCTTTTTTATTTTTTCTTTTTTTTATTAACATATAATGTATTATTTGCATCAGAGTTATAGGTTTCTGAATCTTCAGTCTTACACAATTATAGCTCTCGCCATAGCACATACACTTCCCAATGTCCATAACCCAGCCACCCTATTCCTCCCCCAACACCTCCAGCAAAATTCAGTTTGTTCCCTGATATTGAGTCTCTTATTGTTGACCTCCCTCCTGATCCCATCTTATTTCATTTTTTCCCTCCCTACCCTCCATGACCCTCTGCCCTTCCTCTCAAATGCCTCATATCAGAGAGATCATATGATAACTCTGTTTCTCTGAATGACTTATTTCACTTAGCATAATACCCTCTGGTTCCATCCACATCATTGCAAATGGCAAAATTTCAGGTTTTTGATGGCTGCATAGTATTCCATTATACACACACACACACACACACACACACACACACACATATCACACATCTTCTTTATCTATTCATCTGTTGATGGACATCTAGGTTCCGTCCATAGTTTGGCTATTGTGGACATTGCTGCTATAAACATTCGGGTGCAGGTGCCCCTTCGGATCACTGCATTTATATCTTTAGGGTAAATACCCAGTAGTGCGATTGCAGAGTCATAGGGTAGACCTATTTTCAACTTTTTGAGGAACCTCCATATTGTTTTCCAGAGTGGCTGCACCAGCTTGCATTCCCCAAAAGTGTAGGAGGATGCCCCTTTCTCTGTGTTCTTGGCAACATCTGTCATTTCCTGTCATTTTAGCCATTCTCACTAGTGTGAGGTGGTATCTCACTGTGGTTTTGATTTGTATTTCCCTGGTGCCAAATGATGTTGAGCACTTTTTCATGTGTCTGTTAGCTGTTTAGATGTCTTCTTTACAGAAATATCTGTTCATGTCTTCAGCCCATTTCTTGAGTGGATTATTTGTTCTTTGGGTGTTGAGTTTGAGAAGTTCATTATAGATTTTGGATACTAGCCCTTTATCTGATATGTCATTTGCAAATATCTTTTCCCATTCTGTCAGTTGCCTTTTGGTTTTGTTAACTGTTTGTTTTGCTGTGCAAAAGCTTTTAATCTTGATGAAGTCCTAAGAGTTCATTTTTTCCCTTGCTTCCCTTGCTTTTGGGGATGTTTCTAGGAAGAAGTTGCTGGGGCTAATGTCAAAGAGGTTGCTGCCTATGTTTTCCTCAAGGATTTTGATGGATTCTTATATCACATTGAGGTCTTTCATCCATTTTGAGTCTATGTTTGTGCGTGTTCATGTGTACTAGAGAAGAATGTGTATTCTGTGACTTTGGAATGAAATGTTCTAAATATATACATGATGTCCATCTGGTCCAATGTGTCATTTAAAGCCCTTGTTGATCTTCTGCTTAGATGATCTGTCCATTTCAGTGAGGGGCTGTTCAAATCCCCTACTACTATTGTATTACTGTTGATGCATTTCTTTGATTTTGTTATTAATTGGTTTATATAGTTGGCTGCTCCCATGTTAGGGGCATAGATATTTAAAATTGTTAGATCTTCTTCTTTGACAGACCTTCAAGTATGATATAGTGTCCTTTGTCATCTCTTATTGTAGTCTTTGGCTTAAAATCTAATTTATCTGATATAAGGATTGCCACCCCAGCTTTGTTTTGATGTCCATTAGCATGGTAAATTGTTTTCCACCACCCTCACTTTAATTCTGGAGGTGTCTTTGGGTTTAAAATGAGTTCCTTGCAGACAGCATATCGATGGGTCTTTTTTTTTTTTTATCCATTCTGATACCCTGTGTCTTTTGATTGGGGCATTTAGCCCATTTACATGCAGGGTAACTATTGAAAGATATGAATTTAGTGCCATCGTATTGCCTGTAAGGTGGCTGTTGCTGTATATTGTCATTGTTCCTTTCTGGTCTGTTACTTTAGGCTCTCTTTTGGCTTAGAGGACCCCTCTCAATATTTTCTGTAGCACTCATTTGGTGTTTGTAAATTCTTTTAATTTTTGTTTGTCCTGAAAGCTTTTTATCTCTCCTTCTATTTTCAGTGACAGCCTAGCTAGATACAATATTCTTGGCTGCATATTTTTCTCATTTCATGCTCTGAATATATCATGCTAGTCCTTCCTGGCCTGCTGGGTCTCTGTGGATAGGTCTGCTGTCAATATAATATTTCTACTATTATACATTATAGAACCCTTGTCCCTAGATGCTTTCAGGATTTTCTCTTTGCCACTAAGACTTGTAAGTTTTACTATTAGATGACAGGGTGTGGACATATTTTTACTGATTTTGAGGAGGTTCTATGTGCCTCCTGGGTTTTGATGCTTGCTCCTTTTGCCAAATTATGGAAATTCTCTGTTATAATTTGCTCCAATATACCTTCTGCCCCCCCCCACTTCTTCTTTGGGATCCCAATTATTCTAATATTGTTCCATCTTATGATATCACTTATCTCTCAAATTCTCCCCTCATGGTCCAGTAGTTGTTTGTCTCTCTTTTTCTCAGCTTCTTTATTCTCCAACATTAGGTTTTATATATCACTAATTCTCTCCTCTGCCTCATTTATCCTACCAGTAAGAGCCTCCATTTTTGGTTGCACCTCATTAACAGCTTTTTTTATTTCAATTTGGTTAGATTTTAGTTCTTTTATTTCTCCAAAAATGGATTTTATTTCTCCAGAAAGGGATTCTCTAGTATCTTCCATGCTGTTTTCAAGCCCAGCTAATCCTTGATAACCATCATTCTGAACTCTAGTTCTGACATATTACTAATGTCCATATTGATTAGGGTCCTAGTCATGAGTACTGTCTCTTGTTTTGTTTGTTTGTTTGCTTGTTTGTTTTGTGGTGAGTTTTTCTACCTTGTCATTTTATCCAAATAAGAATAGATGAGAGAACAAAATACTAAAAGGGTAGCAATGACACCAGAAAAATTTACACTAACCAAATCAGAAGAGATCTGAAACCAAGGGAGAAGAAAGAAAGAAAAAAAAAAAAATATATATATATATATATATATTCACCAGTCATATATGACTGGTGAATAGAACAGAGTCACACCCTTGATTTTGGGTGTATTTTGGTCTGTTGGAAGAAACTGTCTCCCAAAATTTTAAAGAAAGAAAAACATATATATATGAAAATAAGGGTAAACACAATGAAGGGATGGAATATGACTGGCAGATGAAAATTTTAAAAGATTCTAAAAAAGGAATTGATAAGACAAGAAGTTGGTTGAAAAAAGAAAAAGAGGAAAGAATGTGATCAGGCTGGAGACTAGAACAAAGCCATGAGCTATGTTTAGGCTATATTTTGATCTACTAGGAGAAATTACATTCCAAAATTTTAAAGAAAGAAAAACCCATGTGTCTACAAAAAATAAGGTTAAATACAATGAAGGCATAGAATATGGCTATAACATTGAAAATTAAGAAAGATTTTTAAAAAGGTATCAGTAAGATGAAATAATTTTAAAAGATTAAAATAGGAACAAGAGAAAAAATAGAATAAGAAAAAAATTTTAGGGGCGCCTGGGTGGCTAAATGGGTTAAGCCATTGCCTTCAGCTCAGGTCATGGTCTCAGTGTCCTGGGATCAAGTCCCACATCAGGCTTTCTGCTCAGCAGGGAGCCTGCTTCCCTCTCTCTCTCTCTCTCTGCCTGCCTCTCTGCCTACCTGTGATTTCTCTCTGTCAGATAAATAAATAAAATCTTAAAAAAAAAAAGAAAGAAAGAAAAGAAAAGCAGCCACTCAGCGCACACAGGTTTAAGTCTGTTGTGGCTCACAGCAAAAAAAAAATTAAAATTTAACTTTGAAAGACTAAAGAATCATGAGAAAAAGCCATGAATTCTATATGTTGCTTTCCCCTAGCTCTGGAATTCCATAGTTCTCATTGATTGGTGAACTTGATCCTGGCTGGATGTTCTTGTTGATCTCTGGGGTAGGGGCCTCTTGCAGTGATTCTCTAATGTCTTTGCCTGAGGCAGAATTGCTCTGCCCTTGCCAGGGGCCAGACTAAGTAATCTGCTCAGGTTTTCCTCTGTAGCTTTTGTTCCCTGAATGCTTTCTGTACAGCTTTGGAGGACAGAAATGAAACTGGCAGCCTCCCAATCTCTGGTCCCATCGGGACCAAGAGCCCCACTCCTCACTACACCCTCAGAGAAAAGTAGTCAATCCCTCCCGTCTCCCTGGTCTCCGGCCGCACTCTGAGCTCACTCAGCCTGTTACCAAGTGTTTCTATCTCTGGCACATGGCCCCCTTTGGAGTCTCCAAACCCAGCAGATTCCTGCCTCACACTTTTGTGCCACTCCTCCCGGAGGAGGAAGGTGAGTCTCCCCAGATATGACTATGCCCCGGATCATAGTTTAAGGTAATGCCGAGCTGAGAGCACATTCCTTGGCTCTGTCTCTGCAGCCAGCTTCCCCCCTCTGATATCTGGGAGCTCTGCAACACTCAGAGACACCCAGTCTTTCTGTGACTCTGCAAGTCCTTAGACCACACTGTCCCCACGAGGGCTCCACCCCCACTTAGCCTCTGGAGTGACGTCTCTCAGTAGAGCAGACTTCTAAAAGTTCTGAGTTTGTGCTCTGCTGCTCTCTCATTTTCCAGGAGCCAGCCCCTCTCCCTACAGTCTATCTTCCCGTCGCTTCAGATTCCCTTCTCCACATGTCCCTCCTTCCAGGAATTGGTCAATTTTCTGTTCCTAGATTTGTTGCTCTTCTTCTCTTTGATCTCTTGTTGAGTTTGTAGTGTTCACAATGGTTTGGTAACTATCTAGCTGAACTCCTGGGACCTGATGACATTCAGATCTCCTACCCCTCTACCATCCTAGTCTTTTTTCTTTCACAGTTGACTTAATGAGTGGCTTTTTCCTTACTTTGTTGTAAGTATTTCAGGTGACATCAAGAAGGCAGAGTGAATTTGAGATGTGGGAAAGCATGTGATGGAGGGCTATTTTTTATGTGATTAGAGTTCCTTAGAATTATGGAACAACTAACAAAAATTTAAAGAAAAAAACCAACATTCATGATTAAGATTGTATATTAAGGGAATATACAAAACAGTTACATATAAAAACACAACTTATTTCTATACTACTCTGATGCTTTGAATTTATATGTATATTAATTTAGTAATTTACACCAAAAACTGTCATCATTGTCCCTTAGTGGAATCAAAAGGCATTTATTCAAAGAAAGAAAGAAAAAGAAAGAAAGAAAGAAAGAAAGAGAAGAAAGAAAGAAAGAAATCAAGAAAGATAGATAGATAGATAGATGAAAGATAGAAAGAAAGAAAGAAAGAAAAGAAGAGAAGAAAGAGAAAGAATCTCCTTCAAATAATGTATAATTTCTTTTGAAATTTGTTTGGCATTTACTTTTGAAAGTAGATGGGCCTGATTTTCTTGGAAATCACTTCAAAAGATCAGTGAAGCACAAATTGAAGACTTGAATTTATATGTCCATCTTAAACTAAACTATCACTAACTTCTCCATTTAAAGAAAATACCTTTTTTCAGGTTGTTGACAGCTTTAAACTGAAGGCAAAATTAACACTTAGGTTTCAAAGAACTCTACTGAATACAAAGAAAAAAGGAAAATTTTGTACTAACAAGGCAAAATATTATCAAGATCTTGAAAACTACATCAACCTTCCTAAAAACTGATATAGCAAATGTATTCATGATACTGAGTTTACTTAGAGACATTTTAAAGACATTTCTTTCTTCAGAATAGAGATATTCTAAAGCAATTGAAGGTGAGCAGTTGATGAGACTCAGGTTTTATCAAGTTCTATTTTATTTCTTCTAAACACCATCCTAACCTTCAATTGCAAAACATTTTAAATATTATGATAGAAAAAAATGAAACATTTCAAAAGATTGTATTTTCCACTCTAGATCGAGGAGTAGACACAGGCTTCTGCTCACTTTCTTGTGGTTTTCATGTAAAGAATCCATGGATGATTTTAAATAAAAGATTGTTTTAGGTTTGCTTGGTTTTGTTTCTGGTGTGTTTTGTTTTGGTTTGGTTTGGTTTGGTTTTCTCTAGTTATATCTGTTCTGTCTGTCTTATCTTTAGGCGAGGGGTTTTATTTTGATTTTCAGCATTTTGCAAGATAAAAAACAATTTCACTCTTTGTGGGAAGTGAAATTCCCTCACTAATGGAATAAAATTCTTATTTGCTACAATCTGGATTTAAAACCTACCATCGCATCATCAGCATTTCTCTCTTGCAACAGTTATGGGAAGATACTGAAAACTCAGGAGACTATCTCTACATCAGAGAAAATTCAGTATGGTTTTGTAGTTTTGGCTTATATTGAAAGGTCACATTGATTGAAGGGCTTTCTAACTGCAGAAACTCCACATTGTGACTTGCTATTCCTTCTCCATCTAAATAAATCTAGATATTCTTATTTTCTTGTTCTTTTAATATTGTAGGCATTTTAACTTTGTGTATGTTTTAACTTGTGTATATTAATAATATCAGTATGTTAGGTGTAATACTTTCATTAATTTGTTAATTCAGCAAGTATTTATTCAGCAACTACTGTGGACCAAGCAATATTCACAATGCTAAAATAATTGCACTGAATAAACCCAGTAAGCAACAGTTTAAAATTTTCCAGTGGTAGACCCCTCTTTTAAAATTAATAATTAGATTGAGTTACTTAGGTAACTAAGGGAAATGGCACTGTGATCATATCTGTATGTGTGCAAATGTTACTTCAGAGTTGGCTGATTGTTAATAGCATAATCTCAGGCTGGAATGAATAGCATGCCACCATCAAATGTACTATTATTTCTCATTACCCAGTGAAACCAGAGTGAGGTTAAGCAATAACTACACATGATGATGAGCAAAGCCAACAAAATGTATGTTTGGGAAAACTAGACAACAACAAAATATCAACCATGATGATGTAATTATGTAGAATATAAAAAGACTTGTATCCTAAATCAGAACTTGGATCACAATGCTACCTGTCACCCTTCTTTGAAAACTATATGGCCTTAAATCCCTTGAGTTCACTGAACTTCAGTTCTGTCCCTGTGAAATGAAAATCAGAGCTGGCATTTGTAAGCACTTCCCACATGCTAGGAACTATTTTCAGCACTTTAAGTGTACTGATTCACTGAACCTTCACAACATCCCAGGAGGAGATATTATTACTGTCCCCTTCTTACACATGATGAAATGATGGTACATAAATTAGAAAATTGTCCAAGATCACAAAGCTTATGAGTGGGAAATGAGATTTGAATCCAGGAAGTCTTACTCCAGAGCCCATGCTCTTAACCTGTGGGTGTTTTTATGAGGCTATACGGGAGATAGTAAAAATGAAAGAGTTTTGCAATCTATTGTGTCAATAAAGCATAGTCGTATTATTACGAAAGTGTGAATGATGAACACTTATCTATCTGTGTGAACTCATGTTTAAAGTAAGCAGAAAGTAAGTTTACTGCCCAAATCAGGTAAAAGCAGGTCATGTGCTCTGACTTGGCCCACGAAGACACTGTATGGGAACAGCCAGGAGAGTGCGGTCCCAGTATTTATTTTCTGGCTCTCTTCCTTCCAAGTTATTTCTGACCGGTTATGTCCCTGGATGGCAAGTCACAGCTCCTTTTCCGGCAGCTTTTCTCTCCTTTCCATTTAGCTGCTGGCTCCCTTCTATTAGATCCAAAAACAGAAACAGTTGTGTTTTGGTTTCAGGGTTGTTGTTTTTTGTTTTTGTTTTCTGTTTCTTGCTCTGCATTATTCCTATGCTTTCCCTACAGTCTGCACATATCTTTGTAAACAATCCCTTTTATAAACCCTTCCAGAATTACCCCCAATTTGAATGTGCCATTCCTGTTGATAACCTAATTGGTATGTGCCATTCCTGTGAATAACCTAATTGGGGCAGAGGGATGTTTCCGGTACTACTGGTAAGTTAATACAATTATTAACTAAAACATCTATGTTAAAGAATAACAACAATTATAATATTCTAGTGAAAAGTCTATCACTACTTTAGAAATATAATCTCTTAAAATAATTAGTACATTTAAAATACACAAAACCAAAGCCAGAAAGCAATATAGCATGCCTATGCATAACAAGAGCCTGACTGTGATTTTTTTTCTAACTTACTTTCTTATGTAACATAGCATTACTTTCACACTTCTTAAATAATTCATACATACTTTCACAAGTTCAATGGTGCTGACTTCAAAACTCAAAATTTACATATTCTTTGTTTGGAAACATTACCATATGTTGGTAAACACTGAACCCATCTGGAATATTTTAAGCCTTTCCCTAATAATATTGTAAAGAATCAAATGCTAGAAAACTACTCTTTTTTCCAAGACAAATGTCAGTTAATCTCAACCTGGAGACATCTTACTTTCTGTCTGTGGTCTTCATTGTATTTTATTATTTGAAAAAAAAAGTAAGCTAGTCAGCATTGACAGATGAAAATGAGAAACTATGACATTTCTGCTTCTACTAAAATATTGCATGTGGATAATTTTGAAATGTGTTTACTTTATAAATATATATACACCAATATGGCAAAAGAAGTCAACAATACTTCATCATGTATAAACATGCTAAATTTGAAAATATAAATGCCTATGCAAAGATAAGTAGCATTTTTATTTTCATGAACCACATTGCATAACTATGTTTTCCCTTATTACCTTGTAAACCATACATAATAGTCAAAGCAAACAAAGTATATTTATTGGATTCATATTTGCTACATTTTTCTCCATTTTATTCAACATGAGATAAGCAAATAAATAAATAAAGTATTTACTCATGGTAATCACTACTGTAAGGGAAATAACCTGGTTGCTATGAAAGATAGATTGACCTATTTCAGATGCAGAGGTCAGAGAGAGTCTCTTTAAGGAGCTGACATCTAAACTGATGTCTGAAGGATGAGAGTAACCCAGCCATATGAACTGCATTCTAGAAGTAAGAAAAGGCATATAACCCTGAGCTGAGAAAAAGAAGTTTTCTATGTCTTGACAGAGGACAATTATAGCTGGACTCCAGTGAATGGAGCAAAGTGTCATGACATAATGATGGAATTTGGGGCTCCTTGGAGCCAGAGCATGCATGTGAGAAGTTTGAATCATGTTTTATGATCTTTTTGGAAGATGTTGGAAGTTTCTCAGTAGTGATTTTGAATTACCTCTTTAAAAGATGAGTCTAGCTACAATGTAGGAAAGGGATGAGGTCAAGTGTGAAAGGAAAACAGTCAGTTGAAAGACTATTTCATTAGTTCCACCAAGAGATGAAGGTGGCCTGGACTGTTGTGGTGGTGATGGAGATGAAGAAGTGAGTGGAGTCAAGATATACCTTGAAAGTAGAGCATATAAGACTTGCTGACAATGGTTTGGAAATGTGCAATCAAGCAAAATGGAGGACTCTTAGTTGACTCTCAAGTTTCTGGCTTTAGTGACTGGGAAAATGGAGGTTCCAGTTACTGATATGGACAAGACTAGGGGGCTATCAAAAAATGACCGGTCTGGCATTGGTGGCTAGCATCATCTTCTTGCCTTAAGTCTGATATGATTCTTATCTTGGCTTCTATTCCTTGCTCCTTGGACTTCCTCATTATATGTGATTCACAAGTCCTACTGATGGATACAGTGATACATTTCATGGCTGTTATTTAATTTATCTGCCTTCCTTGTAACACTTATATACTAATAATATGTGTCCTTCCTGTATTTTGTAAGTTATAAATAATTTCCAGAGTTATAGCTCCTTCTATTTGTCATATTTGGAATATGTTGGAGTGATTCTTTCACCTTCCATATCCTCCACTTCTTTCCAACCCTACCCCCAGGACCTCACTCCACCCCCACTTTCAGCCATGTGGCATTTGGGACTGGTATGGCAACAAATTCAAACCAGACTGATGTTTGGAGCTTATAATTTGCTACGTGTGATAACCAACTGGTACATGAATAAAGACTAAATTGCTTTCATTAATGAAGAAGTTGATTTGATTCTGTCAAGGGATTCTTTCCATTTCACAACTTTGTTTTCCTGAAAATTAGCATAAGAAGAAAACTGATCATTGTTTCTTTATTCCTTCATTCTATATCATTCTCTATGATATAAGAATGCTGGCTATGTGACAATTTTAAGAATATAAATATGAATAAGAAAAGGTTTTGACCCCAAACAGTTTAAAGTATAAAAGGGGAAAAGTGTAGTATTGACATCTGTCTGCTACTTTTCTGTCACTCTTATAAATAGCAGTTCCATATTATGGATGTATCCAACAAGTTAGCTGTACTTTGTAATTTGGATACCATGTAAAGCCAAAGTATATACAAAAGTGAACTTCAGGGTTCTTGTTAAAGAATACTTATTAAGTGTTAGCTAATATCATAGTATTAGTTTAAATGCTACAGACTCTAAAGGAGAGAAGGAAATACATAGTTCTTATTATATATTAAAGGGTATTTTATTTTATTGGCTTTAACATGACAGTTTGCCTAACTCCAGGCAAGATGATGAATGAACATTTCTAATAATTACTCTATGTTAAGCATTATGTTTTGTGTGTTAAAAACATTACCTGATTTACGTCTTTGAAGCAATAGCACAAGACTGCAATTATAATCACCATATTTTGAAGGGGAGACTGTGAATAAGTTGTACAAGATCATATAGTTCATGAGAGATGGAAGTGGGCTGTAAGGCAGTCATCTGATTTATTTCTCCTATGTACTAGAGAATTCTAATTCCTTCTATTTCTGGGATCATGAGTAAGGATGAGAGATCAACAGCCTGGTCTTGTTTATCAGCTGAGTTTTATGTAGCTAACTATGGTTAATACATGCAAGAAGACCCATAATTATTTGAGGGAGCCCTGGGTCCTAAAATCTTTTTATTACAAATACAAAATTTAGCATAGTGTCTCAGTTATTTTTTTTTATGTTAAAGGAACAATAAATTCAAACTTTCAATTTTTAAACTTGGTTCTCAAAAGTAAGCATATAGACAAGATGTAGAGAAATCAAAACTTTGATATATTCTGAGGGAACGTATCATCTGGTACAATCACTTTGGAAAGCAAGGTGATGGAAGTTGTATATATACTTCCTACTATCTAGCAGTTCTACTTGCAGATTCAAACTTGAACATATCTTCATATGTGCCCAGGGACATGTGGGCAGATTTGTTCAATGCAACATTGGTTTCAATAACAGTAATTTGAGAAGGACTTGTGTTTCTATCAAGGAATAAGTAAATAACTTTTGGTATAGTCATGCCATGAGATACTATACAGTAGTTAAAGTGAATGAACCAGATGTACATGCATTAGTATAGATAAATTTAGAAATTTATAAAATGAACAATTGAATTAAAGGAATAATACACATAAAATAATTCATTTTAAATAAAGAATAAAAACACTTCAAAAATATTGTATTACACTAGGTAGTTTGCTACATTTCATACTATACCATATAATATATATTATGTTGTTGCATCACATATAACATATTATTCATTTTTCATTTATGCATGTCTATAGTGAACACATGAAAACCTAGATGAAAAAGCTGCATACTGACTTCAGGTTGATGGATACTTTGGGGATAGAATTTGATTAAAGAGGTTACAAAAGGGACTCATTTATATGGAAAGTTGTTTCTGTTTTGTTTTGTTTAATTACACAAAAACAGTTGAAAACCATATCCTTCAAATGTTTCCATTTGTTAAAACTGGGTAATGATGTAAGGATATCCATTATAGAACTGTATTTTTGTTTGAGTGTATGAAATTTGATAATAAACAGAAGGCTTGCCCTTGAAATGTTCTTTGTAAGAACATTATATTTACATTACAAAATTTCCTTTATTTACATTATAAAGAGATTTGTCTCCATTTTTTGTTAGTAATTCCTGTTTGTGAAATATAATTTTGGAGTGAAAAGTATATTTTTAATCCCTCATTGAAATGTATGCTTTTATATTAAATGGCTATAACAAAGTTAAGGACAAATATTTTGGCTGACATATAGTTATTTATCCTTTTTTGCAGTTTCAAAAATGTACCCTGTCTATGATCTCACATTCAGCCTCACAATGGCAACTTAATAATAAAATATCAATCACAACAACAGGCTGTGGAAATAGACTAGTGGACTCTTCTTTTCCAGTGAGTTAAGTACTTGAAAAATTTGTAAGTTCCCAGCTACTGCGATGGTATCCATTTCTTTGTTAATAAGGAAAGTAAGTCAGTTTTAAAGATGAGGTAAAATTAGAATATTATTTCACAAGCCATTTAGTTTTGAAATCAGAAAATTGATCCAAGAATGGCTTGTTATTTGAATTCATCAGCCACGAAGTCAGTAACTATTCAGGCTTTTAGGAAGTAGTACCGGTAATAAGAAATACTGCTTTTGAGATATTATAACGTGATCTGAAAGAGATGATGATTTTTAAAAGAAAATGCCATTTGATTCTGAACTTACCTTTTTTTTTTTACTATTTTGCTTTATTCACTAAAACTTCATATAATATTGCCAATTTAAAAAACCATACAACTATCTCATTCTATACCCTTAGGCAACACAAACTTTTTCTTCTCTACAAAAAATTCTTTTGTCTTTTTTTTTTTTTTAAATCAGTTGTTTGCTATGTAAAATAATTGAAAAATAATTGATATTAAATAGTTGTTGGATATATATTTCTTAAAACAAAACACAAAAAAAATTAAGTTGTTCTATTGTTAAACCCATGGCTTTTATTTTTAACTAGAAGCAAAACTTTTCAAACCTTTTCCAGAGAACAAAATATGTTCTCCAATTTTCTTCTCTCTCAACATTTCCTATACTCTAGGCTCATTTTATATTTTAAAGGGTTAAAGTAAAAGTTTTAAGGCAAAGTTCTAAACCTCATATACCTTTCTATTCTTATTTACATATTAATTCCTTTTTCCTGCTTTCTATGTTCACAGGGGCTATCCTAATTCTCCCAGTAACCCAGAATCAAATCCTGTACTCTCCTATGTTTTCATCTCTTTCATCGTTAACATTCTCACTCTCTTACCTACTAGCCAAGAATCAGTTACCAAAATAACCATCCATTTTAGTACCTCTTACTACCGGGATTCCCTAGACCCACATGGCCTCAAACCTGGATTACTGCAGCAGTCTTCTAAATGTTCTCCTTGATGCCATTCACTCCTTATCTTGACAATCTACCCCCATCATACTTTTTTTTTCCCCACACTTCATTACTGGATTTAAATGTAAAATCTGTTTTCTGATGATATTTACAAGTTCTTGTTTTCTGGCTTTTGAGACTTTGCATGGTCTTTGTCAACACTGATTAGACCTAATGCTGGGACAGATATTTATTGAGCAGTTACTATGTGTTACCTGTGTTACATTCAAGCAGTAGATACATATCAGTGAACAAGGCAAAAATGATTCTTAATGTACCACCCTCTTTAGTCTATATTTTTCTTCTTTCTCTACAAAGTAAAACTACCTTTCATTCTCCAATGAACAAGTCTGCTAACTTATGAATTTTGGAAAATAGTATGATTTGTACGTACACTGGTCATCCTGTTACATAGATCTTTATTCTTCCCCTTGCATAATAAAAGGGAGGGTATTTTGGAGGGGGAAAAAAAACTAATCATTAATCTACCCTACCCACTTCTGTCACTTCTGGTTTAAGATTAGTGTCTTTCATATCACTGGAAACGTATCAGGGAATTTCATTATTATTGGTATATTAAACTATGTAGCTAAATGGTAATTTTACTACATTCTATTCCCATCAACTCCGGGCAGTGTGAATGGAGGGAAGAATTGAGGTGACAAAAGCTGTTGAGTAACATGTATTAGATATAGCTTTTCTTCTCTCTTTTATTTATTTAAGCCATAAAGAAAACTAATCAGTTTTTTCTAACTTTAAGTACAGAGAATTAAGGACATAGTTTATGATCATATCCTAGGTACTATTTCTCTGCTTAATTTCCTGAGAAAATTTATTATCATGTTAATAAACAAATTGTCTTTTTTTAAGATTATTTATTTATCAGAAAGAGAGCACAAGCAGGCAAAGTGGCAGGCAGAGATAGAGGGAGAAGCATGCTCCCTGCTAAGCAAGGAGCCCCAGGTGGGACTCGATCCCAGGACCTTGGGAACATGACCCGAGTCCAAGGCAGCCTCTTAACTGACTGAGCCACCCAAGTGCCCCCAAAATTGTCTTTAAATATATGAACTCTTACTACAGATATAAAATTAATACTTGAAAAAGTTAATAATGGAATACTACTTAGTAGCTAAAAGGAAGAAACCACTAACACATGTACCAATGTAGATGAATCTCAATTTATTATGCTGTAAGAAAGAACCCATGCAAAAAAAAAAAGATGACATACTGTATGATTCATTTATATAAAATTATAGAAAATGCAAACTAATTCTATAGTGAGACAAAGCAGATCAGTAGTTGTCTGGGACTGTTGTGGAGGAGGAATGGATTACAAATGGTGGAAGGTATCTTTTGCTGGTAATAAAAACATCTGATATCTCAATTATAGCTATGTTTTCCCATGTATATACATATGTCAAAACTCCTCAAATTATATAACTTAAATATATCCTATTAATTACATATATATAATTATATATAAATATAGAGATATAGATATATATGGTATACTTCAAGAAAGAAGAAAAATGTAAATATTGGAGAGAGATACCAAGATAAATATGATCCAGATTTTTTTTCCCCAAAAAGGTACTAATTTCAGTAAAACAAAAGTATAGAACTATTTTAAAAAGATAGATTGACCTCCCCTGGAAGTATTCAAAGTAAAATAAGCAAGCTTCTGATTGAAAGATCATCTGGCTAATAGAACTGGTTGATCATGCGTTCCAGTTTCTCTTTAAAATGTCTATAAAGTACATATAAAAACAAAAAAAAAGAATAGTCACAGGTATGCAGTCAGTTAGGATTAATAGCATATTGGTAGAATCTGAAAGGATTCTCTAAATCCCTAAAGCAGAAAGAATTGGATTGAATAAGATTATCATAGGTTTTTTGGGGTTTGTTTTTTTTTTCTGGAAGTAAAGAATTTTCAGCCTTTTGCACTATGTTTGATCTACTCTGAGAACCTCTGTCTTTTAATTGATACAGTTAGACCCTTGTAATTCAAAGGGAATACTGGTATAGTTGGACTACTATTAACCATATTTGTCACCGTTTTCTATTTGTTGTTCTTGTTCTTTGTTTTTATTTTTGTCTTCACTCTTTTTTTGTTTTTGTTTTTGTTTTTAATTAAGCATTTTGTGTGATTATATTTCTCTACTTTTTTAGAGTATTGATTAAGCTACTTTTTAAATTCTTTTATTTATTTAATGTTTTGAATGAAAAGGACTGATATAGTGCTTGATCTCACAACCCTGATATCATGATCTGAGCTGAAATCAAGAATCAGAGGCTCAACGTACTGAGCCACCCAGGAGCTCCATACTGATTATACTTCTTTCTTTACCTTTTTTAGTGGTTGCTCTACAATTTTTCTAATGGAAATATATGCAAAAGCATTTGAGATAAATAAAATACATAAGATTTTTTCTCAAAATATAGCTATTTAATATAAAGTTTTCTGAAAAGATTTGTTAGCATAATAATAATAATAGCCTATTTATTTGCTAGTGATGCCTATTATATCCAAGTATTGAGCTAGTACTCACTTTGTGAAGATTATCTTCTTAAATTTACTACACCAACTCCATTAGATAGATGCTATTAGTTTATAGATGAGAAAATGAGGTACAGAGAAAATAAGTGAATTGCCAAGAGTTAAGCTGCTGATCCAGAATTCAAAGTTAAGAAAATCTAACTCCAGATTTGACTTTTAAGGATTTTACATTATTCACCCTTATTAAGTAGGCTGCATCACACTTACAGGACAGACAAATTAAAGAGACAGACATCCTGCATTCACTCAATTCCTATATCTTCACGAGAACAATCGTGTGAGTACTCAGAAATAATTTCCATTTTTCAGCAAGTGAGAATGTTATCAGGTTTAGAGGTTTTGCTGATGTATGTATTATATGCAAATGAAACATTTTGTTAAGACTTAGAAATGTTAGAAGTATTCTGGTACATCAAATAATCATGCCTAATTGAATTTAAAAACTTTAGTAGGTTATGAGCTATGGTTATTTTTTGGTTGACCAATTTAAGATCCTTTCACAATTTGGAACCCAAGAGACTGATTAACACTAGCTGAAACATCAGAAGAATCTGTAGAGAAAGTCTTTCACTCATTGTTTTATTGTTATTTTTTCTAGTAGAGTCACAAAGTTATATTAAACAAAACTAATATTTATGTACAAATACAAGAAAGCAGAATTTGATTTTATGTAATATAAGAGTCTACAATGTTAACTATTTAGAAATGTTTGTTTTAGATGAACTATTGTATGGAAAATAAGCATGTTTTAAATGGGAGTCTGATAAGCATCTTAGCAAAATATTTAAATTACAGTAACTGATTTTGATATCTTCAGTAAATGCCAAGAAACATAGCTTTTACAGCAAGTTCATGGAAATGTTCAGATAAAATATTCATGAATTCTCTACTAAAAGAAAAGCCTCTTATGGTTTTGTTTGACAGAAGATGACCTTTGCTTCAATAAGTTCCAATCTTTGCTGTAACTTAGTGTTTAGATGCTCTGCTTAGATGAATAAAACATAGCATTTTGTTCTTTGTGTTTTCTAGTATATGTGATAATTAATAGAAGGGGAGACTTTGAAGTTTTAAAATGAAGTAAATGGGTTAAAAAAAAAAGGCATTAAGAAATCTTTGAAGATCAATTTCCCAGCAGGAAATTTGTCAAAGCAATTAGGGTCCACCCTGACTTGGGCAAGCACAGTAGTGCTCAATTGATGTGCTCTTTCAAATAACTAAAGCATTTTTAACTTTAGTGATCTGTGCTAGTCATACAGTCAACCACCTGATGGTTCGTACAAAGATGGATCAACAACTGAGTTATGTACCAAAAAAAAAAAAAAAAATCTTTATGAGGATTAAATCAGACAAATATACTATAGTTTTTATTATCATGAAAGTAAAACGAACAGGGAAACATGAATTGGATCATTTTCAACAAGGTGTCCTATAAATTCAATCTAGTTTCAATTTTAGTATTTGTGCTTCTAGCTTTAGTTTTTGTATTCCTTGACTAGATAGACAGTATTGTTTTCTACTGATATATACGTAGAAACTAGCAGCAGTTAAGGTAAACAAGAAGTCACCTACTCATGTCCTAAAGATTTAAAAGTTTGCTAAAACAGCCATCTGTTCCACCACACCCTTTTAGGAAATAAGGTATCATCTGATTCAAAAGGAAGCACCACATTAATTTTTGTGGTCATAGGACACCGTTGATGCATTTTTTAAAAGATTTATTTATTTGTTTTAGAGAGAGAGAGATAATGAGCATGTGAGCAAGGGGAGGGGCCTAAGGGAGAGGGAAAGAAGCAGACTCCCTGCTGAGTGGGGAGCTGGACAGGAAACCTGAGATCATGAACTGAGTGAAACTAAGAGTTAGTCCCTTAACCAAATGAGCCACCCAGGCACCACATCAGTATTGCATTTAATTACTAATTTACTTAATGGCCAGACCCAGAGGTAGGAGTTTATTTTCTGGTATTAAAACATTAATTAGGACCTCAATATATAGATGTAGGGAATAAAGTGTGGATTCATTAACATTTTTATGATGATCTCTCTGTATAAATGATGTGAAAATTTGATTTTAATAAAGATGTTGACATGACATGTCTCTGGACAAGAAGTAATGTGTTTCTGTTGTGGAAAACATATTTATCTTATGCCAAAAATCTCTGACATGTACTGGACACATCTAGAAACACTGGAAGAAGGATATTACCCATATTTGGTTAATATGTACTTGCAGAATTAAAACAAGTAAAATGCCAAATTCATATTATTGAAATCATTCACTGAAAAAAAAAATGTCCTGAAAAATAGGATTCTAGCATACTGCCATTATTTCTAACCTGGTATTTCCAATTCATCAAGTACCAATGGGGAACATGAAATTTATGTATGTTCATAGCAATCAGTATGATCTTGGAAAATTCCAAGAAGATATATTAGTTTGGATAAATGTTTAAATTTCCAGGACTTATCTTCTAAATGTATTTCTATACAAAATTAGTTATTGACATGCTTTTCAAAAATCTTTTCCCTGGTCAGTTGAATTAAGGAAAGGTGTATACAATATGACCTTCACAACTTACAAAGCAGAATAACACATTAAAATCTCTGAAAATATCTTTAATAAGGAATTTTTTAAATTTAATGTCCTCCCAAAATGTACTTAATTACAAAATCCTTTCACTGTGCAACAATTTATTAAAATCTTAAACATAAAATTTTCAGGAAAAAGATTTCCAAAGTAACACTTACCAAAGACATTCAAATTTAATAAGTATCCTTTGGAAGATATTTGCCAAAACTCTTCCATACATGAAGAAACAAGTTGTTTCCCTCATGGCTTTTCAGCATGTGGGATATGTAAGGTTTTCCTAGATTTGTGATATTAACTATTACAAAATCTTTTATAGGATTTATTAAAGAAATTGCTTCTTTGTTTTGTCTACAACAATAATAATAGACAATTTTGAGTTCTTACAATATGTCAGGAATCGTTTTAAATGTTTCAAATGAAATAACATATGTAATCCTTACAACAATCCTCAGTGATGGATATTATTATTTCCAATTTTTAGAAGAAAAAAATGAGAAAGCAGGGTGTTTAAGTAAATTAATCAGTCACATGACTAGTGAGTAGCAGAACGGGTATTCAAAGTTATGCAGCCTGGCCCCAAAGCCCATGTGTTTTATTAGAGCACTGTGCTAGGACTTACAATGAGAGCCTCTCTTAAGGCTCTCCTGATTGTCCCTCTATCCCTATTCATTTTTAGCTTTAGCTTTCTCAGTGAAGAGGGTATCTCAGTGAAGAAGAAACCCAGTTTCGCTTCAGAAGCTTAAGGCACTTTACAATCTTTCTGACACTTGCCAGCAATAGGGCGGTAATCAATACAAATTCTTGAGCCATAGCCAACAGAATAAATTTTTCAAAGTTAAGCTAACTTTGTTTCCAAAAGTAGTGTTGTAGCATTCTGATATTTTATGAACATGGTGCCAGTGAAAGTTTTTCATTTTAGATAATATGAAATAAGAGAAATATCACACCATCTCCTCTTTTTTTTTTTTGGATATTTACAGTAACTTTATTTAATCTAGCATATCCCAAATTTATTTGAAGATAAATGAGATGCCTTCTTTGTGGCACATCTATTAACATCTTGAAGAGCAGTGTTACAACCACCCGAAGTTTGATACACTGAGTTATGACCAGTAATATGCTAGTGTTTAAAAACTGGCTCTCCAGAGTAAGAAGGAAGGAAGGGAGGAATGGAGGGACTAAGGGAGGGAGGGTGGAGGGAGAAAGAAAGAAAGGAAGGAGGGAAGTAGGAAGGGATGGAAGGAGAGAAAAGAAGGAAGGAAGGAAGGAACTAATTTACCGTGTTTGAATGTTGAATAATGAAAAGATGGGCACAGTAGGTTCTGGCAAACAGATGAGAGCTGGTTCTAGCATACCATATGTTTCTCAATCTTCTCAAAATCTAGCATTATGTCTGACATCATCATAAAAGTTGGCATCTCTTGATGTGGAGGCAATTACATGTAAGAAGCCAAGAGGGATTTTTAAGGATTTTAATTAAGGTTCTTATTTGAATGATTTTGTGTGGACTCTTGACACAGGAATGTAAAAAGTTACATTTGAACTAACTCTCTACCAATATACTTGTGAAGCCATAGACATTCTTCCAAAATTCCTACTTTAGATGCATATCAAGATTACATATATCCTAATAATTCTACATATACCTATTTAAATATACTCCCACCCCAAAAAGGTATTATAAAAGAGACACAATACATACCTAATCAGGAAAACTCTAAAGGGACTAACCATAAAAAAATGAGGTGAGAAATTTAGACCCAAGTTTATTTTAAGAATCCACTGTCTATAGATATTTACTCTCTGAACTGTGTGCCCTGTGGAGTTCCCTCTAATTCCTTGCAAATTTCCCTTTATCTAAACTTCCTTTATGCATTACTATAAAGTTGCATGTTGATATGTATAAGCATTTCAGTCAGGCTCTCAGGAAACTTTTAAGCCAAAAATACCATCCACAATTATACTGCTATCTTTGAGGGCCATGCCCATTGCATTGAAACTCTCAGGGTGGATCATCTTTTTCTCTACCCCCTTTTGTTTATTCTTTGGGGACCAGAACATCAAATTGACAAAAGGCAGATTACCAAGAGAAAAGACAGATTTTAGTCATGCACACACATAGGAATTCACAGAAAAACTTGTCTCAGGGAGGAGATTAGAATTTGAGACTTACCACATATCTTGAAGGTAAGGGGAGGGATATAAAGGTACTTATGGGAAAACACATGATTTTTTGAAAAGATAAATGGGCTCTCAGAATACATGAGAGATAGGATAGTTGTGTGAAAATGTCTATAGGTGATGTTTTATTTTGGTGCTAATTTCTTGTCTCTGGTGATTCTGGTGGTCTTATAAATGTGACACCTGAAACCAGAAAACTCCTAGAAGAGACATAGGCAATAATTTTTTTGACATCAGCCATAGCAATATTTTCTAGATATGTCTCCTCAGGCGAGGGAAACAAAACCAAAATTAAACTATTGGGACTACACCAAAATAAAAGTTTTTGCACAACAAAGGGAACCATCAACAAAACAAAAATGCCACCTGTGGAATGGGAGAAGATATTTACAAATAATAAATCCTATAAAGGACTAACTTCCAAATATATAAAGAACTTATGCAACTCAACACCAAAAAAAAAAAAAAAAAAAGTGAAAGAAAAAAAACTGTCCTCTTAAAAAATGGGCGAAAGGTCCGAATAGATATATTTCTTTTTTATTTTTATTTTTAATTATTTTTTTATTTTCAGCATAACAGTATTCATTGTTTTTGCACCACAACCTGTTCTCCATGCAATACATGCCCTCCCTAATACCCACCACCTGGCTCCCCCAACCTCCCACCCCCCGCCCCTTCAAAACCCTTAGATTGTCTTTGAGTCCATAGTCTCTCATAGTTCACCTCCCCTTCCAATTTCCCTCAACTCCCATCTCCTCTCCATCTCCCCAAGTCCTCCATGTTATTTGTTATGCTCCACAAATAAGTGAAACCATATGATACTTGACTCTCTCTGCTTGACTTATTTCACTCAGCATAATCTCTTCCAGTCCTGTCCATGTTGCTACAAAAGTTGGGTATTCATCCTTTCTGATGGAGGCATAATACTCCATAGTGTATATGGACCACATCTTCCTTATCCATTCGTCTGTTGAAGGGCATCTTGGTTCTTTCCACAGTTTAGCGACCGTGGCCATTGCTGCTATAAACATTGGGGTACAGATGGCCCTTCTTTTCACTACATCTGTATCTTTGGGGTAAATACCCAGTAGTGCAATTGCAGGGTCATAGGGAAGCTCTATTTTTAATTTCTTGAGGAATCTCCACACTGTTTTCCAAAGTTGGCTGCACCAACTTGCATTCCCACCAACAGTGTAAGAGGCTTCCCCTTTCTCCACATCCTCTCCAACACACGTTGTTTCCTGTCTTGCTAATTTTGTCCATTCTACCTGGGATAAGGTGGTATCTCAATGTGGTTTTAATTTGAATCTCCCTGATGGCTAGTGATGATGAACATTTTTTCATGTGTCTGATAGCCATTTGTATGTCTTCATTGGAGAAGTGTCTGTTCATATCTTCTGCCCATTTTTTGATATGATTATCTGTTTTGTGTGTGTTGAGTTTGAGGAGTTCTTTATAGATCCTGGATATCAACCTTTTGTCTGTACTGTCATTTGCAAATATCTTCTCCCATTCCGTGGGTTGCCTCTTTGTTTTGTTGACTGTTTCCTTTGCTGTGCAGAAGCTTTTGATCTTGATGAAGTCCCCAAAGTTCATTTTTGCTTTTGTTTCCTTTGCCTTTGGAGACATGTCTTGAAAGAAGTTGCTGTGGCTGATATCGAAGAGGTTACTGCCTATGTTCTCCTCTAGGATTCATTCCATGCTCTTGGATCGGGAGAATAAACATTGTCAAAATGTCTATACTGCCTAGAGCAATCTATACTTTTAATGCCATTCCAATCAAAATTCCACCAGTATTTTTCAAAGAGCTGGAGCAAATAATCCTAAAATTTGTATGGAATCAGAAGAGACCCCGAATTGCTAAGGAAATATTGAAAAACAAAAATAAAACTGGTGGCATCACGTTACCTGATTTTAAGCTTTACTACAAAGCTGTGATCACCAAGACAGCATGGTACTGGCATAAAAACAGACACATAGACCAGTGGAACAGAGTAGAGAGCCCAGATATGGACCCTCAACTCTACAGTCAAATAATCTTCGACAAAACAGGAAAAAATATCCAGTGGAAAAAAGAAAGTCTCTTCAATAAATGGTGCTGGGAAAACTGAACATCTATATGTAGCAGAATGAAACTCTACCATTCTCTTACACCGTAAACAAAGATAAACTCAAAATGGATAAAAGACCTCAACGAATAGATATATTTCTACAGACAGATGAAAAGATGCTCAACATCACTCATCAGCAGGAAAATGCAAATCAAAATCACAATGAGATATCACCTCACACCTGTCAGAATGGCTAAAATTAAAAAAAAAAAAAACATAAGAAATAACAAGTGTTGGCAAGGATGTGGAGAAAAAGGAGCCCTTGTGCACAGTTGGTGGACATACATACATACCCGTGATAAAGTTTAATTTAAAAATTAGGCATGGTAAGAGATCTAATAGTGACAATAAAATAGAAGAGTTACAACAATATACTGTAATGAAAGTTATGTGAATGTGTGCTCTCTCTCAAAATATTTTATTGTACTATTTACCCTTCCTGTGATGATGTGAGATGATAAAATGGCTATGTGACAAAGTGAATAAAGTGAGAAGAATGTGATAGTTTTGTGACACAGTGTTAGGCTACTATTGACCTTCTGACAACATGTCAGGAGGACCATCTGTTTCTGGACCACAGCTGACCACAGATAACTGAAGCCACAGAAAGTGAGACCATGGATAAGGGAGGACTAGTGTATAAAGTGTTGAGGGTAGAACAGCAACCTAACATGTGGGGAGATAGTGACTGAAGTAAGGAAAGTGGTCTGACCAAATTATTCTCAGGTTTTTCTGAAACACAGCTTCGGGCAAGAAAACATCATTGTGGGTATCTGGGGAAGACTGTCCAGTAGACAGGGGTCATTTCTTAGTAGTTTTATGATAAGGGCCAATTTTTGCCTAATAGGCTACCTTGAGCAAAGATTTAGTTTCCCTAAGAAGCAGGCAAAATTATGCAACCAAAGCCTACAAAGAGAAATATAGATAAATTTAAAAAAGAAAAAAAACCTGCCTATCAATTGAAATTGATTTCTAAGTCAAAGCAGAAGACAATGATAAAAATTACAGTAAGTGACACAGTTCTGAAATTGTTAAGGACAATAGTTTACACATTCAGGGTGACCCTCAAAATACTTTAAAATATTGTGGCATAAGCATCAACCAGATAGAATACTGTTGGCTGTAAACCATTGATACGGCCACAATAATGTGTGCCTGCTGAATGTCAGCATTTCAACAGCAGGTCTTCCTCTTTTGTTATCTTATCATTTTGCCCACACTTACCTAATATAATTTAAATATTCAGAAATTACATGTTGCTGAATTTCAGGAGTTTTTAAAATTAATATTACATTTTATATATGTTTCATATATACTGCACCATCAATTGTAAGTTAATCCTAAGATAACAAATACTAGTTGGTTGCATAAGCTTACCTTGCAAATGTAGAGACTAAAAGAAATTGATTTTTATTGACATGCTTATTTCCCTATAAATAGAATTTAGAAAAAAAGATTATTTAGCATATCATATTACATTTCAAATGAAGTACAAAAAATGTGGCAAAGATTTGCATTATTCATTATTAATAAAATTCATTTTTAGTTTACAAAATCTTTGTAATACTATTAACGTCTGTGATATATATAGAGCAATGCCAATTTGGCTTGTTAAGAAAGTAATCATAAAAAACAAGAAGAAAAAGTATAAAATGCATTGAATGCCTTTGCAGGTACTGTGAGAAAGAAGGTGAAGTAGAAATTATGAGCTAGCAGCCAGTACGAGATACACAGGCTTTTCCTCCTCATGCAGTCAGTGATTTGTAAACAACAATTACTAACTAGAGAAAATGAGAGGAAAACACAGAGCTCAGCCAGGTGTTATTTTACGTCAGTGATTCACTCTGCTATTTGATCAATGATGAGAACAAAATCACCCATATCCTTAGGAAGCCATGAATGTTTCAAAGCAGCTGTGGGAGCACCTGGCTACTTGTCCTACACAAAGACTGCTTCCATCAAAGAAGAATCAAGATTTATTCCTCTTGGCTTCAACCAGAAACAATGCCAATGAATCTGCTGTTGCATCGCATTATTTCTTTAATGAGAGAACAAAAGCAGTTTTACTGCTCCATTTCTGGTGACTGGGCAGGAACACAACTGCATCCTCCTGAATCAGTTGCGACAGGACCTTTCAACATTCCCTCAAGAGGCCAGCAGTATGAGTACTTTCCCCCTTTTTATAGCTCTGGACACACACACACACACACGGGCTCTCACTTTCAAAAAGTGAGAGAGAAAAAAAATTCCCAAACACAGCTTTTTAAATATTTTACATCTATATTTTATAGAAAACAGAATCTTAGGATTATAACCTACAAAATCTATGGAATCCAGCAGAATTTTACCGATCAAGATGTGTTAAACTGTGACTAGAGCACTCTGTGAAAGCACAGTTTATAGGGTGGAGCAGGATATGGGGATGAGGAAGATGCGTTTAGAATTAGTGAAAAGCTATTGATCTTGGGAGCACTCTCAATCAACAATCGAATAACTCTGAGTATTTTGGTTTGGCTTTTATTTCTCGATTTAAGTACTTTTTTTTCAAATAAAACAGCTAAATAATGGAAAATATCAAAAATTCAAGAAACTAATCCAAGATAGATCTTAATATTATACAATTAAATTATAGTATATCCATTTTAGTCAACACCATATGTTCAAACTCCTATCACTTTGCATCTTTACTTCTTTTCTGGTAATATTATATGTTATTATATATTATATAATATTTTTACATTAATGTACTCATAAAATTATTGTCATGTGCATGTAGTATATGAATCAGTTAGACAGTGTTCCTATGGTACCATTGGGGATTTATAAAACAAAAACACAGAAGGCAGGACAACTGTCTGATAAACCTTGAAACAAGATTTAAACAAGTTTTGAATGGAAGATAGTCACATAAAAGGTACCTAATGTGTTTGTGTGGCACTATACTAGGTTTATGGGATGTTCAGATCCTGAATGCCACAATCACTGAGGTACAGTCCATAGTACCAGACTTAGTCTGCAGTCTGCTCCTTATATTTTACATAATTGTGAGTTGCTTCCTGTTTGAACCTATGTCCTTACTTCTAAAATTTATTTATTTATTTATTTATTTATTTGAGAACGAGAAAGAGAGCACAAGCCGGGGGAGGGGCAGAGGGAGAGGGAGAAGCAGACTCCCCACGGAGCAAGGAGCCTGACATGGGGTTCGATCCCAAGACCCCTGGATCATGACCTGAGCCCAAGGCAGACGTTTAACTGACTGAGCCACCCAGATGCCCCTATCCTCACTTTTAACATGAGATTAACTGTACCTATAAAGTCACAATATGTATTAGGTGATACATGTGAAAGAGCATGGGAAGTTGAAAAGTGAAGTATAATATATTATTATATATTCTATAAAGAGGAATATCAAGAACTTAAGATAAAGGTCATCAATGAGGAATAGAAAGTAAATCTTTTAGGACACAGACATCAAAATCAATTCTATCTGAAGTGATTAAAAAAGTCTTAAGCTAGTCCATAGTTCTATCTTAAGGGGAAAAAAAGGTAATTGCTACAGTTTTATCTTATGAACAGTTCCTTAAATGTGAATCTTTCTTCTCAAATTCCCAAGGTTATCCATGAGTTGTTTCACAGGCCCAAAATGGGACTGAAATTTTCGTGTCTGTTTATGCACCTTATGTGTCCAACAGCACAGAATATGATTTTTTTCCCTTTCTTGAGGCATCCAATAAGCAAATCTATAACATTTTTAAAACTAATTTTCATAAAGCTTCTTGGTTTAAAATACTTTGGAAGCCAATGTTCTTTCAACTAACTTCCTCTCCAATTTTGTATCATCATATAAATTCAAGGATGACAAAAATACAGGGAACAACTAAAATTTGATGACTCTTCCATAAGCCACATGTAGTACTTTATGTCATAGCTTATAAATCTATTCATATTTGGGTTTAACTTTTTGAAATTTATTAACATTTGAATTATATGTTTTTTAAAGATTTTATTTGAGAGAGAGAGAGAGAGAGAGAGCATGTGAGCATGATTGGCAGGAGGGCAGACTGAGAGAGAAAAGCAGACTCCTCTTGAGCAGGGAGCCCCACGTGGGGTTGGATCCCAGGACCCTGGGATCATGACCTGAGCCAAAGGCAAATAGATGCTTAACTGACTGAGACACACGGGTGCCCCAACTTTTGAATTATATTTTTGAAAATAATTTCAGAATATCACATTAGCTATCACTAAGATTAAGTAGGTTTTTGAAATAAAATCATATTCCTTTTCAAGTACTTTCAAAAGTTATGGATAATATAATTTGTTAATGTAATTTAGAAAACAGTAACTATTGGTCAGTTGTTAGATTTGTTTCTGTTTTTCTCTTATATCTAATTTTTCTAGGCTAACCTGAAAAGCCACTATTGATAGCTTGATGTGATTTCATTTAAAAATCTATAATATGCATATGTACAGATATTATGCTTATATATGCATATATATTCATTATATTTTTAATAGCCCAAGGTTCAGTTCTATTCAGAGCAAAGGGAAAAAAAAAGCTTTTGATCTAGAAGAAACTCAGCCATAGGTTTGGGATCTGTACTCAAACTATGCATGCAATGGCAACAGTATTCTGCTAATATAATTGATTTGCCACTGCATTTATCTACTGTTTGTCTAAAGTTAACAGTTTTAAACAGAATAGTTCAACTAGTATTTAGAAGAGTCTTTCCAGTATTAGTGTCTGGCACAGCATTCTGCTTCTCTTTGCCTACCTGGACTTCCTCTTCTTCAATACAGTTATTTTTGATATTGAAGGTCTTGCAGATCTCCTCATTTGTTTTCGTCTTGATCATATTGGTAACGGTGTTACATGTAACATCAAAAAAACCCTTTGATGTCTAAGTATTTTGTAGCTAGAATAAATTCAAAAAATCCCCTTGGTTAACTTCCAAAAATTCTTAGTCTCAAACAGGGATATCAACTATTTGCTTTTCTTTGTTCTCAACATCAGGCTCAGATTGAGGGTCATCTTTGTGGCAGATGCACCACTTTTTTTTTTTTTTTTTTTAAATATTGCTGATCTAATGGCATGGAAACCAGGTCATCATTTCTTCATTCCCAAATCTTCCAACATGGTCTTGATAGTTATACAATTTAGTTATATAGTAGTTACACAGTTTAGTTATATAATTTGGAGGTATCTGCTACTTAGAATTATTAGAATAATTATTATAATTATTGTAGAATAATTCTACAATTACAATTCTTAGAATTATTAGAATTATTATTCTTAGAATTATTATATTTTTTGAATCATAGCATGCATGTTGATTTACAACTCACTTTTGTCACTTTAAATATTGAACTTATTTTCCCATGCCCTTAGATCTATGTCATTTTTAAAACAGCTTCATTAAAATGTATTGTACAGGGTTTTTCCAAGTGTCCAAACTTTTTGTTTTTAAATGTAGTAATAAAACCTGTAGAACTCTATCCATTCATTATATTAAAGATTTATGTTTTACAAGTTTTATTACTTAGGTGCTTCTTTTCCACAATATTAGTTAAAGTTATTTTAGTTGTTTATGAATCAATGACTCTCCTGGTCATTTTTTCCCTTTTTTTTTTTTGGCTGGTATTTAAGTGGGGTAATTTTTTCCCCCATACCTAGAACATGATACAAACTTTTAGAAAGATTTTTATTTATTTATTTATTTATTTGAGAGAAAGAGAGGGGAGGGTCAGAAAAGAGAGAATCTCAGGCAGCTTCTGCTGATTGTAGAGCCTAATTGTAGGGCTTAATCTTAGGATTCTGAGACTATGACTGGAGCCAAAATCAAGAGCTGACCACTCAACTGCGTGGTGCCCCATGATACCAACTTTTTGATGAATCATCTGAGGCCCAGAAGTTACAAACCATATTCAAATATAACTATAATATTATATTTTAAATCTACTTAAATAATTTTCATATATAGTGTACATAATTGTACAGTTCAAATAATAGTACTTTGGCTAGAAAAATTACTAGAAACCAGGATTCCTGATTTTAATATAATAAAATGTTATGAATAAAACAATTGTTTGAAGGTAAACTGAAAAGGGACACATTCCAGAATCTTCTCTAGAGTCAGGCCAACTTTCTGAGATTCTGATAAATAGCATATACTAAATGCCTAGAAAATATGGGTACAACATATATCTTTTTAGTGAAAATTGACAGGTAATGATAAGTTCGACAGAATCTCAGGCTGGTCTAATTTGGAGATTTTTTTTTTCTTTATAGCTCAAAGAAACTACATTCCATAGCATCTGTCATATAAACTATTTCTCAAACATCTCTGGAATGATATAATAGTCAGTAGAGGTATATGATATAAATTACTCTAAATAGCAGCCTAAAGACGTGCTTAACAGTGAGCATATTAAATCAGCCAGTCATAAAACTAATAAAACAAATTAAAAAGGCACAGATAATGCTGAAAAGAACTTTAAAGGTAATGTTTTAGGTCTTCCTCTATATAATTAAGTGCTGACAGTGCTGTACCACTTTGAATTATTATTAATCAAGTGATTTTTCACTGTGGCCTCCACAGGTAATGAGAGTTTTCAGTGCAAATATTCCCACAATGTTCACTTGTCTTGTCAAGCTCCCTACAAGCATCACATTGACATGGTAGGAAGAAGTAGAGTGAGCAAGCTTTGTGTTACATGATGTTAGTATTTCTTTGGGAAAGACTTGAAATTCAAAGCTAAGGGCCTTTGAAAATATAGAACAACCTTTACTTTGAGGAAAAACTGGAAAAAAATTAGACCTATGTCACCAATAACTTAAGGTGATATAATCAGAAAGAGGAGCACCTCTCTCTTTTTAAATAAGAAAAGCAGAGAAGTGAGAAACCTGACAAACTGTTAAGTAAGGAAAATCTTTAGAACCAGAGTATCCAAAATTTTTTTTCAAAATGTTTTTAAAAAAAACAGATGGAATGCTTTTTTAGAGTAGTAAATAGATCAAATGAATTAGGTAGTTAAATTGATAGATGTCTTTTTATCACTGTTTAAGAAATTTTTTTTTTTCTTAGGAAATTGTTTTTTAAAACCCACCTACTATGGTCCCTACAGAACCATGAATGTATCCCAAATTAAGGTCTTTAAAGTGAATCAGTTGAATCGTTGTGAGAGGCCTATTGTTTACTGTAACAAATTACCACAAATTTACTCTCTCAAGAACAGATATTTATTATCTTACAATTTTGGGTGTCAGAAGTCCAAAATGAGTCCTACAGGGATAAAACAAATGTATCCGGAAGGGCTGGTTCCTTCTGGCAGCTCCAGGGAGAATTTGTGCCTTCGCTCTCCTTGTTTCTGTGGGTTGCTTGTATTCTTTGGCTCACTACAGCCTACTTCTCTATAGACAAGGCACCTCCTGCCTCTTTCCTATGATTATATCCAGCCCACCTGGAATATTCAGGATTGCCTTTCTATCTCAAAATCCTTAGCTTGATCAAAACTGCCAAGTCTCTTTTACCAGAGAGGAGCATTCACAGGTTGGAGATTCAATGTGAACATATTTGTGAGCCATTATTCATCCTATGACAGCTGTCATATGGCTTAGCATACCACAATGTTATTTCCAGGTATAGGAAAAAGAAATTATAGAGCGAAAATAAAGCATCAGTTTTGTCTTAAGTGTGACATGCATATTTCACTCATAACCACACTTCAACTACATGGGGAAAGTAGGTAACAATATATATTACAATTAAACTCTGATTTCTGGGGGAACATCAAAAGAAGAACACATGAGGCAGATACTCTTAGGATATCTAATGTTGTATAAAGCACCAAATTTCCAAAACAAGATATAGACCAAAAATAGTTTGAAGTATGCTCTCAGGTTTCAAAAATGTCAATTCACATGATAAATATCACATTTACAGAATTTCACAAGTTGAATTATAGTATTGATTGTAGCATATCCCTTTCTTGAGCATCTACAGAATGAAGCACTCCTACCTGTTCTTGCTTTGCAACTATACCCATTGGTTCATTAACAAAGAAAAAGGGAAACTCATAGTCTCAAGAGTCTGTTCTGATTTGCACTTTCTAGTGTATATTATTTAGTATGTTATTGTTTTTTATTACATTTCATTGTCATTGATTATATTTCCTATAACACACGTGCACTTGCACACACACACAAACATACACATCTCTCTGAAAAGAAACACAGTGAAGGAAGAAAAGAAAGGAAAAGAATTTAAAAAAAAGACAGTAAAAAGCACTAAAAAAAGACAATGTAGAAAGAGAGGAAGGAAGGAAAGGGGAAAGAAAAGGGACGGGAAGAAGAGAAAAGAGAAAGGAGAGAAGAAGAAGAGAGAAGAAGAGTTTCATAGATGAGCAAAAGTGCACCTTAAGGCTAAAGGTAAGAACCAGGACTGAGGTTGAAGTCCCAGGAAAAAAAAAAACAAAGACTCCATGAAAGAATTTTTTAGCAATTTGAGATTTCCACGAAGAAACTGGTAGCCCTATGGAGTGGTGTACTCTTTACAGCAACCGTTGAAACAAAAAGTGGATAATCAACGAACAAGGATATGCTAAGAGATTCTCTGCATTGCTGAAAAAAGTGTATAAAATGACTTACAAGTTCTATCCTCATACTAAGATTCTACTATTTAACATTCACTGTCAAGATTTTCATTGTCACAAACACATGTGCGTAGGACTGTGCTCTTGCTCTCTCTTTCACCTAACCACACACACAATTAAATCTTAATTAGGAGCAAAATAATTAAATAGAATAATTTACTATTATTTTGGGTATTTCCACATAAGCATTAGAAAACAACACTCATCCTAATGTGAATAAAATCTCATTTGTTCACTAATTCCATTATGTATTTTTCTTATTCTGCTGTGTAGTTCTTGGTAAACTATTTGAGATTCAGAAAATGTAGTAATCAGAAAGGTTTGTATTAAAACATTTTCAAAAACATGGTAATCTATTCAATAATCATTTATTTTGAAGGTCAAAGCTAAGATTTTGAAGGCTTAAGAAAGGATGTATATCAGAAATACAATTCTACTGAAAACTGTACTGAATACACAATTCTGTACTCAGGAAACATTTCTTGAGACTTCAGGTCTCTCAGTTAGTCTCTGATCCGACAAACTCCAGAAGATTTTATTTCCCTATTTATTTCCTTCTCTGACTTTTTAGAATCAGAAGTAAAAATCAATGGTTGCCCTCTATGTTCTAAAATTAGTTTTTCTCATGTGGAGGAATAAATGTGTTTTCCCCTTTAAGTCTGTTGGTACTACAGTGTTGTCACAATATGCTAAATTCAGATGTTACATAAACTCAGGTTATTAATAAAACAGATTTATTAAATATATTCAGAACAAATTCTTGAGGTTTCATGTATTGAAGCTGTATTTTAAAATAAAATTCCATATGGTGTTAGCCTTCTCAGAAAATAAAAAGTACAGCATTTGTGGTGTATATTGACCTATAAATTGTTTTCCAAATCCTCTGCTTAAACACATTAATTGTTTAAAATGTGTGCCTTGTGTATATTGTGCAGCTTTTTTCAAAAGCAATATATTAATACACAGTATGGCTCAGAAAATCCAAATTATGTAAAGCACTTTTCTCTGTAAAATAACTTAACAAAATCAAAAATGTGTGCATAAAGTGTGAGAACTCTACAAGATAATATTGGAAACTTCAACATTAGAGGATTGATCTGATAAAGTATAAACATAGTGGAATATTTTATCCATTAAGGTAATAATTATGAAGACAATATCAAAATATGGAATAGGATTTCAAATATATGGTTAACAAATAGAATTATCAAAAATTATGTATATTTTACAACTATGTAAAATATGGATATTTACATATGAAAGGGATGTGCAAAGTGAAAAGATTTTAGAGGTTATATAGTTCTTGGACCCTGAAGTCCATGTATAAGTGAAGGATCTATAACTAGATTAGTTAGAGAATGGTGTAGTTAGTAATACTTCCCAGGGTAGTTAGGAAATGGATTTTCTTTATTTCTATTTTATAGAAGTATAGGAGAGCACTCATAAAATCTGTACCTTTACTCCTAATTAACCAGTGGAGAATTAGTAATAGAAAAGACAGTACCTATGTGTTAATCAATAGTCATTCTAATATGCTGCCATGATTGAATTTATAATCAGTTTTGCAAGGATTATGCCATTTGACCTTGAATGCTAAATAATTATGTGGCAAAATGTAGTATACTGGTAATATTATTGCTTTATGACCTTGCACATTAAGCTGAAAATTAACCATAAGATTTTATATATGGAAAGGATATTTTCAAAAATTGTAATGAATTGATATATATAAGGCAACTTCTAATTTGTATGATTGACCTTAAAGTTATAATTTTTCCATAAAACTCCATTTAATACATTATTATACTATAATTCAAAAACATTAATGCAATTTCCAACAGCGATAAACTTATTACTGGTAGTTTATTAGTAGTGAATACGACTCAATTTAAATAGTGAATTATTTGAGCATTTTTTGTATTTTCCATGCTATCTATTTCCATTTGAGCTTATAAAACAAGCTCTTCTCTTTTTTACCATCTTCTGTAATTATCACTCATCCTTAGGAATATATTTTAGTGCAACAAAAATGCTTTCATTGAACAGCTAGAAAGAGTTTTAAATATAATTTCTAAAGTACTTATTTTCTTAGGAGAACCAAACTTGTCATTCTCATAAATGAAAGAAAAACTTTATCCTTACAATATGAAGTGAACATTTACAAATAAAATACTAAACTTAATACCCAAGTCTTTCTTAGAAATGTAAAGCATATGCATTGTAATCATAGAGAATTAGTTTTTTCAAATTCTGCTCTCACCTGCAATTGGTTTATTTGAATAGATTTCTGGAAATGAGTTGGGAAGACATTACGAGTTCATAATGATAATTCCAATTTAAGTTTATCATTAATAGAGTTTTTATGTACCTCCATCGATTTGGTATCTATATCCCTATTTCCCATAGAAAAAACAAACCCACCTAGTCCTCAAAAACACCAAAATAATTACTCATTTGTTTTAAGCCTCAACATACCCACACAGATTCAGAATTACTATACTGATATTACCTACAACATCATTACTACAAACAGTTTAATAATTTTTATAGCTTTTTTTAATCCTTAAAACTATCTCATTGGGATATATGCTAAGTTTCTATTTTTTAGAGTACTTTTAAGTAGTTAATCTTGGAGGCTGTGCCTCAATACACAAGTTTCTTTCATTTTTCTTTTTCTTTTTCTTTTTTTTTTGATACGTTTTTTAAGTACTGGTTTGCTTTCTAACCGTTAAACTATTTACAGGGTTCCAAAGTAAATCTTTGGGACACCTGGGTGGCTCAGTGGGTTAAGCCTCTGCCTTCAGCTCACGTCATGATCCCAGGGTCCTGGGATCGAGCCCCACATCAGGCTCCTTGCTCAGTGGGTAGCCTGCTTCCCCTCTCTCTCTCTCTGCCTGCCTCTCTGCCTACTTGTGATCTCTCTCTCTGTCAAATAAATAAATAAAATCTTAAAAAAAAAAAAGTAAATCTTCAAGGGAAGGCAGATTCTGAGACTTCTATCTACCAACCTTATACTGTCCATCCTATTGCCTCCCACCCCTGAGGATATCCATTGTTATCACTTTTTCTATTCTTGGGATTATCCTTACACTGCTTTTTATACATTTTTCCCACCCTACTTTTTTCATTTAAAAATATATCCTGAAAAAAACTCCATTATAGTATTTATAGATAGCCATAATTCTCTGGTGGATGTAGCATAGTTTTTCAACCAGTCCCTTTCTGATGGACAGTTAAATTGTTTCCAATCTTTACAAATAAATCTCAATGAGTAGTCTTGTAAATATGTCACTTTGTATTTGTTCAGTGTGTCTTTGGGATAGATTCCAAAAGCCCAAGTGTAAATGAACATATAATTTGCCTTAAATTGTTGAATTTCCTTTCATAAAAGTTGTACCATTTTGCATTCCCACCGACAATGTATTAAAGTGCTTTTCCCCATAGTCTAGTCAGCAGAGCCTGCTGTCAAATATTTGGATTTTTGCCAATCTTATTGGTAAGAAATGGTATCTCAGTATATTTCATTTATATTTCTCTTTTTATGAATGAATTTTAACTTCTATGTAAAAACCTGTTTTTAAAAACTAGAATATTGAGAATGAGGGATATTTTGTTAGAGAAAAGAGTCTAGGATATACACATTCTAGGGAAATTCTGGAAGTTTAATGCAAGATTAGGTTAGGATTGGGTTGTTAAAACAATGATATATTGAGGGAAAGAAGACATGATTCTGAAAATGAACTTCAGAAGTTAAATGTTTCAGTTTTATTCATATGTCACAGAAACCATGCAAAAAAATAATTCTCATGTTGATATGCAATAATTTATAGTTAAGAAGTTTGTGCTATAAACTTTCATAAATCACTAAGACTTCATGAAGTACTAAGTCTTGAGGAGAAAGAAAAGCCTATAAATGATCCTGTAATTGCAGAGTGTTTTTCTATAGCAGACTTAGACTTGCTAAAATATAGGATCCAGATGTATTGTACTTCATGCAGTAGCCTAAAACCAAAGCCATTTTAAAGGGAAATGTCCTCCTCTAACAAAGACTAAGATGATGACTTCTGGCTCTCATTCTTGGACTATTTGAGTTTTTCCTGTTTTCCCTAGTAGTGTTTCTAAATCTATTTTAATAGTTTATTTGGATTAAATAGAGTAGATCCTAAGGCTTTCTTATTAATCTGACATCAACATTGCTATCCTCTTCAACAAGAATTATATTTTCCTTGGAAGACAAAATAGTAAAGAAAGGATTATGGAAAATGATTCCTGCCAATTAATTCTTAGTTATTTTCTTTCCTTTCAGCACCTTCCCTGATAGGTGTGGTAAGGAAGGACTGGGCATCCCAAAATAGCATTGCCCTATCATGGCAAGCACCTGCTTTTTCCAATGGAGCCATTCTGGACTACGAGATCAAGTACTATGAGAAAGTAGGTCTTATTTGGAGCTTCCTAAAAAACTACATATACATATATCTGTATATATGTATATATCAAGCATGTTGTTATATTATTTTACTTTAAAACCTGTTCTTTAACCTAACCTCATACCTACTATGTCTTTGAAAACTCTCTAATTTACTATTATGCTTATACTTTCTAAATTAATTCATTTTGTTTTGTGTCAGAGTATAAACTAGAAGACACAAGATGTTCATTTCATTTCGTCATGACTTGCTATAGGGATTTTTCCAATATAGCAAGAGGTAGTAACTCCTTCAGCTTACAGTTTAGTTGACATAACATTGTTTCTACAATTCACTTGGAAGACATGGTAAAATGGAATTGCTATAACCTCAAGATAGTTTTTGTAGCCCATATTGTTTGCTGATGAGTTTAAAGTTACAGTTCACTATATTTGGGAAGGATGATTTAAGGGATAAATGGAAATAGCTGATGGATTAAAATTTTTCTTTCCATTTAGGTCAGCTGTTTTTTTTTTTTTTTTAAGAAGCTAGCAAGATACATCTGGTTAATAATTCAACTTAATCTTAATTTTCATTTTTCTCATTTAAAATTGTTCTCAACTCTGTATTTTCCCAAATTATATACTTCCTTAACTTTGTTGTATCCACTTTTTTCTTATGTTTTTTCCCCTAATTTCTCACTGTTATGGTATTGTGGCTATAGGCATTATAGTAGACCACATAGCAATTCTGATATGTCTCATTGTGCTACTGGTGCTCTGGAATACTGATAAAGGAAACATTTAATTTAAAAAAATAAGGTAAAAGTCATACATAATTTCTAGTTGTGTACTACAGTAAGAAGGAATGTCTTGCACTTCCGTAACTTACTAGAAGCAAAGGAACATCACAAATAAATTTTTATTTCTTCTGAAGAAGTATAAGAACAGAAATAGAAGTCTGTCTTTTTCTATTCTATTGCTTCTGAGCAAATATAAGTTTGAAAAGGAGAGGTAACTCAGTAGCCTGCCTGTATCCATTTTGACACCCTGGTAATTTCAGCATTATGTAGTCAATGAAAACTGTCATTATCATGAACCAACGGGAATAACTCCACGGTCTAAGAAAGGGTAAATTGAGTTTTAATTGGATTACAGATTCTGCACATTAGCCGGGCCAGCATGTGCCAGAAATCCTGTCGAGCTATCCTTTCAAATGTTATAACCTCTAGCATGCTGTCACAAAATATACATATTTTCTGTATACTTATTTATTAAATAGATCTTTAGGTATGCAAAAATTATCATTATTTTAAAAAGCAATGGGCACATATATAAGCAATTTTTCAGAATGAGAATACTCCTTTATGTTTTATGAAGGCTGTATTTTGTACATAGAAAGTCGTTCTCATTTTATAGTCATTTATGCTTCATATGTTTGAAGATGAAGATAACTTGAATATTTCCAAATAAGGACAAATCATACAGATTCTGTGAAAAGGGAACCATATTCATCCAAAATTTTAGAACTCAATAATATTCTGAAAGACAGTAATTGACATAATTTCCTTGTTTTAATGATAGAATAGATAATGTTATGAAGGAAGATGTTTTGTAAGAAAATGGCAATGATCCAGTGCTAATGGAGTTACTACACATGTAGTAAACACGGAGTTGGAAGCCAGGGGTTCCTAATTCATGCTCTGATTGTGACTTTCATTATGCTTGTGGCCAAGAAACTCAATTAATCTCACTATGTTTCACACTTCACATTTACAAAAGGGAAATGAAGATACCAACTCTTCTAATGGGTTATAAAGATTAATTTTATAAACAGACCTAAAGATGAAAAGCACACTAAATGAGGATTAGAAATCATTTAAGAAAGAATTTAGGAAATGTTTGACATATAATACAACATAGAACAAGTATACAATAGCATGGAAATTATATACCAACTAAATAAAAATCATATCTTTTCATATGTAATGTATAGGCAACTAATCAAAGGTGTTAGAATATCAAATGTTTCAGAGCGAGCATAAAATAATTGATAGGATTAAAACTGTTTCCAACTATGTTTTCATATTGTAACTGTGCATTTTATCTATATACATCTATAACATGATTTCTGCTTCCAAGTAAATATTTTTGTAAAATTTGTAACACCTTACAATAGAACTCTTAAAGTGCTAATTTCCTTCTTTATTAGGAATGTAAATACTGTTCAGTAAGAAAAGCAAGATACAAAGAAATACATGTACAAATGATCCTGCTATATTATTGTGTGTGTATGCATATATATATATATATACACACACACACACACATATATATATATGATTATATAAATACAGAGAAATATGGAATGGAACAGAATGTACACCATGCTGTCTCCAATATTGCTTGTTGAGTTGGAGTGGGATGGGGGAGCAAGTATATGGATGGAAGCAAGGAAGAAAGAGGGAACTAGCAAGCATAGATAAACATGGATGGATGGATGAATGGATGGGTCTAAAATAGCTTTGCTTTTTCTCTCCTATCTAGTTGCCCATAAGCAAACCCTGACAAAGGACTTTGTAAGCAAGTGATTAATTGAGAAGGCTTCCAAGAGGGGTGCCTGGGTGGTTCAGTTGGTTAAGTGACTGCCTTAGGTTCAGGTAATGATCCTGGAGTGCCGATCAAGTCCTGCACTGGGCTCCCTGCTCAGCAGGGAGTCTCCTTCTCTCGCTGACCCTCTCCCCTCTCATGCTTTCTCTCTCTCTCTCTCTCTCTCTCTCTGTCTCTCAAAATAAATAAATAAATAAAATCTTAAAGCAAAAAAAAAAAAGGGGGCAGGGGGAGAGAAGCTCCCAGGAAAACGGATAGAGAAGGGGGAACAAGACTCTGGAGAAAATGCCAGTCAAACTCAGAGTGACCAAGGTTAGCTCTGGAGTATAAATTACATCTCAGAGTTCATCCTGTAAAGAGAAAGAAGCTGAGCTAATGGGGTGTACAGAAAAAAGTGTGTATATATATATATATATATATATATATATATATATATATATATATCGGCACTTCTGGTTCTCTGTAGTGGCTTTAGTAATGCATATGTAGTCTGTAAAGAAGGTGCCAGATACAAGCCTTTACAGTAAAAAAAAAAAAAAAAAACGCTGGGGGGAGTGGGAGCAGGAACACAACAATGTGATCCAAGGGGGTCTGGTGGCACACCAACTATTAACTAAAGTACTTCTGTGCTCAGTGAACTGTGAAAGAATTTTAAGCCTCGGCTCGTTGTAATATTCATCTTCTCTTCAGTCTTTAGTTTTGGTGCATCAGTCTTTAAGGTATTCTAAACATTCCATTTCCTTTTAATCAAAGTTACTCGATATGGCTGACTCACAATTAATCCACAAATGATCAATATTTATACCATTCTCTCAGGAATTCATGCTGTTTTATTATGTTCTGCTTAAAGAGCGTTATTCTGTAAATTAGGAAAGAAGTTAAGCTGCTTAGAATGTGGAACGTCTACAAATATCTGAGGTCAAACAACATAGTATTGTTACCAGTGACCTTTTTTCAGGGAATATGTAATATTAGAAAAAAGTCTTGGCCTGGGTGTTCAAAAACTTGATTTTGGCTCAGATCTTAACTTTCTTAGTCCTGTTTTTTCATCTGTTAAAAAAATAGTGTCTAGAAAGATAACTCTAGTTCTAGCTATTTCAGAATGTACATCCATACAGTTTATAGATATGTTATCCCATAACTCAAATAATGATAGTTTTGCATTTATGAAATTAAATGCACACACATACACATTTAAAAAATACTTTACCACAGGGAATAGTATTCTTCACATTATAATTATATATAAAAATTAAGACGTTAAATTGTCTTCTGTCTGTGTCTGATAAGAAGGGTATGGAGAAGAAAACATATTGCTTGTTGATTATAACTAATTAGATATTATCTGTTCAGTTAATTATACCCCCCCAATTCTTAGTTACATTTTTCATACTCAAAGTGTTTCATTTTTATTCACTCAAGTGAATAAACTTTGAACATGAAAAGGCACTTCAAATAATGAAGAAAGTCAGATATTTACCAAAAAAATCCTTTCATATTTACTTACTAACAAAGAAGAGTCTACTCATAATGAGGGAACTGTTTTAAAAAAAAAAAAAAGGCAATTTAGGTGATACAAACACGCTTTATTTACCACTTCGAGAAGTGGACAGTCTCAGAGAACTGTAAAATGGCAGAAGGCGGGAAACTTTTATAGGTTAAAGAATAAGAACAAAGAAGAAAAATTGAAAATATCTGATTGACTGAGACCACATGTTTAATCTTATTTGGGATGAGAAGGAAGGAGGAAAGAAGTATAGAGTAGGCTTGGCATTTGGGGACTGGCTGACTGGATACACTGCAGTCTGGGTCAAACAGAAATTATAAGGATACAAAAATCATATTCAGTTTGCTGACGTGGCACCCCAGGTAGAAGCAACTCTAACTTGGACCTAGAATGTTATTTCAGTAAAACTAAAACATTATTTGCTTCCACCCCCTCAGTCTCCACCTCTAAAATCTACAAACCTTCTTGGAGTCACAAAATACTGAAAAGTCCGTTGAGTATCCACATGCCCTTTCCTTATCTCTACTCTTCCCTCTCTCTTTACTCTTTTTGTTCTCATTCTTAATATTTTTCCTCTCCTTTTTTCCTCTACCCAAGGCACTTTTCTTTCTCCTGTTTCTTTGTTCTTTTATTTTATTTATCAAAGTTAATCTTTTTCTTTTAAAGATTTATTTGAGAGAGAGAGAGAGTGTGCACAAGCAGGAGGGGCAGAGAGTCTCAAACAGACTCTGTGGTGAGCCAGACATGGGGCGAACATCAAGAGTCAGATGCTTAACTGGCTGCGCCATCTAGACACTCCTTAAAGTTAGTCTTCATTAGAGTCATTTATGTGTATTTCCGACTCTCTCACTAGTGTGTGAGTCTCTGAAGAAAGACCGTTTTCTTGTTTGTCTTTGTCACCCAATGCTCAGTCAGTGCCTAACACTGAAACGCTATTTGCTTTCAGTCATTCTAAACAAATTAGTAAAAATCTTCTCCTTCTGCAGAACTCATTCATAGGAAATTGAGAAATGTCACGCAGCCACTGTGAAATTACCCGAGCAATTGAAAACAAAAACAAAAACAAAAACAAAAAACAAAATGAACAAACAAAAAAAAAAAAAACACAAAGAAAGCCACCAGAACTCCCTGTTTCTACCTCTTCATAATAAAGACCCATACACATGTGTCCATCAGCTATAAAGATGTTATTTTAGTAAGTAGAATGTCAGTCCAGGAGGCCAGGGATTTCCTCTCTACTTTCACATCCCCAGCACCCAGAAAGGTGCACAGTTAATAATTCATGGACAACACTAGTTAGCTTGTTACATACTAGGTACTTTTAAAAGTGTTTTTTCATGGATCGAATAATTCAGTCCTAATAACAACACTTTGAGATAATAAATACTATTCCTCTTCCCATTTTACAGATGAGGGAACTAAAGCACAACAAAGGTATGTAACTTTATCAAAATCACACAGCCAGTAAGGAGTTGTTAATGCTGGCCTCTGTACTTGCATCACAATTGGATGTCTCAAAAAAGTCAGTGCTTTCTGCTGATGCTGATTTTCTGGGTTCCCTGAGGCCAAACACTTCATTACTCTCCAATGCCCATGTTGCATCTGTAAAATGGCAGCCATAAAACATACCTATTTCACCCGGGTGCTATACGGCTCCACTAATTACCAACTGGTAGCTCATTTTGCAAACATGAAACCCCCTTAACAGTTCATTATTCTTACATCCAGTATTTAAAGACACTGTGACTGGTAAAGTCTTTTCCTTAAAAGTTCTCTTGTTAATTTTTACCAGAGTCAGCAGTTTTTAGATTTTTGTTCAAGAGAACTCATTACGAGAAAGGAAGCATTTCTTATGTTTACATGGTCAATATTATCCACATAAAACAATTAACATATCTGCCACTGTTTCACCTAGTTTACCAATAAAGTATCCGTTAGTTTTGTAAAAAATTTTATAATTTCAGGTCATGAGAACAGTGTATTGTTTTTAAAAAATGGGGAGAGGAGATTTGTAGGAAATTTTTAATTATGGGAAATATTTTCATCTCCCAGGGGTGATTTTAGGTAGCCTATTTTGAGAGAAGTTTGCATTCATGGTGTCCTTTATGAAGTCACATACTTCTCAATACCAAACATTATACAAGTCTCTTTCTTTCTCACCTCCTCTCTTATACTGTTTCAAGACAGTTTTTCCCAGATAATAATTCAATAAATATTGCTCTTTTTTCCTAGGGTTATGTAATCAGTAAATCTGCATCTTTTTTTTTTAATTTCTTTTCAGCATAACAGAATTCATTGTTTTTGCACCACACCCAGTGCTCCATTCAATACGTGCCCTCCCTAATACCCTCCAACTGGCTCCCCCAACCTCCCACCCCCTGCCCCTTCAAAACCCTCAGATTGTTTTTCAGAGTCCATAGTCTCGCATGGTTCATCTCCCCTTCCAATTTCCCTCAACTCCCATCTCCTCTCCATCTCCCCATGTCCTCCATGTTATTTGTTATGCTCCACAAATAAGTGAAACCATATGATACTTGACTCTCTCTGCTTGACTTATTTCACTCAGCATAATCCCTTCCAGTCCCATCCATGTTGCTACAAAAGTTGGGTATTCATCCTTTCTGATGGAGGCATAATACTCCATAGTGTATATGGACCACATCTTCCTTATCCATTCGTCTGTTGAAGGGCATCTTGGTTCTTTCCACAGTTTAGCGACCGTGGCCATTGCTGCTATAAACATTGGGGTACAGATGGCCCTTCTTTTCACTACATCTGTATCTTTGGGGTAAATACCCAGTAGTGCAATTGCAGGGTCATAGAGAAGCTCTATTTTTAATTTCTTGAGGAATCTCCACACTGTTCTCCAAAGTGGCTGCACCAACTTGCATTCCCAACAGTGTAAGAGGCTTCCCCTTTCTCCACATCCTCTCCAACACACGTTGTTTCCTGTCTTGCTAATTTTGTCCATTCTACCTGGTATAAGGTGGTATCAATGTGGTTTTAATTTGAATCTCCCTGATGGCTAGTGATGATGAACATTTTTTCATGTGTCTGATAGCCATTTGTATGTCTTCATTGGAGAAGTGTCTGTTCATATCTTCTGCCCATTTTTTGATATGATTATCTGTTTTGTGTGTGTTGAGTTTGAGGAGTTCTTTATAGATCCTGGATATCAACCTTTTGTCTGTACTGTCATTTGCAAATATCTTCTCCCATTCCGTGGGTTGCCTCTTTGTTTTGTTGACTGTTTCCTTTGCTGTGCAGAAGCTTTTGATCTTGATGAAGTCCCCAAAGTTCATTTTGCTTTTGTTTCCTTTGCCTTTGGAGACATGTCTTGTAAGAAGTTGCTGTGGCTGATATCGAAAATGTTACTGCCTATGTTCTCCTCTAGGATTCTGATGGATTCCTGTCTCACGTTGAGGTCTTTTATCCATTTCGATTTTATCTTTCTGTATGGTGTAAGAGAATGGTCAAACTTCATTGTTCTACATACAGCTGTTCAATTTTCCCAGCACCATTTATTGAAGAAACTGTCTTTTTTCCACTGTATATTTTTTCCTACTTTGTCAAAGATTATTTGACCATAGAGTTGAGGGTCCATATCTGGGCTCTCTACTCTGTTCCACTGGTCTATGTGACTGTTTTTATGCCAGTACCATGCTGTGTTGGTGATCACAGCTTTGTAGTAAAGCTTGAAATTAGGTAACGTGATGCCACCAGTTTTGTTTTTGTTTTTCAAAATTTCCTTAGCAATTCAGGGTCTCTTCTGATTCCATACAAATTTTAGGATTATTTGCTCCAGCTCTTTGAAAAATATTGTGGAATTTTGATCAGAATGGTATTAAAAGTATAGATTGCTCTAGGCAGTATAGACATTTTAACAATGTTTATTCTTCCGATCCAAGAGCATGGAATGATTTTCCATCTTTTTGTGTCTTCTTCAATTTCTTTCATGAGTGTTCTGTAGTTCTTCAAGTACAGATCCTTTACTTCTTTGGTTAGGTTTATTCCCAGGTATCTTACGGTTCTTGGTGCTATAATAAATGGAATCGATTCTCTAATTTTCCTTTCTATATTTTCATTGTTAGTGTATAAGAAAGCCACTGATTTCTGTACATTGACTTTGTATCCTGCCACGTTACTGAATAGCTGTATGAGTTCTAATAGTTTGGGTGTGGAGTCTTTTCCATATAAAGAATCATGTCATCTGCGAAGAGAGAGAGTTTGATTTCTTCATTGCCAATTTGGATACCTTTTATTTCTCTTTGTTGTCTGATTGCTGTTGCTAGGACTTCTAATACTATGTTGAACAAGAGTGGTGAGAGTGGGCATCCTTGTCGTGTTCCTGATCTCAACGGGAAGGCTGTGAGATTTTTCCCATTGAGGATGATATTTGTTGTGGGTCTCTCATAGATAGATTTTATGAAGTTCAGGAATGTTCCCTCTATCCCTATACTTGAAGCATTTTAATCAGGAACGGATGCTGGATTTTTTCAAATACTTTTTCTGCATCAGTTGAGAGGATCATGTTGTTCTTCTCTCTTCTCTTATTGATTTGTTCTATCACATTGATTGATTTGTGAATGTTGAACCATCCTTGTAACCCAGGGATTAATCCCACCTGGTCATGGTGGATAAATCTTTTTAATGTGCTTTGGATCCTGTTTGCTAGGATCTTGTTGAGAATCTTAGCATCCATATTCATCAGGGATATGGGTCTGAAATTCTCCTTTTTGACGTGATCTTTGCCTGGTTTGGGGATCAGGGTAATGCTGGCTTCATAAAAAGAGTCTGGAAGTTTTCCTTCTGCTTCAATTTTTTGAAACACCTTCAGGAGAATAGGCGTTATTTCTTCTCTGAAAGTTTGGTAGAATTCCCCAGGGAATCCGTCAGGTCCTGGGCTCTTGTTTTTTGGAAGGTTTTTGATCACTGCTTCAATTTCGTTACTAGATATCAGTCTATTCAGGTTGTCAATTTCTTCCTGGTTCAATTTTGGGAGTTTATAGTTTTCCAGGAATGCATCCATTTCATCTAGGTTGCTTAACTTATTGGCATATAACTGTTGATAATAACTCCTGATGATTGTTTCTACTTCCTTGGTGTTAGTTGTGATCTCTCCCTTTTCATTCATAGTTTTATTAATTTGAGCTTTCTCTCTTTTCTTTTGGATTAGTGTGGCCAATGGTTTATTGATCTTATTGATTCTTTCAAAAAACCAGCTTCTAGTTTCATTGATACGTTCTACTTTATCTCTGCTTTCTACCTCATTGATCTCTGCTCTAATCTCGATTATTTCCCTTCTTATGTGTGGAGTTGGTTTAATTTGTTGTTGATTCTCCAGTTCCTTAAGGTGTAAAGAGAGCTGGTGCATTCTGGATTTTTCAATTTTTTTGAGGGAGGCTTGGATAGCTATGTATTTCCCCCTTAGGACCGCCTTTGCTGTATCCCATAGGTTTTGGACTGAAGTGTCTTCATTCTCATTGGTTTCCATGAATTGTTTAAGTTCTTCTTTGATCTCCTGGTTGATCCAAACATTCTTAAGCAAGGTGGTCTTTAGCTTCCAGGTGTCTGAGTTCCTTCTGAACTTTTCCTTGTGATTGAGCTCCAGTTTCAAAGCATTGTGATCTGAGAATATGCAGGAAATAATCTCAGTCTTTTAGTATCAGTTGAGTCCTGATTTGTGACCCAGGATGTGGTCTATTCTGGAGAAGGTTCCATGTGCACTTGAGAAAAATGGGTATTCTGTTGTTTTAGTGTGGAATGTCCTGTATATATCTATGAGGCCCATCTGGTCCAATGTGTCATTCAATTCTCTTGTTTCTTTATTGATTTTCTGCTTGGATGATCTGTCTATTACTGAGAGAGGCGTGTTAAGATCTCCTACTATTAATGTATTCATATCAATATGACTCTTTATCTTGATTAATAGTTTTCTTATGTAATTGGCTGCTCCCATATTGGGGGCATAGATATTTACAATTGTTAGATCATCATGGTGGATAGTCCCTTTAAGAATGATGTAGTGTCCTTCTGTATCTCTGACTACAGTCTTTAGTTTAAAATCTAATTTATCTGATATGAGAATTGCTACCCCGGCCTTCTTTTGAGGCCCATTGGCATGAAAGATGCTTCTCCATCCCTTCACTTTCAGTCTGGGTGTATCCTTAGGTTCAAAATGGGTTTCTTGTAGACAACATATGGATGGGTCCTGTCGTTTTATCCAATCTGCAACCCTGTGTCATTTTATGGGCTCATTTAGACCATTCACATTGAGAGTGATTATTGATAGATACGTTTTTATTGATATCATGTTACCTTTGAAGTCTTTCTTTCTGTAGATTGTCTCTATATTTCTGTTCAATGATATTCTTAGGATTTTCCCTCTTTTATAGAACCCCCCTTAATATTTCCTGCAGTGTCGGCTTGGTGGTCGCATACTCTTTTAAGCCTTGCCAGTCTTGGAAACTCTTTATCTCTCTATCTATTTTGAATGTCAGTCTCACTGGATAAAGTATTCTTGGCTGCATGTTCTTCTCATTTAGTGCCCTGAATATATCTTGCCAGCCCTTTCTGGCTTGCCAGGTCTCTGTGGACAGGTCTGACGTTATTCTAATGGGCTTTCCTCTGTATGTAAGGAGCCTCTTTGTCCTAGTGACTTTCAAGAGATTATATCTACAATTATGATTTCTCAATTTTACTATCAGGTGCCTTGATGTTTTTTTAGAATCTATAATCCTTGGGGTAGACCGTTCTGCCTCTAGTACATGAACACTGGTTCCATTCGCGAGATTGGGAAAATTTTCATGCAGAACTTGTTCCACTATATCTTTTAGACTTCTTTCTTTCTCCTCCCCTTCAGGGATTCCAATAATTCTGACGTTGGAGCGTTTCATGGCATCATTTATTTCCCTGATTCTGTTTTCATGGTTTCTAAGCTGTTTGTTCCAGGCTTCCTCCTGATCCTTTCTCTCTATCTGTTTGTTCTACAGATCACTAATTCTATCTTCTGTCTCAGTTACCCTACTTTTTAGAGAATTTAGATTAGATTGGAACTCATTGAAAGCATTGTGAACATCATCCCTGGTGGCTTTCAGTTCTGCCCTAACATTGTGAAATCATCCCTGGTGGCTTTCAATTCTGCCCTAATCAATTCTGTTTGGTCATCCATGGCTTTCTCCAACCTAGCTATTGCCTGGACAATTGTTAGCCTGAATTCCCTTTCCGACATATTGTCTATGTTGATAGCCATTAGCTCTGTTGCAGAAGGCCCATCCTCTGAATTTTTCTTCTGTTGGGCATTTCACCTCCTAGTCATTTTAGTGAGAGTTCGCTGAATGGATGTAGCTGGATGTATTGACCGTGGTGCAGTCAAGGTGCACCCTGGAATGCTTCTGAGCAATCAGGAGTCCCCACCCAAACGAAAGAGAAAAGAAAGAGAGAAAAAAGAAAAGGAAAAGAAAAAAGAGAGAGAGAGAGAGAGAGATAGGGAAAAAAAGAAAGATAAAAGAGAAGGCTCAGCCCAAATGGCCGCAAGGTAAGATTTATGACATATACAAACAAAAACAGACAAACAAAAAGACTGATAAAAGTATATGACAAGAGAAAAATATATATATATATATAAAAGCAAAAAAAAAAACAAAAACAAAAACAAAAGAACCTCATCAAAAAGAGCCCCAAGTATAAGATTTATATACTATCAGGACAAACACAAATACACAGAAACACTGGCAGAAGAAAAAATGGGAGAGTGGTTATAAGTTCTCGGTGTGGGTGAGGAAGGTTATTTTGATTCTTCTTGGATGTATCTTGATATCTTTGTTAAAGGACTCAGCTTTCCTAAGATAAAGGGGGATTAGAAATTAGTTTACCTATATGGGTAGCATTGATTGGGGAAAGGGGATTACCTTGAAGTTTAAGTCTACATGAATGTTAAAAAATAAAAATAAAAAAGAATAAACTAAACTAAACTAAACTAAAATTTAAAAAAAAATTAAAAAATAGAAAAGCCAAAGAAGGGGCACCTGGGTGGCTCAGTGGGTTAAAGCGTCTTCCTTTGGCTCAGATCATGATCCCAGGGTCCTGGGATCGAGCCCCACGTCAAGCTCTCTGCTCTGTGGCGAGCCTACTTCCCCCCACTCTCTGTCTGCTTTTCTACCTACTTGTGATCTCTGTCTGTCAAATAAATAAATTTTAAAAAAAAAGAAAGAAAAGCAAAAGAAAAACACGGGTATATGTATCAAAAAGTTCAGGTTAAAAGGTTATTATGGAATTTGATGTACTGGACATCTCACTGTGATGGTAAATAGGTTAAAAAATTATCTATAAAAAAATGAACCAGAATAGTGGGAACAAATTAAAAATAAAAGTTGTATCTGTGAAGTAGTGGTGGTTGTTCTCTTGTAGTCTTTTTCTCTCCCCCTCTCCTTTTTTTTTTCCTGGTTGGCTTTCTAGGGGAGGGGCCTGCCACTTGGGTTTTCAGGCAATGTTCCCTGAGTTAAGTCCTCCCGCCCCCCTCAAGGGGGTGGGCTCTGAGGAAACCGGATTTTCAGGCTTTTGTTCTCTGGAGGTTTTTATGTTTGTTTGCTCGTTTTTTTTGTTTTGTTTTGTTTTGTTTTTTGCTTTTTCTTTTGCCTTGACAGCTTTTGATGGGTTTTGGAGGTTTGGAGGAAAGCAAACTGCACCCAGACCTCCCTCTCAGAGAGAAGCCTCAGTCTGTTCCCCTGTGACTGTTCCAGAGCACATAAGTTCCCCCTCGGCCGCTGGGAGAGCATGTTCCGAGTCGCGGTCCTTGGGGACACAGGAACTCCTGCTTGTACCCAAAACCATGACAGCGGTGGCTGTCTGGGCAGCTCCGGACTGCCAGAGAGGTTCCAAGCAGCGATCGCACACTGAGATTTTCCTGCTGGCCCGGGCTGGGAGTGCCTGGTCTTTCCGGGTCTGAGAGCGCCAGGCTGGAGCCTGCAAGCACCTCTCTCAGGGGAGGGCGCGGGTCGAGGCTCAGACTCTGATAGCATGGCACGGCACTCACGTGGGGACTGTAAAAAGTCTGTGCTTCTGCCGGCTGGCGAGGCTTCCAGCCCCTCACTGGAGCTGGACCCCACGCACTCTCAGGCGCGCTGGGGGCTCAGGGACCAAGACCTTGTTTCTCCACCGCACTCTCTCTGGCTCAGCGCCAGGGGTGGCTGTCCTGGGTCTGGGGACTTAAGCCCCTGTCCCTAATTGCCCTGATTCCCACAATTTTCCCCCGTGGTCCTTTGCTCTTTTTGAGTGCTTTCAACCAGACTCCAAGTTAATGCTGGTCCCCAGTGCAGGGCACGCTCGTATTGGGTTATTACTTTCCAATGGGTTACCTCTGGTGGCTCCCTCCCCCTTTTGTTTATCTTCTCATATCAGTCCGACATTCCCACTCTGCTTTACCTGCCCACTGGTGTCTTCTACCCCCATAGAGATCCAGACGTTTGTAATTCTGATCTCAGGCTGATTTCATGGGTGATCAGAGTTCTTTGGTAGGTAATCAGCTCACTTTAGGTTACAGGTTGAAACGGCGCCTCCTCCTACTTCCCCGCCATCTTGTCTCCAGTAAATCTGCATCTTTATTTGATTAAAAACATATAAAGAAATTACTGAAGAAATAATCAACTGAAGAAAGAAAAAGAATTTTCCTTTTTAAGAAAAAAAAGCTCAATGTACATTCCTCATTTTCTTTTGTTGTATTTCCTTCACTTTGGTGTTTCCCCAAGGGAAGAACTTTCTCTTCACTTCCATGAATGCTACTCTTACCTTCATGTACTCTTTGGGGACAGAAACATACCTCCTCCGTTTTTTGCACCCTCTTTCCCCTGTGGTCATCTAAAACTTGTACTTTTTCTTAAAGATTATATTTACTTATTTGAGAGAGAGAGTGTGTGCAGAGAGAGAGAGAGAGGAAGCACGAGCAGGAGGAGGGGCAGAGGGAGAAGCAGATTCCCCACTGAGTGGAGAGCCCTATGTGGTGCTTGATTCCCAGGACACTGGGATCATGACCAGAGAGGAAGGCAGGTGCTTAACTGACTGAGCCACCCAGGGGCATCTAACTTGCACATTTTGCAATCCAAATGTAAACTTAACATGTAAACCTAAGTGTGGTTATTACACGGGAACTAAGGAAAGTGGCATTGAGGAGGGCATAAGGATCACCCGGAACATGAGGAGCTTTTTGAAATGTGGATGATGACTCAGTTGACTGGAGGTGGGATAACAGCATGGGGAACAGAATGAGGATTTACATCAGGAACAATGCTAGGGAATGCTAGCAGTGCTGCTCCAAGGACCAAGCTTTGAATTTTAAGTCTTCAGAGGCCCTGATTCTCTGTTATCTCACTTTATCAAGTGTGTAGAGAAGGAAAATAATCACAACACTTTAAACATACTCATGAACTTAAACATGAACCATCTTTATAACTGCTAAGACCTCTTCCGGCGCTATATGATGCATATGATATTAGAACCTAAAATATTAGTTTGAAGCAAAATGCAGTAAATAAAGGACCAAGTCAGTTTCAGATACAGTTGAGTACTTCTAATGAAAATCAGCAAATTCCTGAGCTATTAAATAAAGTTCTGTTTTTTTTTTCTTTCTTTCCCGTAATCCTTATTTGTTGCAATGTCCACCACAGAGAAATTGGATATGAGCATTTGGTACTAATTAAAACAACATTACCTGATAGAAAATGGACAAAAAGGGAATTTACTGATACAAACACTCATTATGGAGATTTCATAGCCAATTTCCGTGTTGTGCAGCCAACACCACACTGCATAGAAGCCTGTCTAGTTTAGTGAGCCCAGGGAGTCCCACAGTGCCTGGAGCAGAGATTCTCGTGATAAGCAAGCCTGGGACTGGTGCCAGTACAACATCAAAATCAGCATCTGTATGGTCTTCACATATCAAAATAGAAATTTAAAAGATATTTACACTATTCCATCAAGCACAGAGTCTGCACGCACATGAAAATTCCCATGTGTACTAACTATTCTAGCTTTAAATTATCTCCATCTTCCTAAGAATTCCACTATCTTTATCTTTTGTTTGTTTTGAGAAATGGATTCATTTGAAATGACAGAAGCTGGGATTAGTATATGAAAGTTTTGGTACATCCCAAAAAAGGAAAAAATTAAGTGGGGAGAACGAAGTATTCTAACTATATACTTCATTCAAAACTTTAGCATATACCTCAATCTATAGACTGAAATGAAGATCATAAACAAAATAAGTGCAAAAAATGTATGTTCTGTTTCCAAGAACAATAAAACAATACTCACTCCATCATGCTCAAAGGGGCTGGGCTTCTTTCGGTGAAATACAGTTACCAGAAGAGCAGTCACAGCCTGATGTTCTGTGTACTACTAGGTAAAGTTGTACATTCATTAACCACGTTTCTGCCAAACTTATGTGTTATAGTTCAATCAGTTCTAAGGTCCATGTTTTAAATCCATTTCACATCCTAAAGTCAGAGTCAGTTGCTGTAGGTACAGTAATATTCCTGGCCATCCCTTTCTCATCATTTTTCATCACTTTTCCTGAATTTCACATCTTTCTTTTTAGATGAGGTTAGGGTAAACTAAGTGTTTTCCAACTCTGAAGTCCCATGATTACATAAGCATATTATTTTATAGTGTGTCTTGCTTTGCTGTGCAAGGAGATAGTAGATAATCAAGTAAGAGTAATGAAAAAATGAGGGATTTAATGTTTCCAATGAAAATATGAAATATTTGAAAAATTATAGGAAAGTATGTAAAAAGCTTAAGGATGAAAGAATCATCCAATCTCTTCAACAATCCATTTATTATAACCAAATTTTACATTTCTTTTTTTCCTTTTTTTAAAATTTAATTAATTAATTTATTTTAATAAACATATAATGTATTTTTATCCCCAGGGGTATAGGTCTGTGAATCGCCAGATTTACAAATTTCACAGCACTCATCATAGCACATACCATCCCTAATGTCCATATCCCCACCACGCTCTCCCATCCCCGCTCGCCCCAGCAACCCTCAGTCTGTTTTTTGAGATTGAGTCTTTAATGGTTTGTCTCCCTCCCAATCCCATCTTTTCATTTTTTCTTTTCCTACCTCCCCCCAACCCCCCCCGCCTTGCATCTCCACTTCCTCATATCAAAGAGATCATATGATAGTTGTCTTTCTCCAATTGACTTATTTCGCTAAGCATGATACCCTCTAGTTCCATCCACGTCGTCGCAAATGGCAAGATTTCATGTCTTTTGATGGCTGCATAGAATTCCATTGTGTATATATACCACTCTTCTTTATCCATTCATCTGTTGATGGACATCTAGGCTCTTTCCACAGTTTGGCTACTGTGGACATTGCTGCTATAAACATTCGGGTGCACGTGCCCCTTCGGAGTACCACGTTTGTATCTTTAGGATATATACCCAGTAGTGCAATTGCTGGGTCGTAGGGTAGCTCTATTTTCAGTTTTTTGAGGAACCTCCACACTGTTTTCCAGAGTGGTTGCACCAGCTTGCATTCCCACCAGCAGTGTAGGAGGGGTCCCCTCTCTCTGTATCCTTGCAAGCATCTGTCGTTTCTTGACTTGTAAATTTTAGCCATTCTGACTGGTGTGAGGTGGTATCTCATTGTGGTTTTGATTTGTATTTCCCTGATGCCAAGTGATGTGGAGCATTTTTTCATGTGTCTGTTGGCCATCTGGATGTCTTCTTTGCAGAAATGTCTGTTCATGTCCTCTGCCCATTTCTTGATTGGATTATTTGTTCTTTGGGTGTTGAGTTTGCTAAGCTCTTTATAGATTTTGGATACTAGCCCTTTATCTGATATGTCATTTGCAAATATCTTCTCCCATTCTGTCAGTTGTCTTTTGGTTTTGTTCACTGTTTCCTTTGCTGTGCAAAAGCTTTTGATCTTCATGAAATCCCAATAGTTCATTTTTTGCCCTTGCTTCTGTTGCCTTTGGCGATGTTCCTAGGAAGAAGTTGCTGCGGTTGAGGTCAAAGAGGTTGCTGCCTGCATTCTCCTCAAGGGTTTTGATGGATTCCTTTCTCACATTGAAGTCCTTCATCCATTTTGAGTCTATTTTCGTGTGTGGTGTAAGGAAATGGTCCAATTTCATTTTTCTGCATGTGGCTGTCCAATTTTTCCAGCACCATTTGTTGAAGTGGCTGTCTTTTTTCCATTGGACATTCCTCCCTGCTTTGTCGAAGATTAGTTGACCATAGAGTTGAGGGTCTATTTCTGGGCTCTCTATTCTGTTCCATTGATCTATGTGTCTGTTTTTGTGCCAGTACCATACTGTCTTGATGATGACAGCTTTGTAATAGAGCTTGAAGTCTGGAATTGTGATGCTACCAACTTTGGCTTTCTTTTTCAATATTCCTTTGGCTATTCGAGGTCTTTTCTGGTTCCATATAAATTTTAGGATTATTTGTTCTATTTTTTGAAAAAAATAGATGGGATTTTGATAGGGATTGCATTAAATGTGTAGATTACTTTAGGTAGAATAGACATTTTCACAATATTTGTTCTTCCAATCCATGAGCATGGAACGTTTTTTCCATTTCTTTGTGTCTTCCTCAATTTCTTTCATGAGTACTTTATAGCTTTCTGAGTATAGATTCTTTGCCTCTTTGGTTAGGTTTATTCCTAGGTATCTTATGGTTTTGGGCGCGATTGTAAATGGGACTGACTCCTCAATTTCTCTTTCTTCTGTCTTGTTGTTAGTGTAAAGAAATGCGACTGATTTCTGTGCATTGACTTTATATCCTGACACTTTACTGAATTCCTGTACAAGTTCTAGCAGTTTTGGAGTGGAGCCTTTTGGGTTTTCCACATATAGTATCATATCATCTGCAAAGAGTGATAGTTTGACTTCTTTGCCAATTTGGATGCCTTTAATTTCTTTTTGTTGTCTGATTGCTGAGGCTAGGACTTCTAGTACTATGTTAAATAGCAGTGGTGATAACGGACATCCCTGCCGTGTTCCTGACCTTAGCGGAAAAACTTTCAGTTTTTCTCCATTGAGAATGATATTTGCAGTGGGTTTTTCATAGATGGCTTTGATAATATTGAGGTATGTGCCCTCTATCTCTACACTTTGAAGAGTTTTAATCAGGAAGGGATGCTGCACTTTGTCAAATGCTTTTTCAGCATCTATTGAGAGTATCATATGGTTCTTACTCTTTCTTTTATTAATATATTGTAACACATTGATGCATTTGCGGATGTTGAACCAACCTTGCAGCCCTGGAATAAATCCCACTTGGTCGTGGTAAATAATCCTTTTAATGTACTGTTGGATCCTATTGGCCAGTATTTTGGTGAGAATTTTCGCATCTGTGTTCATCAAGGATATGGGTCTGTAATTTTCTTTTTTGGTGGGATCCTTGTCTGGTTTTGGGATCAAGGTGATGCTGGCCTCATAGAATGAGTTTGGAAGTTTTCCTTCCATTTCTATTTTTTGGAACAGTTTCAGGAGAATAGGAATTAATTCTTCTTTAAATGTTTGGTAGAATTCCCCTGGGAAGCTGTCTGGTCCTGGACTTTTGTTTGTTTGGAGATTTTTGATGACTGTTTCGATCTCCTTACTGATTATGGGTCTATTCAGGTTTTCTATTTCTTCCTGTTTCAGTTGTGGTAGTTTATACGTCTCTAGAAATGTATCTATTTCTTCCAGATTGTTGAATTTATTGGCGTAGAGTTGCTCATAGTATGTTCTTATAACTGTTTGTATTTCTTTGGTGTTGGTTGTGATCTCTCCTCTTTCATTCATGATGTTATTTATTTGCGTCCTTTCTCTTTTCTTTTGGATAAGTCTGGCCAGGGGTTTGTCAATCTTATTAATTCTTTCAAAGAACCAGCTCCTAGTTTCGTTGATTTGTTCTATTGTTTTTTTAGTTTCTATTTCATTGATTTCTGCTCTGATCTTTATGATTTCTCTTCTCCTGCTGGGTTTAGGCTTTCTTTGTTGTTCTCTCTCCAGCTCCATTAGGTGTTGGGTTAGGTTGTGTATTTGAGACCTTTCTTGTTTCTTGAGAAAGGCTTGTACCGCTATATATTTTCCTCTCAGGACTGCTTTTGCTGTGTCCCACAGATTTTGAACCATTGTGTTTTCATTATCATTTTTTTCCATGAATTTTTTCAATTCTTCTTTAATGTCCTGGTTGACCCATTTATTCTTTAGAAGGATGCTCTTTAGTCTCCATGTATTTGTGTTCTTTCTAAATTTCCTCCTGTGATTGAGTTTTAGCTTCAGAGCATTGTGGTCTGTAAATATGCACGGAATGATCCCAATCTTTTGATACCGGTTGAGACCTGATTTATGACCCAGGATGTAGTCTATTCTGGAGAATGTTCCATATGTACTAGAGAAGAATGTGTATTCTTTTGCTTTGAGATGGAATGTTCTGAAGATATCTGTGATGTCCATCTGGTCCAGTGTGTCATTTAAGGCCTTTATTTCCTTGTTGATCTTCTGCTTAGATGATCTGTCCATTTCAGTGAGGGGAGTGTTAAAGTCCCCTGCTATTATTATATTACTGTCAATGTATTTCTTTGATTTTGTTATTAATTGGTTTATATAGTTGGCTGCTCCCATGTTAGGGGCATAGATATTTAAGATTGTTAGGTCTTCTTGTTGGACAGACCCTTTGAGTATGATATAGTGTCCTTCCTCATCTCTTATTCTAGTCTTTGGCTTAAAATCTATTTGATCTGATATAAGGATTGCCACCCCAGCTTTCTTTTGATGTCCATTAGCATGGTACATTGTTTTCCACCCCCTCACTTTAAATCTGGAGGTGTCTTCGGGTCTAAAATGAGTTTCTTGTAGGCAGCATATTGATTTTTTTTTTAATCCATTCTGATACCCTGTGTCTTTTGATTGGGGCATTTAGCCCATTAACATTCAGGGTAACTATTGAGAGATATGAATTTAGTGCCATTGTATTGCCTGTAAGGTGACTGTTACTGTATATTGTCTCTGTTTCTTTCTGATCTACTACTTTTAGGGTCTCTCTTTGCTTAGAGGACCCCTTTCAATATTTCCTGTAGAGCTGGTTTGGTGTTTGCAAATTCTTTCAGCTTTTGTTTGTCCTGGAAGCTCTTTAGCTCTCCTTCTATTTTCAATGATAGCCTAGCCGGATATAATATTCTTGGCTGCATGTTTTTCTCGTTTAGTGCTCTGAATATATCATGCCAGTTCTTTCTGGCCTGCCAGGTCTCTGTGGATAGGTCTGCTGCCAATCTAATGTTTTTACCCTTGTATGTTACAGACTTCTTTTCCCGGGCTGCTTTCAGGATTTTCTCTTTGTCGCTCAGACTTGTAAATTTTACTATCAGGTGACGAGGTGTGGACCTATTTTTATTGATTTTGAGGGACATTCTTAGCATCTCCTGGATTTTGATGTCTGTTCCCTTTGCCATATTAGGGAAATTCTCTCCAATAATTGTCTCCAATATACCTTCTGCTCCCCTTTCTCTTTCTTGTTCTTCTGGAATCCCAATTATTTTAATGTTGTGTCATCTTATGGTGTCGCTTATCTCTCGAATTCTCTCCTCATGGTCCAGTATTTGTTTGTCTCTCTTTTGCTCAGCTCTTTATTCTCTGTCATTTGGTCTTCTATGTCACTAATTCTTTCTTCTGCCTCATTTATCCTAGCAGTAAGAGCTTCCACTTTTTATTGCACCTCATTAATAGCTTTTTTGATTTCAACTCGGTTAGATTTTAGTTCTTTTATTTCTCCAGAAAGGGCTTTTATCTCTCTGGAGAGGGTTTCTCTAGTATTTTCTATGCCTTTTTCAAAGCCGGCTAGAACCTTGAGAATCATCATTCTGAATTCTAGATCTGTCATATTACCAATGTCCATATTGATTAGGTCCCCAGCCTTCGGTACTGCCTCTTGTTTTTTTTTGGGGGGGGGTGAGTTTTTCCACCTTGTCATTTTGTCCAGAGAAGATTTGCTTGCTCCTCCTCTAGAATTCCGCTGTTCTTGGTGAGTGAAGTTGGTCTTGGCTGTGTTTCTTGTTGATCTTCTGGGGTAGGGGCCCATTGTAGTGATTCTCAAGTGTCTTCGCCCCAGGCGGAATTCCACCACCCTTACCAGGGGCAGGGCTAAGTAATCCACTCGGGTTCACTTTCGGGAGCTTTTGTTCCCTGAGCACTTTCCATAGAGTTCCAGGGACGGGAATGGAAATGGCGGCCACCCAGTCTCTGGCCCGGAGGAGCCAAGAGCTCGGGGTCCCGCTCCTCAGTGCACCCTCAGAGAAAAGTGCCCAACCGCCCCCGCCTCCCTGGCCTCCGGTCGCACCTGGAGGAAAGCGCTCAATTGCTAGCACTTGGAGAAAAGCGCCCAGTCCCTTCTGTCTCCGTGGCCTCCGACCATACTCTGAGCCCACCCAGCCTACAACCAGCTCAAGGTAACCCCAAACTGAGAGCTTACTCCTCGGCTTTGTCGCTGTAGCTGGCTTCCCTGCTCTAATACCTGCGAGCTCTGCCACACTCAGACACCCGCGGTCCTTCTTTTTTATTTTTTTAAAGATTTTATTTATTTATTTGACAGATCACAAGTAGGCAGAGAGGCAGGCAGAGAGAGAAGAGAAAGCAGGCTCCCTGCGGAGCAGAGAGCCCGATGTGGGGCTCGATCCCAGGCCCCTGGGATCATGACCTGAGCCAAAGGCCGAGGCTTTAACCCACTGTGCCACCCAGGCACCCCCACCCCTGGTCCTTCTGTGACCCCACGGGACCTGGGGTTACGCTGACCCCGCATGGGCTTCCCCCAGGTTTAGCCTCTGGAGCAATGTCCCTCCATGGAGCAGACTTTTAAAAGTCCTGATTTTGTGCTCCGTTGCTCTGCCGCTTGCCGGGAGCCGGCCCCTCCCCCTGCGGTCTGTCTTCCCGTTGCTTTTGATTCACTTCTCCGCAGGTCCTTCCTTTCAGAAAGTGATCGATTTTTTGTTTCTAGAATTGTTGCTCTTCTTCTCTTCGATTTCCCGTTGGATTTGTAGGTGTTCACAATGGGTAGATAAGCTATCTAGCTGATCTCCTGCTACCCAATGTCATCTCAGCCTGCTAGTTCTCCACCATCTTGACTCCTCCCCCAAGTTTTACATTTCCAAGAAAAGAGAAATATATTACTATTTAAAAATGATTAATTACTGACATGAATTTCCATCTTCTCTTAAATTTATTGTTAAGAGGGAAGAAATAATGCAGTATAACATATAGCTTTGAGTAGAGGTTATAAAACCTGCTACAATATCAAATTATCAGAGGATCACAAGTGTCCCTTTGAGTTGGTGGTGGGGATAAGGTGGTGGGAAGGAGTGCTAGAAACTATTCTGGGTAAAATATTTGGACTGATGCCCACCAAAAATCAGTGTAGTCTTAGAGCATGCAAAAATAGTATTTTTCTTTTATATTTTCATTCCTTCAGAAAATCCCTTCTGGGCAATAACAAGGACACAAATTCAAACTTCCTCTAAATTTCTGATCTTGTTTGGTAAAAATCAGGCAAAAAATTTCACTGACAGACACCAATTTTTCTAATGCAGTGTCTCCTTGAATTCATAATGTATTCAGCCTTCAAAGAACTACTCTTACATTAGTGGAACATGGAAATAAATGTTTCTACTTTTGAAAATTAAATTTATAAATCAGACATCTACCTTTCCATCCTAAAATGATGAAAGAGTAAATACTACTATATAATGCCTGTAGGTAAATCTTGCCAGATTTTCTAATATAAATTTCAAGTTAAGAGCTGCAATTATGTTGTGTTATCTAACCCTTAGCAAGTTTTTCCTTGATCACTGGCCTTATTAAAATGTTGACTGAATCATATTCCCTGGGTAAGAATGTAAGATTTGCTTATTTTAAATGCAGTTAAAAATACAACCATATTTTTGCTTGTTCTTTAAACAATTACAGTGTGAGGCCAGAAGTACAAACATAATAACCAATTCATAAATTTACCCTTTCTCTTCTGATATTCTACTCCTACTCACTTTCATCCAGCAGTTAATAAGAAACCTGTGATCATATGAAAGAAATATCATGTGAAGTTATCTTGAACTATTTCCTAAAAGATGGGATGGCAGTTTACAGAATGCATTGTTTGGTTTCATTTTCCTTGAGGACTTTATTCAGGGAATACATCTAGAGGAAATATGGACCATACAAAGTGTAAGGCAGAATAGCAACTTGTCTTGGTAGCCAATCAGGAATTTGGTGGGCTTTCCTCCCAGAAATAGTTCACTTCAATAAATACTTTTGTGAAAAGTGTGTACATGTTTTTAAACTATACATTTTAAGCACCATTTTTATTAGCTCTGTAGATTTCAAAATATTGTCATATTATAAAGAAAATTTAACCTTTTTATACAAATTTTCCATAAGAAATATGTGAGCTGCTCTGTGCCTCTGCTGCTTCACTTGATTTGCAGATTTTTTGCTGCCTGAGGGGAAGTCTAACATTCAAGATTTGTAGTGTATCCAGAGTTAGGAAACCAGACCTTATTTACTGCAAGACCAACATTTGATTTCTGTCAGATAAATTAGAAAAATAAAAAAGAGTTGGAAGCTAAAATGTGCACATTTCTGACCCTTATAACTGCTTTCTCAATCTTGACTGAAGGTAGAAAACAAAGTCTTGGTGTTAATAACTAAGTTAGATTATGAAAAAAAAAAAACCCAAAAATAATACTGACATTTATTGAATACACTACCTATATTAACTAATTTTAACACACATTAATTAGCTGCTAGCTAAAGAGAGACACCTACCTACTTCATGAGTACAACTTAGATTTTAGCCTCTCCACCTGGCCACTTAATAAGAAACTGTAATAAAAATATATTTAGATACTGATAAAACATTAAAAGTGACTAGACTATTATTTAGTTCATTTTTCTTCTATTCCTTATTTAGTTTTTGTGTCTCTTTGGTCAGTTCATCCTGATATTTGTGAAATAAAATATTTGACCCATAAGAACAAAAGTGTACTATAATTTAAAAAAACATAGCAATTGAAATGAAACTGAACTGGATAGTTCTACTACCAACTCTGCCTCGAAGTAGTTGTAGACCTTGGACAAACCCTTAAACTTCTTAATTTCCCTCAGCCAACTTCAAAATGGCCTTATGATATTCTTTTAAAACTTCCTTTCAGCTGTTTGGCAATCAAAGGACATCATACTCTATCATCATAGTGGATTTTGGCAGACCTGTGTTTGAATTCAGGCTTTGACGCTAATTAACTGTATGACCATAGCAATTATTATTTCCCTAAACTTCAATTTCTTCATCTGTTAAGAGAGAAGTGATAACAACCAAATAAGCTATTATGAAGAATAGATTAAATAATAATTTTAAATATAAACCATATTACTACTTAGAAAGAATAGGCATTCAATACATTTACCATAGTAAAATTGGTATTAGATAAAATATTGGCAACAGTTTGGGTTTTAAATGGTTTCAGTCCCTGCACTAAGATCCTTTAAATATTTGTTGCCCAAACAGAATGATATCTTATCCAAACAGCACCAAAAGAATTATTCAGTTCTATAGATAATATGGTAATAAGCCAAAGATGTACAAAGCTAGTTAAAAAATACCATCCACGTTAATGTTAACCAGTTGATACCATCCCATAAGATTACTGTATTTTGACTGCAGAAGTTTTAGTATAAGCATATGATAACATTTTAATTTGGAAATCACAAAATCACTTTCTTAACATGTGAATTTACATAGTTCTTGGACTGTAAAATATTTGACATTAAATAAGAAACAGAATTTTTTTTTCTTACAAATTAGATATAAAGGTATAGTAGTATAGCCAGAAAGATGAAAAAATTGTTGTATTATGATTATGCTTTCCAAATATATATTAAATATATTGATGACAACTTAGGCTATATTTTGATACAGAATTCTTGCTCTTCTATTTAAGACAAGTTTTTTTATATATGAGAACAATCCTTTAAGCACAATGTTCTATTTATTTTGGTAGATTTTATTATTTCATTGCTACCTAGTTGGGGTACGTTACTCTAACATGTCCATTTTTCATATTTTCCCTCCTAGTTCTCATTTCTTCTTTGTCTTTCTTCTTACTCCATAAAGGCCAAAGTAGATTATGCAGAAGATACATGACAACTAAACATTCTCTTTCCCTCTTCTACCATCCTTGAAATAGCAGTCTTCTCTCTTTATTTATTAATCATTTTTGAAAATAGGGAGATATCAAAAAGTAGGCAATATTGTAGTAAATAAAGATTTTTGCAAAGGGGTTTCCAAACTGAATGCATGAAAATACTCTTAGCATTGCAGAATTTAAAAATATGGTCATTAAGGCAAATTTAACCTGATGTATATTAGCATGCTAGACCCAGAATAATTGTGGCTTCTGTGACGTTGGCCAAGACCACAATACAGGTATCCTGAATGCAAAGCTAGATCTGTTCTAATATTCCATATTGTTTCAGAAAGCACCATCACTTGGAAGATGTTATTTAATAGGCTAACCTTTTCGGGAAAGATACTGAACATTAACCTCAGCTAAAGATCAACTGTATTAGTTTTCTGTTACTCTATAACAAATTACCCAAATGCTTAACGCCTTATAGTAATGGATATGTATTATCTCACAAGCCAGCCAAGAATCAGAAATCCAAGAGTGGCTCAGTTGCATAGTTCTGTCTCAAGGTCTTCCATGGGATTGTAGTCAAGCTGTTTTGGGCTGCAGTCAGCTGAAACTGAGGCTAGGGGACTTTTTTTCAAGCTCATTCATATGAGAAGAAACTTCCCCTGCTCATCAGGTGGGCTTGATCACATGTAAAAAAGAGTGCAATATCTTTTATAATCTAATTTTAGCAGTTACTATCACCTCTGTCATATTCTATTGGTCATACAGACCAACCCTGGTAAAACAAGATAGGGGACTGCATAATGGTATAAACACTAGAAGAGGGGGATCGTTAGGGTCAATCTTAGAAGTTGACCACTGTATCCATCTTCTCAGAAGGATCTGTGGTGCTTTAATTTGGCTTCAACAGAATATCGTCTCAAGGAATTGCTATGTAACTATTCTGAAATACCATGGCTTTTAAAACATACTCTGGGTGGTTCAATGGTATGGCCATTTCATTTTTCGGAATTTTATTAGAAGATTGTACTATGCTGTTCAAAATTCAACATATAAAAGCCCAACTTCATACATATAACAGATCTCTTTTTTTCCCAAATAATTCAATCATGTCATTTAAATAGCCATGTAGTTGTTTTTTTTTTCTCTAAAGTAAAAGTAAAATAAAAAACCTAACTACATTTCCAAGTAAACGAACCCATTCATAATGCTCATGATGAAGCTTAAGCAGAAAAACTTATACCTTTGGCCTTATATTCAGCTATAATTAAGGATATATGTTGCTTTGACTCTTGCAAGAACTTAACGATTTCTGATAGTTTAAGTAGACCAGATCCCATGAAAGCAAAATTCCCTTGGCCATACAAAAGGATAAAATTCCCCTTAGAAACAACAGAACTCTTCTCCCACTATATAAATACTCCTGGATAATAAAGATATACAGGAAAGTAGTTAATGTTTTGTAAAGAATTTAAAATTTTAGTTTATGAAAGAGAGCTCTAAACTTGATTTTATGAACCAACACAGTACCTTCTCAGGTCATTAAAAAAAACAAAATATTTGAACTTTTTCCCAAATAAGTATTAATTAAAACATCAAAAAATATATCAAGTGTTGTGCCACATAGTTTTATAAGGAACCATGGAAGATTAGGAGATGAACTCATAGTACGGAAAAAACTGGACAAAAGTCTTGCATGAATATGGGTATTTGTGTGCATGTGTGTGTGTGTGTGTGTGTGTGTGTGTGTAAATGTAAAATTAAATCAAGAAAGGTCATTTCCCAAGAAATTTATATCTAGATTTGTATTACCTGATATATTCAAATAAATATCTTAATAAAGACAAGGCTAAAAACTGAGCATTTCTCTGCTTCAACCAATCCTCTAAACTAATATTTGGCTCATCTTTCCTAATTATTAATCAGGGCATCTCTTCACAAAGAAATTTTGTTTGAGAAAATGCCTTACTTTCTTAATTTAGAAAGATACTTAACATAGTCAAGAAATGCATCAGACCTCTAAAATTTAGAAAAAAAAAATAATTACTACAAAAGTGCTCTGGGACTTAAACTATCACAGAAGAACTCTTTCAGCTTATTCCCGCATAGTAAGCGGTGTGTAGTAAGCGGCTTCATTTCCCGGCTCTGCTATTATTATCCTGATTCCTCAGGGGAAAGCTTAAGTGTCTCAGATTCTCAAATGAGGGGGAAAAAACCTAAGTCTGTTATCTGCTTCAAATAAGTAGAAATAATTATGAGGCTTCTCTGACCAGATATAATTTTTTCCTTGGAGAATAAAGCAAGGCCCCTTGCAACAGCCATTATTAATGACACTGATATAATTACTATTTGAAAAAAGGAAATCTGCCCAGGAAAATCAATTATAAACCACCAAATGTTCCTTGGACTTTTCAGAGAGGTTCTCTGCCTATTGTCCCTCATGACCTCTCCATTAAGAGAATGGCTGGCTCTACTCCTAATGGTTGCCTTCAATTATTTACGGGGGATTTCTAAGCTTTGGTATTTCATATTAAAATGGCCTGAAGAGCATTTCCTGATTGTCTTTTTTTCAGAACAGAGGAGTCACTCTGGGGAAAGCTGTAATCCAGATGGTTTTGCTCTAAAAAAGATGACTCGGAACCCTCTCCAATTAGCACTGCTTGTCATGCGAACATTGGTTCTCATAAAATGAAGCAAACAATGTATGATGATGTTACTGTCACTGAGAAGTTACAGGAACAATGGTTAAAATAGTCTTTAGGAGTAATTATCTGTAATCTAAGGAAAACCTGGTTTTTGTGTGTCAGCGTTTATCAACTTTTTTATTTTTAACTGGTCACATTGAACCAGTCTCAGCATCAGCTCAGAGTGTCCCATTACCATCACATCTCCCAGTGCTACTGGTGGGTTGTAATTCTGTCTTGTCTATCCTTTGCCACCTTGAAGTTTGTAAAATTAAGGCACAATTTTCAATAAAGACAAACTGTATAAAGTGATATAAAGTACATCCTAGTCATGCTACATGTTAAGGTCAAGATATGACTTTGTGGAAGGGCCAAAGAAACTTGAACTCCTTCCTTTGTAATGGTCACCAACTTGATCATATACATCTTTCAATTACAAATCCTACCATGTTTTTTGACAAAGCCTTTTTGACAAAGGCTATAGACAGGAAGTATTTTTTATTTGTTTGTTTTATTAGATGAACTTATGAAGGAAGTGGTCTTTCGATTGAATAAGATCTGGGACTTGTAGGAAATTCATTTAAGGTGTTTATTTGTAGCAGACCACAAAAAGACATTTCAAAACACATTCACGTATAGTCTCTGGTCTCTATCCCTTGTTAAATTAGATGATCGGAAACAAAGTGTCTGCAATGCAATATATAAGCCCATATTCTGCCTTCAAAACATTGGTTGACATTATTTTCTACTGATTTATTCAATAGCCTTTATTTTTTAAAGCACTCATATATTTTTACTTCAGTAATATTTGAGGAAAAATCTAATTTTCTAACTTTAGTGTTACCTTGTTTATTGTTAAAAAATAAAATTTATTTCTCAATTTCACTTAATTGCACAACTTTTGAACCCAATTTTTGGTCCAAGTATTATAATCTGCAGAATACAGAAATCAAAAATACCCACTCCTTTTTTATTCTTACAAATGAACATTTTACCCTGTATTAATATTTTGTTTTAATATAAGACAATGTGACAAACAAAGATAGAAAATGGAAAAAAGGAACCAAAATATATTGTATGCTCCTGAGCTACACATTTTTGCAACCTGTCTGACAGTAAATCCAGAATTTCTTCTTTCACACCATGCTGTACCCTGAACATTAAATCCGAGACTCTTTTGCAACTAAAGTTACATTAGAATTTAGAGTCAAGTGATTTTCTGTAATAAAAATCCTTTGTGGATACAACTTTAAATAATTAAAGAGATAAAACATTTTCATTTTTGGCTTAGGTACCAGCCCACAACAGCGAGACACTTAATATTAACAACTGTGGCAAAACGGGAAGACAAAATCCTTCTAGGCAAAGAGAACACTTTTGTGAAAACCCAAGACAGAAAAGAAACCCAAGGAAGTTATCATGTTCCAGAAAGAGACAGTTCACTAAGCTTGAATACAGAAAGGGGGAAAGAGGAGACAGACTGCAACAGTACAGAGGCAAGCCAGCTCCCCCTGGCCCTCTCCTTCCTTTCTTCCTCCCTTCCTTTCCTCATTCAACAAATACCTATCAAACATTGACATGTGGTGCTGTTTAGCATCACAGATTCAGGTTAAGGATGACATTAAATATTTTAAGTGGTGCTTTATTATATTTGGTTAAATATGCTTGAGATATAATTAACTGTCATTAGAAATGTCATGTCTTTCACAATTATACAATATCTCACAATTATAGAATATCTATATGTCTTTCATTAATACCATTTAAACTTTCCATTATTTTTACCCAATCCATCACTCAGGAAGTTAATTATTTTATACCTCTCACCCATTTAATTTCCTTTTTAAATGCCCAAATCAAAAAAGGTGTTTATAAATGTCTGTCTTTAAAGTGTTTGCAATTACAGTAGTACATTTGATTCATAAATTTTATTTCCCAAAATATTCAGTTTGGGATGAATCCCAGCAAAATATTGCATTATTTCAAAATAGAAAACATTTCAAGAAATGTAGATCTATGACCAGATGTGTATCTTAAAATCAATTATAGTTCCCATATATTTTTCATTACAATTTTATTTTATTTTAAACATATATGTCAGTTGCAAAGTAAGGAAGATTTTTGCAGGGACAAAAGGGAATTGCAAGTTACTGTAGACCTTTCTGTGACCATGCTTGTCTCCATGTGCTAGATTGTGAGTCATCTTGAAATCATGTCTGATGCAGCTTTGCATCTCCAGCATCTAGTACTTGGCCAGATATAATGTAATGATTCAATAAAAGTTGAGATATAAGTGATTGTATGAAGAAATGATTTGTTACTCATAAACTTCCACTTTCTTTTCTGCTATGTTTTTGGGGATTCTATTGAAAAAAGGCTCTATGTCAGTCTCGGGAGAAAGTGACTTACTATTTTCTAGAATGATGGCAGACTAAGTATTCCTAAAGGATCTTCTTGGCAAAATAAGTAAGTATATATAAAGCATACTCTCAGTGGTTATTTTGGTCTCACAAAAGCTAAAGGAAAAATTCAAGTATGTGTTTTTTCCTGTCCAAAATAGTAATAATAATAATAATAATAATAGTCTGAGAATGCAGGAGAAACACACTGTCAGTCTGGTATGATGGGCTTTCTCAGAGAGCAGATTTCTCAGTATTCTGAAAGCACCATTTTAAGAATTAGAGTATTAGGCCAACAGCTAGGAGGGGGCACTCATCTTGGGTTTCCTGCACTGAGCCAAGATGCTCAAGGAAAACTGAAGCAGCACCATTTTATCAGCAGTCCCCTGCGACTCAGATAGACATACAAGAAAATCCTCTCTGGAGAAAATGTAGGACTCAATGACACCCCAGACTATGATGAGGTAATAATATCAAAATCAAAGAACACCAAGCACAAGAGAAAGCAAGAAGACATGAATGAGTCATCAGAAACAGTCAGCAACAGATTTAGAATCCCACGGATTAAATATGATAAAGAATCATACATAGAATAGTTATATATAGAATAAAAGCAAATGCAATCATGAAAATGAGAGGTGAGAAGAATAGACAGATTAGGGGAAAAGGGAACTTCTAAAATGAAAATATGTGATTATTGTAAAAAAGATACTCAACCAATGGATTAAATATTTATTCATTTATGTATAAATTATATATATGTATGTATATAAGATGCATATATAAAATTTATATATACACATATTATAAACAATAATAAGAGGAGACATTTAGGAAACTTGAAGATGTATCTGAAAATGTTGTCTAGAACTCAGCCCAAAGAGACAAGTTAAAGGAAATTTTATAAAAGAAAAATAAAGAAGTGTGAAAAATAGAATAAAAAAATCAAATATACACTGAACTGGATTCTAAGAAAGAAAAAACAAAAGGAATGGAGAGCATGCAGTACTTACACTCATAACAACCACGAATTTTCTAGAACTGGTGGATCCACAAAGTAGAACATATTTAAAATAGGAAAAATAACTCATGTTAGAGTTAGGAACTTTTTAGTACAACTGCAGCTTATAAAGAAATAAACAAAGAGGACAATTTTTAAATTGGTGAGGTTTATCTGTCATTCTTTTGACGAAAGAATGACAGAAGTAAAGCACATTTCTTAGCACAACAGAAAACAAGATAGAAGAATATTACCTTCAAGTTTTTGATCAAGACCATTCGTCAACCCAGAATCACCCATGAACAAGGGTAAAATAAAGACATTTAGAGATAAACAGAGTTTGTCATCAAAAGACCTACCATGGGGTGCCTGGATGGCTCAGTCATTAAGCAGCTGCCTTCGGTTCAGGTCATGATCCCAGGGTCCTGGGATTGAGCCCCGAATTGGACTTCCTGCTCAGCCGGAATCCTGCTTCTCCCTCTCCCACTCCCCTTGCTTGTGTTCCCTCTCTTACTGTGTCTCTCTCTGATGTCAAATAAATAAATAAAATCTTTTAAAAAGAAAAAAAAGGCCTACTATGTAGGAATGCCTAAAGGATGGCTTCAGTAAGAAGGAAAATTATTCCAAAAGGAGAATATAAGAAGCCTGGGTGGCTCAAGTCATAAAGCATCCAGAGGTCATGATCTCAGCGTCCTGGGATGGAGCACCACATTGGGCTCCCTTCTTAGTGGGAAGCAGCTTCTCCCTCTCGCTCTGTTGCTCCCCCAGCTTGTGCTCTCTTGCTCTCTCTGTCAAATAAATAAAATATTTGAAAGAAATTCAGATATTCAGCTTTAAATAGTTTTAGAAGCCATTTTACCAAACTTTCAAGGAACACATCATTCCAAACATATGCAAACACTTTCAAAGAACAGGAAAAAAGAGGGAATTCTGTGAAACAGACTCTATATGACCAGAATAACCCTAGCTGAAGGAACCATAGAAGAAATAATTACAGGCAAATCTCAGAAATAAAATTACAAAATTCTAAACTAAATACTAGCCAACAAATCAAACAGATTATAAGAAAAGCAAACAAAAAAAAATGAGTAGGTTTATTTCAGTAATGCATGAGAGTTTTAGCAGAAAATAATTTATAAATATAATTTTTGTTAGGAGATTAAAGGAGGAAGTTCTCAATAGCTGCAGAAAGGCATTTGATATCTAATACCTATTCTTGAGTGGAATTCTTAGAAAACTAGGAACATAAGATAACTTCTTTAAGGTAATTAAAACCAAGAAAGTATCCTTCTTAGGGAGGAAATATTAAAGTAAATCTCCTAAAAATAGGAACTATGTGAAAATGCCTATTATCATTGTTTCTACTAAATATTGTAGGTTCTAGCCATTTCAATTAGATGAAAAGAAATTATATAACATAGTCATATGAGTTGTAAAAGGAAAACTCACATTATCTCAGATACGACTTTCTACATAGAAATTTTCACCAAATTTATATACAAGATGTTTAAAAAATTTGTATCAAAGCGGCTGGTTATAAAAGTTTAGTTGCATTTCTACTTACCAGCAACAAACAGCAAATGTAATTTTTAAAGAAATTACATTTGCAATAGCAACATAATCTGTGAAGTATTGGGGAATAAACCTAAAACATATCTCAACAAATGCAAAACAATTATAAAACTTTATAACAAGACATTTAAAAACACTCAAGTAAATGGAGAGTTTGCATTCATGGATCAGTGAAACTGTCTTAGAAAAAGGTCATTTTTCCCTCAAATGATATGTAGACTCAATCCAATTCTAACAAAAACTCTCACATGTCTTTTTGTAGAAATTGACAAACTGACTGTAAAATTAACATGGCAATGAAAATAAAAGAGGGACAATGAGGGGCACCTAAGTAGTTCAGTTGGGTCAGTGTCTGACTCTTGATTTCGGCTCAGGTCTTGATCTCAGGGTGGTGAGTCTGAGCCCCAGGTTGGGCTCCAGGCTAGGCATGGAGGGACAATGATTGAACAAGACATTTCTGATGAAAATAAGTCAGGACTACATGCCTTCACAGATATATAGAGTTACTCTAAAGTTCAGTCATTAATGCTAAGTGATGTTGCTATAGAGTGAGAGAACGTGATGAATGTATCCTAACAGAGAACCCAGAAGCAGATCTACTATGTATGGACCTTAAACATATGACACAGGTGACACTGCATATCATTAGGGAAAGAATAGCTTATTTATTATATTATGCTAGGCAATCTATATTGGAAAAAAAAAAGAAAGAAAGAAACTGGATTCCTACATCAAACCACTTACAAAAATTAAGTCCAAATATTCTAAGGACATAAATGTGATAAGAAAATACTTTTTAAAAAGATTTTATTTATTTATTTTAGAGATTAAAAAAAGAGAGAGAGTAAGTGGGGGAGGGGCAGAGGGAGAAGGAGAGAAAAAATCTCAAGCAGACTCCCCACTGAAAGCACAGCCAGACACGGGGCTCAATTTCACGACACTGAGATCATGACCTGAGCCAAAATCAAGGGTCAGGTGCTTAACCATCTGAGCCATCCAGATGCCCCAAGAAAACCTTTTAAAATTGAGTACTTTTAGACTATTTTAGAAGAAAAATATGGAATAATATTTTTCTCACCTTGAGTAAGAAAAAGTTTTCATAAATGAAATACAAGCATTATCATAAAAGACAAATTGATAATTTTAATTAATTTATTTTAAGAATTCTTTCTTTCAAAGACCCAATTAAGATTACAAAAGATGGGATGCCTGAGTGGCTCAGTTGGTTAAGCAGCTGCCTTCGGCTCAGGTCATGATCCCAGCATCCTGGGATCGAGTCCCACATCGGGCTCCTTGCTCGGCAGGGAGCCTGCTTCTCCCTCTGCCTCTGCCTACCACTCTGTCTGCCTGCACTCGCTCGCACTCTCTAACAAATAAATAAAAATTAAAAAAAAAAAAAGATTATAAAAGATAAGCCCAAAGTAAAAGATATATGCCATATATCTTGCTAGCAAAGGAATTGTTATCCCAAATACATAAAGGGGCACCTGGGTGGCTCAGTTGGTTAAGTGTCAGACTCTTGATCTCACCTCAGGTCTTAATCTCAGGGTTGTAAGTTCAGACCCTGCACTGGCCATCACAATGGGTGTGGAGCCTACTTTAAAAAAAACAAAACAAAACCTTAAAGAGATCTTAAAAACAATAAGAAAAAGTACAACCTAATAAAAATAATAACCTATAAAACCTGAAATTGACTAACTAAATAAAATGGATATTATGAGTTAAAAAAATCAAGCTATATTAAAAAATATGCATGATTTCATTAATGATAAAGAAAATGTGAATTGAAACCACAATGAGCTAACATTTTATACATACTAGATTAGAAAAATTTAAGAAATCTGGTATGTTTAAGAATTGAAGATGATGTGGAACAATAGGAACTCTTATGTTGTTAGAATGGGTATAAATTGATAAATCATTTGGGATAATAAGTTTATAAATTTCTTTATTTTCATCCAATGACTCAGCAATTTCACTGCTATGTATATACCTTAAAAATCTTACATGTGTGATTAAAACAATATCCTAGGATGTTTAAGGAAGCATTTTTTTGGTTGTTGTTGTTTTTTTAGGTTTTTATTTAAATTCCAATCAGTTAATATACAGTGTAATATTAGTTTCTGGTGTACAATATAGTGATTCAAGAATCCCATACAACACCAGGTTGTGCATGTATGTATGTATGTGAGATACATAGAGATATATCTCTATATATCTCATATCTTCTTTATTCATCCATCAGTCAAACATAGGTAGGTAGATAGATAGATAGATAGATCAATCTCACATCTTCTTTATCCATCCATCAGTCGAAGGACACTTGGGCTGTTTCCATGATTTGACTATTGTACATGATTCTGCTACAAAAGATGATGTTGTTGGGGTGCATGTATGCCTTCAAATTAGTATTTGTGTATTTTGGGGGTACATACTTAGTACTGCAATTACTGGATGGTAGGATAGTTCTATTTTTAACTTTTTGAGGACTCTCCACACTGTTTTCCAGAGTGGCTGCTCTAGTTTGCATTCCCACCAACAGTGCAAAAGGGTTCCCCTTTCTTGTTTTAGGAAACATTTTTTTAAAAATCAATTTCATCAAGAAAGGGACTAAATTATAGTGTAGTGGGACATGAGTAATGTATAGTAGTGAAAATGAATAACTCTGTATAAATATGCTTGAATATAATGTACAAATGAATGGTATGAACAGTGTAATCTCACAATATGATAAACTTAGAAACAAAATGCAGTCTCAAAAGACTATGTATAGTATAACAATATTCATGAAAACTTCAAAGACCTACAAAACTAAATAATGTGGCATTCATGCACTCATACAGATGTGATAGTACTTACTTATGAAGCAAAGATATGCCAGGCAGGCCTTTCTTGACAAATGCAGAACTCTTCTGACACACAGTGTTCTCTTTGGGGATCCCGAATGCCTGCCTAAAACTTTCAGAATTGCACTGCCGTCTGGGCATTTCTGCCCAGTCCTGTTTTCTCACCTCTCCTTTCAGAGGTGTTCTGAAAGCTCTCCTTGTCTACTTGATCTCTTTTCCATTTTACCTACACTTGTATTTCTGTCCATAAATATCTTCAGTTTTAACTTCATTTTGAAATGATGATGGGGTGATTTGTAATCTGCTCACCAGAAGACTCAAACTTACACAATCACAGAAATTTTTTAAAAATTTACCTTAACAACATATATTCCTTGGAATACTGTTAGTGGGAAAACCTTTGGGAAATGCTATTTTAAGGCAAATTTTATTGCTGCCAAGTGTAGAAATTATAAAAACATAAATGCTTGTTTTAGCTCATTCAGACTTTTATAGTAAAAAAATATTTTTAAATGATTTATGTATCCCTTTTTCCTGTCATTTTTTTCTTTATTTTCAGAAGGAGGACTATGGAGAAATAATACTCATTTCCACAGTAAATCACTCCCAATATCTTTAATAAATAACTGTTCTTCTGATGTGTAGTTTTATTTATTTTGCTGAAGCATGAACTTAAAGCAAGAGCTCCAAGGAAGAAAAGCTAAAAGTAAATATTTTTGCTCTATTTTTATTAAATTTTGAACATTACATAGTTCTATAGCTAAATCAAATTACATAATTTATTATAAAACTCTTATTCAAACTGCTGACAAAACCAACAAAGTAGTTATAACTCATTGAGCATCACAAAATATTCTATACCTCACAAATACCCTATAGTCAGAAACATTTTGACAACCTCATTTCTTTTATTTCTATGGATGAAAATAGTTCCAATAAACTAATAAAACCAAAACCCCTTTGACTTTTTTTTAGCACTGAAATACTGTTAAATTTTCCAAAGCACTAGCTACAAATACATAAAGAAGTATAAAACTTTTTATACATTATGACCCAGTATTTCCACTTGGAGAAAAATCCTTAAGATAAAATATACCAATATTTGGAAAAGTCATTCTGTAAAAAGATTATACCACCATCACAATTCTATTTTTTTCAAATGGAAATAATTCAAAGACCTAATAAGAATATTATATTAGCTAATCAAACTATGAATCCCATATGATGAAATTCTAGAATTCAAATGTGGGAAACTATCAGAGCATTAGATAAATGTATGTAGAGCAATAAGTAAACTTATAGAAATAGTTTAGAAATAAAATAGTTTATAGTTGTATAAGATTCGATACATTAATCATATACCTAGAGGTGACCTCATGGGAGTTAAATCACAAATAAGCTTTACAAAGTGAGCAACTACAATGTCAACAATATATAAAATACCTTAGGAAATCACTCATTCATTTATCAAAATGGGCTTTATTAAGCTCTCAGGAGGCAGACACCTGTATTAGGTATTATACATTTTTGTTGGATTAAACTTCAAATTCTGAAACTTGCAAAAAAAAATCTAATTTAGAATTCATTTTTCAAGTACTTATCAAGACTAGAATGTATTTGGTTTCAAAATTATGATTGTGTATTTTTATTTGGAGCAATTAAATAATTCTTTTGGATAGGCATATTGAAATCAAGAAGACTACATTCATTACTTTAATGATATAAAGTTTAAATGAACCTCTCTTCATAAAGCATTCATACTGGATTCTTTTTAAAATGCATTTGTCTTAATGGTTTCAAATGTCCTTCCCTGGTACTGTTGTAAGGGAGGCTGAGTTAACAGCCTATTATTATGTACTCCTTACTGAGCTGTTAATAGCTTTACAGTCTTTCAAAGAATACACCTGCTGCTCATAAAAACATTTATGTTGCTACAGAATTTGGCTGTGTTTTAATATCATGTATTTGCAGTGACCTTGTAGAATCCATACTAATCTTATTTTTTAGGGGAACAAACAAAAATAGAAATTTGTCCATTTACTCGGGTATCTTAACAGAAAATTAGAAAATAATTTGATTATTGTAAGGGCTTCAATATCTGAAGTTATTTTTCTTTAATGGTTTTAACTTTCTTGGTAATTTTATATACTATTTGAGTTTATTTAGATTTTCATTCTTGAGATTTTGTTGTCTCAATTTATATATGTTGAAAAAGACAGGTTTATATTCCTATAAATATCTGTATATTTTAATTAGAAATGGGTGACTTAAATACTATTAGAAATATCAACATTTCCACAGATTGAAAAAAGTATTATAATTAATTTATATCCTCCCTTAAACCTTTAGTAATAGAAAATTGTAAGTCTATAATGAGAAAATGTAAAGTTTTAGCTGAGGAAATATTCTGCAGTTCTTCATGGTTGAATGCACTATAAATTAATTGTTTTTGGCCAAGTTTCAGTTGGCAAAGGCAAATTGCTCCCAGAACCTATGTTTAATCCTTCTATTTCACACAAGGACATTTAAAGAAGACAATCAGTGCAATCATTATTTCCATATGTCCCTTGATTCTTATGATTTCCTGGGTATATCACAGCAGGTAGATGAATGAAATCTTTCTGTCCTAATTTAGTTATGCCTGAATGTGTCTAGCTATTACAACTGCTGTTATAAACAACTCCTTGGTAATTTTCCTCCTATTTAGTGAATTATCCATCGTAACAGTTTTTATCTTAGCATGTTTAGCAACTTTATATTTTAACAAAAAGACCGTGTATAGACTTAGTTCAGTTTTTGGTTAGCATAATAATGAAGGTCTTTTATTGCTGCCCAGCAACAACATGGCAAATAAATGGAGGTAGTTGGCAGACATGTAATCCCTCTCAGCTCCTGAAACATGTCACATTCAAAGATTATTACATTCAAGTCACTATTTTAAATCTCAGATTGGTGTCATTGTCCCAGCGAAGGTAACATTAACTAGTCAATTGATCATGTCCACAGAAGCAAGTAACTGACTTGAGGCCCAAGTCATTGACTCAAAGAAAGTATCTGTCAATTGAAGAAATCTGTAGACATTAGCGTTATTCTCACATACAGGGCTTACCTGCACACCTAATCGTCTAAGGCCTCAGGCACCTGGACACTTGGCAACTTATCCTACTAACTTACTTGACATTGAATTAAAAAATGAAAATTTCTGTGGTTCTGAGTGATTAATTTACTAACTAACAAAAGCAATTTTCATCCACTAACTTACAATAGAGCTCATTATTAAAATTATGTCGTGGGCACCTGGGTGGCTCAGTCAGAGTGCCTGCCTTCAGCTCAGGTCATGTCCCTGGGGACCTGGGATGGAGTCCCACATTGAGCTCCCTGCTCAGTGAGGAGTCTGCTTCTCCCTTTGCTCCTCTTCCCTGCTTATGATCTCTCCCTCTCTCTCTCATGCTCTCTCTCTCTCTCAAATAAATAAAACTCTTAAATAAAATAAAATAAAAATGCCCTACTCTAAAAATAAAAAAAGATGTTTCCGGAAACTACATGGACATCTTTTTAGTAACAGCAACAGCAACAATAATGATTCTATCTTACATTTGAAAACGATGTTCCAATTTAGAAATTGCTTTCATATACATTCTTATTTGATCCATCACAATGAATTTGTGCAATGGGTGGAGCTGAGGTTTTTATGTTCATTTTTCATCTTATCATACTGTGGCTCAGAAATATTATGACACACTGAAGGTCATCTGTCCTGTGAGTCAAAGAAAGATGACCTTGTGTCTCTGCATTCTGATCCAGTGCTTTAAACAGTAAGATCACTCAGTTTATCAGTAAATATAGAAGATCCTGTTAAAACTATAACAGAATTAGAAATCCCTATTTAAAGCCTAGAAAAGCTTTTATCTTCTGATAAAAAGCATAGCTGTCCTCCTAAACTCACTATGATGAAGAAATTGAAATGAAAATACAAATAAAAGAAATTCGTTTGGCTAATTCTTTCTAGGTTACCTTCATAGATGAGTTTAGATACATAATTTCATTGTTGTAATAGAAGAAATAACATTTTCATTCTTCTAAATGATCCTCTTGGCTTATGCAAAGAGAGAGACTGAATATGTGTCTTGAGCCCACTGGCAGAAGTAAATGCCATAAAACAATAATAAATTGTAATCTATCTCAACTTTTGCCAGACTAAGTACTTTGAATTTCAGACGTTCATATACTATGGTTAGGACTGTGCATTATTTATGATATATAGAATCTAGATTAACTGTTTTCTGTTTTCTTTACATTTATGTTTGTCAATATATTAATAAAAAGGAATGTAATATCTAACATACTTAATTTATAAAATTCTTAGTGATATGTGGCTATATTAAAATACTTGATATTGGAAGCTACACAGGGTAATAAGACAGAATCCAGAGCTAGACACTCTGGATTCAAATCCCAGCCCTAACACGAACTTCCTGAGTGACCCTGGGCAACTTAACCTCTCTGCAGGTTTTGTCATTTGTAAAACTTACTTCATAGAGTAGCTCTGAGGATTTTCTGAGTATTGGGAGTACTTACAGAGCCTGCCACATAGTAAGTACTACCAAAGAGTTAACGTTAAGAAAAAAAATTTAACTGCATTATGTTCTGTTTATATTTTCAGTTGATTTGTTTTGACTAATTTAACCTGTCACTTCAAGCTAAAAATTCATAAATCCTTCCAAAGAAACAGATAATTGAGATATTTCAGTTGAGTAAATTTTGTATGTTATGATAAAATCTTCAAAATGCCATCAGCAAGTCTAGTGACAAAAAATAGGATCAATTAACTACTCCTATAAGATCGGGGACTATGAAACGCAGATTAATGTTCAATCTACTTGTTCCAGTTACCCATTACTGCATAACAAACTGCTCCCAAAATGCAGTCACTTTAAAAATAACAATCTGTAAATATTATATCTCGTGCATCTGTGGATCTGGAATTTGAACCAAATACAACAGGGCCAGCCTATCAATGCTGCAGTTTCTGGAACCTCAGCTGAGAGGATAGAAAATAGCCTAGGGCCTGGGAACACCTGGCGACTGGCCTTGTGTCATCTTCTCTTTATCATCTCCTCTCCCTCATCCTCTCTTCCTTTGCACTCCTGCTTTCTCTTCCTCCCCTCACCTCATGACCTCTCTCTCCAAAGGCCCTCCACATGGTGGTCTTGGAATTCCAAGAAGTTCAGAAGACTAATCCTACTTCCTATACTGCAATGGAGTTCCAAAACAAAGTTGAAAATGGCCAGTTTCCTTAAAGACTGAACCAGTAACTGGCAGTTTTATCACTTCTACTTTACTGATCAAATCAGTCACAGGCTAGACCAGATTCAAGGGGGAGGGGCAGAGTCCTGACTTTTCAGTAGGAGGAGTGTGAAAGAGTTTGCAACCATTCTTATTTGCCATACTACTTGATTTTAGACCTGCATTAAATATTACATTATGTGCTTTGCTTCTAATTTATACTAATGTAAAAAATATTTTTCAGGTCTGGGCCAAAGCAAATTTGTTCATTTTGAATATGTATGAAATGCTGAAAATTCAAAGTCTATTTAAATAATTTTATCTAAAAATATTGCAGAATAAAAAAAAATCATTCATAAAAGTAAAGAAAAAAGAGAGAAAACTTCCACAAAGAAGTTTTTCCAGTTCTTTGAATTTGGACTATATATTGTGTTGTGTCAGTGTATTCATTACAAATAAAATAGCTATACAGACCAAATTATCCAAACTTGGAAATAAGGAGATATCTGCTTTTGCCCAAGGAAAAAGCATCCATTACTAGCACCACCAACTCTCCTAAGTACAAACTGCATAAATATTTAAAATGGCAACATCTGTGGCCACAGAACAGTGACAGCTTTACTATGTTGGGATTACTTTTCCTTTTACCCTGAATTTAACTTATTGCTTCATTATATGTAGTTCTCTTTCATTCTAACTTGATTTCAAAACTGGTTTATGCATATGAGTAAATAAATAATATATAACCACCGTTTGATAAAGATAAAGATTAAAATGATGTTACTGGGAAGTGAGTTTGCTTTGCTTTCAATTCCTCTACATTTATTTAACACTGTCTACGGTCATTGATATATTTACAAGTTCCTTTGGTTTGAAATACCCATGTTGGAAATAAAAGAAGAGTTTGTATGTGGGTGTGTGTGTGTGTGTGTGTGTGTGTGCATGTTTTCTGTGGGAAAGTGTCAACTACAGCAATCTATTGATTGCTATTATATTACTTATTTTCTCTCAGGAATGAAATACTACTTAGTTTTCAGTCACAGTATCTAGATAAACTTACATTTCATTATAAATCTTGAGGCATTCATTTGATGCACATTTTAATATTACCAGTCCTTTAGGAAATTCAAAATCAATGACAGTGTTAGATCATTAACTGAGAACATTGCGTTATTTAGAGCATAATGTGATACTTTTCAAGTCAAGATGATATCACTTCTAAAGAAAAGTTTTAAATCTTTTGGGAGGTGGGACTATGTTCCTTGAAACTTAAATTACTCTTTGTAGCTTCGTAGATCAATCTTAACAGATATCTTTGTTTTAATTTTGAACAAAACAAATATATCTGTCACCAGATCACATTTAAGACCATAAACAAATATAAAAAAAGTTAAAGTTTCATCATGATGACAAAATCTATTTAAATGGAAAAGATAAAAATGAAAAATAAATCTGCAGAAAGTGTTTCTTTCTTATTCCAAGTGAGGTTAAGGAATTCTCATGCTTGCATATTTAAGTGACTTTCTGCTTTCTCTTCAATGGGAGAAGCAGCCCTTATATCACGTTTTGTGGCCAATTTGGACAAATGCAAGACTTTACCTGCTACTCACAAATGATACTGTTTCCAGTGGAGGATTTTGTACAAAATATTTTTGTTTGTTTTGTTTTCTTATTTTACAAGCATTCTCTAGTGAAATTCTACCCATCTTAACTTTCTTGTTTACTTCCATTCTATTGGAAAATCTAGCAACCATCAGTTGGTTTTAGAGGCTAGTCACCTGCATTTGCTCTAGTTATCTCATTTTCAAAGATTTGTCTTTTGCTATCCTTTATTTTTCTTACCTATTATGTATTTCAGTTAGCACTATTGTGAAAAATCTGCTTTATATTTTTGCTTTTTAAAAAACAGATTCTCTTTTCTAGCTTTATTATTTTTTAAATTCACATTGCAGTTAGGTAGAATCAATCAAGGCACCATGCATGACTTGCCTTTTTAGTTCTATCCCACTCCATTCATCCATATTGTTCTAATAATTTAACTTTGAAAACATTCAGTTTGAGATTTAGAATACCGATTATATTTGAAGAGCTCAACATGTGTGTATTAATGTTTCCAAAGATATTTAGTGTTCTCTTTCTCTCTACGTGTCATTTGTTACTAACTTATCCTAATTTTATTTTCAAAGTTGTTTTTATCTAGCTTTTAGGTAGCTGTGTTAATACTTGGTCTAAACTACAGACTTCAGGAATTTGGAAACTTTTCTAAAAATGTTTAGTTTAATTATAATCCTTAAATATTCTTCTGATTATGATTTTTCCTTCTCATTTCCTCCCTTTAGATAAGACAGTCTTATTTTATTTATTTATTTTATTTTATTTATTCAATACTCTAATAAATATGATTTTTAATGTCTTATTACATATATTTCCTCCTTTTTCTATCTGTATATGCATTACTATGACCAAATTTACATTTTTTAAAACTCATACAAAATTATCAAAAGCCTTAAGAATTAATTGCAAATTTAAAATTATCTATAATATACTTTTAAGAAAATCATCAAGTACTTTTGAGTGGGAGGACTTTCTTCAGGGACAGCTATCAAGTCTTAAACATTTAATTTTTGCTTGAATACCATTATAAATATTTATAGAGTTATAGAGCACAAAAGAAAAGCTTATATCCCATCTGTATGAAGGTAGGGTACATGAAGACAGATGGGAACGTTAAAACTGAATAAATATTAAGAGATATGTATTAACAGATATTTCAACAAAATCTTAGTTTTTTATAAGCATACAGTTTTTGCAAAATATATTTTGGTAAGTAGAATCTTGGATGTTCTCCACAATGTTCCCAAAAAAAAACCAAGCCAGCTATACTGACGTAATATTATTGCATTTCCATTGTGGAAGTACTATAAGCCTGCAAAACAATTTTTCTCATCTGTCATTTGAATTGTCATTAACTTGTGCAAGCTGATTATAAATTGTTATACCAATAGATAAAATTTTAAATCTAAACTTACAGAGTAATAATTCATTAATTTCTCTGTTTAATAATTTGGCTAATATGAGAGCCTATAATATTCTAGGTATACTGCATTAAGCAACGGGAATACAAAGGTTAAAAGGAAAACAAAACACAAACAAAATTTCTTTAAAGACCCCTCATCAGCATCTGCAGAATTACCTTAAGGCACAAACCTATCATTGCCCCAAATTAAATGTACCACCTACCAATAATAGTCCTAAAATAAAGAAATTGTGCTATACTACATACCTGCTGAAGCCTGTAAAAAGGTTTTACACATTATTTTGCTTTATCCTTACAACAAGCTTGGCCCTTTGAGGTGATATAACCTTGTTTCACAGATGAACTGGCTATAAGTAGAATCCCACTGGTCTCAACCTAGGACCAGTATTTTCTAAAGATCACACTATAACTGTTTAACCATTTCTCCTAATAGTATATTTAGCTACTCTTTCAAGCAGTTAATTATCTACATATAAGTTTTCTGATAATCAATTTTGAATGTTTAATTCCAGATCAATATTCTTCTATCATCAGGTGTCCATTTGTGCCATCTCCTACTATCGCTTAACATTTAATGTTCAAGGAATACATTTAATTTTCACTAGAGGTGAAACATGACACATATTGGTAAGAATATGAGAAAAAATCATGAATGCATTTCAAAGGGATTTGGGGTTACCTCCTATTTTGGACCACTGGGGCTAATCAAGAGTTGATTGTTGTAAATTATAGCCGTGGTATGCTAAATGATACTTCTCCTAAAGTGCTGTCAGAAAGTAGTTGTGTGCTTAGAATACTGGCTTCTACATTTTTCTTACATACGCATCATTAGTAATTTTGTTATAGCAGTGGCCAGTTTTTACCTAACAAAACATGTCAGAACACTCTACCCACTAGTGTAGAACACCCTATCAACGAGCTTGTTAACCCCTTCATCTCCCAAATTACAATTCTGTCTTACGTACTTCAATAAACGTGAGAAAAGAATAATCATTCTAGCTTCTTTGTGTATCTGGGGCAAATCACTTTTGTTGAGCACCAGGCCCATCTCCCCAGCTGGTGGGGGTTAGCTTTGATCTGCTCACAGGAGAATCAGTGGGAGCTAGAAGCCATCCCTTGCGGCCCTCCTACTTGGAAGCAACAGTTTCAGCATCCAGTTCCCAATGATATGTGAGCAGAACTCTATCAGATACCCTCTGTGTTAAATGATTTAGGTATTCTTCTGCGGATATCAATGACTAGATGTATATTAAACTCTAACTATGCTTCCAGCCCTCCTTTGCTTTTTTGGTTTTGGTTTGTTGAGGAAAATACAGACCACATGTCTGAAGAAATTGCAGTCTGCTTGGGGATATGTATTGACACACACTGAAATAACCAGAAGAAGGGACCAGATTGTATAAAATTATTTCATGATTCTTCGAATCATTCTTTGAAAATCATGCAACAAAATTTAAAAAAAAAATTTAAAACCTCCCGAACTCACCCCCAAAATTTATTCACTTGAAAATTTAAAATATAATCTTAAATATCACCTATTAAAGGGTTACAAACTTAAATTATAAATTATTTTAAAATAAAAGACATTGAGAGACACATACTTTCAAACCTTTGTGATATGACCAATACAGGGAAAAAAAAAAAGAAGGCATTAACAAGTGTAAGATTTTTAAATAGTAATTAAATGGATTCAATAAAATTTGTTTGATTTTAAAAAATCAAAACCAAGTTCTTAAAAGACCGAGATCCTTTTAAAAAATGAAATCTTTCTAAAATTCAAAACCAAGTTCTCAAAATAAACAAGCTTGCCAAGGTGGTGGAAGATGTTACTTATGAAAGAGATTTTTTTTTTTTTAAGATTTCCTTTATTTATTTGACAGACAGAGATCACAAGTAGGCAGAGAGACAGGCAGAGAGAGGGGAGGAGGCAGGCTCCCCACTGAGCAGAGAGCCCGATTTGGGGCTCGATCCCAGGACCCTGAGATCATGACCTGAGCCGAAGGCAGAGGCTTTAACCCACTGAGCCACCCAGGTGCCCCATGAAAGAGATTTTTAATGATGAGACAAGACTAGATATAAATTTACAACAATAAATGTAAAACAAATTTAATAGATAATTTTCTCTTAATTACCAAAAGTAAACTAGAAGACAATCAGAATATAGGATAAAATAAGTTTTAAAAGATGGTTAATATCTACTCCCAAGATGGTCCATTTCAATTAAATTTTCAAGAAATAGATAATTCCCATGTTATATAAACTATTCCAGAATATTACGAAGGGGAAATTTTCATAACATTCTCTAAATAAAATCTAATCCAAATATCACAACCAGAAATTAATAATAAAAATGGGAAAATATAAGAAAACTCTAGGCCAAGATCACCTATAAACATAGGTTTAAACATTCCAGCTGAAATATTACCAAATTGCAACCAAAATTGCAATAAAAATTATAATACTATATTGTGAACAAGAATTAACTAGTAGAATTTCTTAGGAATGCAAAGATAGTTCTTCATAAGTGAAAGGTGAAAAAACATATAATGAACTTGGAAAATACAGATAAATTTTTTGTAACATTCAGAATCCATATCACATTTTAAAAACATAATACAAATGCAATTACAGTATAAGAAAAAGGAAGAAAAGTCCTCAACTGGTCATCAACAGAAAGCTAAGTCAGATGTGATTATGTTTAACAGTTGCACATTGATAGCCATTCCATCAAAGAAAAAGGAAAATAAAGTTCCTGCTTTTACTTCTATTACGCAATATTCTGCTAAAGTCTTAGCATTGCAATAAGAGAAGAAACGTAAGAAATTTTCCTTTTGGTTTCTGCAATAAAATGTTATGGATTTATTCACACAGGTTTTGCGTAATTTTATCATATACTCAAGTATTATAAGGTTTTTGTTGACATAGTAACTGGAATATTTAAAGTAGAATTTTAATTGGTCACTGCTAGTATATAGGAAAACCACTGATAATTGTATGTTGGCTATCTAGCTGACTTTGCTTATTAGTTGTGAATCTTTTCAGTTAATTCTCTAGGGACTTCTGGGTAGAAAATCATACATGGCAGATAGAAAGTGAGGTTTATTAGTTCAATCATTACAAGAGACAATTCCCACATAGTAAGGAAAAAATATTGGTTTCAGTTTTCAGTAAGATAATTAAGTTATGTTTTAGGAAGAACCTTTCTGTATACCTTATGGTTCGGCTAGAGTCGAGTAAGATTCTTTCTCTCTAAAGATTTCTTAAGGGGCACCTGGTGGTTCAGTCAGTTAAACAACTACCTTGGGCTCATGTCATGATCCCCGGGTCCTGGGATTGAGCCCCAGGTCTCCTGGCTCCTTGCTCAGTGGAGAGTCTGCTTCTCGGCCTCCCTCTGCCTGCTGCTCCCCCTGCTTGTGCTCTCTCTCTCTGTTAAATAAATAAATAAGGTCTTTTTTAAAAATTTAAAAAGAAAGATATCTTAAAAAAGATTAGATCAGCACTTCAGTGGGATAAATTCAGGCAACTAATAAAAGAATAGAGATGGATGAATTTTTTAGTACTATGAGCTCTTTTATGATAATGCCTATTTTACAGGCATGCTAATACTTCCATTTCTATATTTATGCCTACTTCTATAGCACTTGGGAATCCACATCAGCAATCAACAGATTGCATCATCAAAGTGAAGATATGAAAAATCTTAAGAAATCTTTCAGCCAGGGTATGATATATAAGTACCTGCTTCCATGTAGTACTCACTCATATAGGGACCTGTGAAATAAAATCCACCAGATTCAGTATCTCTCTCCTTTGAGAAACAAGCATTACACAGATCTCAAGCTTTCCTTTTTCTAAGGTCATGTGAAAGAACTTTCTTTTAATCAAGTAAAGTATTTTCAGGATTTGCTAATATCGTTATTTAGGCAACAAGATTCTTTGATAACCCTTCAAACTTTGTTTTTAGGCCACGCAATTCTTGATTTGTCAGAAAAAAAAATCTTTCCGCAGATAGTAAGTCATGTTCTAAATGTGGTTTTAATTTGTTTAGTTTTGAGAGGATTATTGCGGAGATGTCTCCCATGGGCTTCTATCATGTTTTGTTTAAAGAATGTGTGTTTGCTTCTGGGACTGAGAGGCAGGGTGAGAAAGACAGACATAGAAATGGAGAAAGACAAGGTATTAAAAAATGACTTAGGTAATTCCTAACAGAGCCGTTAAAAATCCACTTGCAATACTGTTTTATTTTCTCAGGAATTATAGCTTCCGTCTGCTAGCCAATAGAACAAGAACTTTACCATTGGCTTAATTAGAACATTGTTAAAATGATAATGATAGCAGTAAATAGTAATAATAATGATTGTGATAGTAAAGTGCTGATTTTTTGGCCTATTTCTGATCATTTTACACTTGGTATGACTTGAAAGGATAAAAGAAAATCCAGCAGTTCTTTAATCTGTCCTCTTAGTACTGTTCTATGAATAAAGCCATTCAGGTACCTTCATACATCAAAAATTCTAGAAGGATCTCCCGGACCTCATCAAATAAATTGTATTCCCAGCCCTGAACAAGAATAGTTTATGTTCCATGCAAGATTAGGTGAGTTATAAGCCCCTTGTATTTCCTGGAATCTGTCTATAGGACCCGCTATAAAAAAGAAAAAGAGAATGAAAATAAAGACAGGATGCATGTGTTAACCATAGTAGAAAATAATTTTATCTTTGAAAAAACTAGCTAAAACCTTTAATGTTGAGAATTGTCTCTCTCATTGAGGAGATAGATATTCCTATAAAAATATTCTGATGCAACCAAATCACTTACTATCTGGATCACAGTTTGTTTTAAATTTGAAGTTATTTCTAGTGGATGATCAAAAATGTAAATGTAAAATGTAAAGACATGACCTTGGCTCAAAGTCTAATTTATTAACATATTTGTCCTGGACACATCTGTTTTAATTGGATATAGTGAAAAAGCACACCTTAAATGGGAAATTTTAACTAGTTTTGTGACTTGTTTGGTAAGTGACTTAATCTTTTTTTGACCAGTTTCATTGTATGTTAGGTGAGAATAAAAATATTATCAGTTCTTCTTGCTTCACGAGGTTTTTAAAAGTATTATATAAAGTATGTGTATTGCAAAACATTACATAAATCATGGTTCTCTTACGATTGCTAATCTATCTTTATATCTAAATATTTGTAGAAAAATGTCTACAACAATTTTAATCACACCTATAATCCAATTAATTTAAAATTAAATAGTAAAATAAAGGGAAACATCTTACATAAGTCTCACTGGACCCAAAGATTTTAAGAGAAAGCAAACCAGCTAAATGATGACCACTTTGTGGACCTATTGATTCTACTTCCACTGGTGGGAGTGGTAAACCAAGAGTGAGATAAGGAGTGATGAGAATGAGTCACAGTAGAAGAGAAGGGCCTTGTATTTCTGACATAAACATAATTATAGAATTTAATTGCTTAGTTAGAACTTTGGTGATTATGTAACATACATCTGTTAGAGTGCCCTAGAACCCTCCTTAAATATAGTAGGCATTCAGGGTCTCTGGAATGAATGAATTTGCTATATGAATAAGTCAAATTCTTCAAGGTGACTTAAGAAGATACATAACATAAGTAGAATCAAGACCAAGCCCAGGGCAAGAAGATTCCAACCCAGAATTCTCTACATGCTGCCTTTTGTTGATACAGGCCATGCTACCACTGATTTTAGAAAGATGTAGCCATATGAACTGGGCACCTTAGCCTATTTCTTTTCACTGTTATGGTTTTTAGGTTAAATGCTAATAGGATCCAGAATCTGGCAAGAACATCCCTTTTAGTTACCTTGAAGAGTTAACATCTACAGAGATAAAGCTAGATTCAGTAGTTTAGGTAAACAAAAGGTTGAATGTGACAGTAAAACTAGACTCCCCAAAAGCCTTGATTCTCAGCAGCTGGAAAGGAGCAGTGTCTGAGTCTAAGCTGTAGGACCTACTCATGGAAAAAGAACAGGAGGTGAGGTCAACATCTCTAGAGATCAGGTCATGCACATTATGTTTGACAATGACTCATGTTCACACTATTTCGTTCTGAACTATTTAAAAAATATATATAGATACAAATATATAAAATGGAAATTATATATATATACATATATCTCTAATGTTTAAATGATATGCATAATGATACATTAAAATATATTATTACTAATTTTTTTCCCCTCACAATTGGTGCTATTACTCATGCTCATCCAAGGAGAAAGAGTGCAACAAGCTGTTTTACTTTCAGCAGCAAACATTATGCAAAAGACTGCCTGTGTGCTCAGCCATGAGCATCCACTATCTTATTCATAGTTCAGTGCAACCAGTGGTGTTTTGCTTCACTTTGTGCCACTTATTTACTGCCTGAAAACTTTTCTTGAACCATAAAACTGTACAAGCGACAATCTTAGATCTGTCTACCACAAAGAATTAAAAAATCATATAGTTTTACAAATACTTAGAAGTGATTGATAATACACCATATGAACTTACAGTGTAGTACTTAAAGTGAAACTTGTAGACTTACTTTGTATATTTGAAAAAGATATACTAACAATTAATGAATTAAGCATGAAATGCAGGAAGCTAAAAGACCGAATAATTAACACAAAGAAACTAGAAAGAAGTAAGAAAATTTATAGAAAATTTATAGTAAGAGCAGATATTAAATGTAATAGAAGACAAAGATGCAGTTAGATAAACAAAACCAAAAGTTGTTTCAAACCTCTGGAAAGCTTGATCAAGGGAAAAAAAATACAAAATTAAATAAAATTAAGAACACAAAAAGGATTTCACTAGGGATTTAGTGAAGATGAAAACCATCTTTAAGAGTTTTATGAACAACAGGATGGATTACCTAGCAAATTGAACACATGCATGTCATAAAGCCAGCAATTCCACTGTGGTACAAACTCCAGAAAAACTTGCACACATATCCCACTCAAACATGTCCAGAAACCAGCCTGTGAGGAGGAATAAAGGGGTCTAGATGGTTCTGTGGCAAAGGATGGTGACAGCTACTTAGAATTGGAGTTGATACATCAGTAGAAGCAATTAGCCAAAGTCCCGGGACTATAGGGTGCTATGATTGTAATGGGTAGTGCTAACTTAGTTTCCCAAGAGCTTGGAAACACCAGGAAGGAGGACTGCTGTATACTGGAAAGAGGAAACCTTCATGAGTGCTGTTTTCTGAGTCCTCCTCTTTGGTATGCTGAGAAGTGGCAAGATGTTGAGACAACAGTCATCACAGCACTGCTGTGATTCAGGCTGAGGAACCATGGAAGCACATTTCCTGCTTGAGGATTTGTATTCAAGAGTTGGAGCAGCTACAGCTACACTTTTGTATATAACAGCAGAAATGCTAAAAGCTGTTTGCAAAAGGTGTCCTTTCTTCCCTGTAACTTTACTAAGTAAGAAATTACTATTTAGCTACATTTTGATGAAGCAACAAAGACAGTGTGCCATTGGTGCGCTGCCTTTCTAAGAGTAGATTTTTGAAATCTGTATCTTCTCCCTTTAGGATAAGACGAAGTTTATTTTTTCAGGGCTTTAAAACTTCTTTCTCAGTCTTCATTTCATATATTGTGAACTACCACTCAAAATACACCCTTACATTGCAAGAAATTCTGTAAAAGGTGGACTATTCTCTTGTATGTGAGATTGAAAATCCAAAAAGTTTGGCAAATTTCTAACCAAAAACAATATCATCAGAAATAGTGCCCAAGCATTTTTTTTCTCCACTCTGCAATATGGGTGTTAAGCTCCCTAATTGTAAAGTCCTTGATTTGTCTCCTTCTTTTAGCACTTAATTGATTACTACCCTCAATGATTGTATAGACCTTATTTCTTTGGATTTTATGCTGGGTAGGTATATATTTACTTCCTAAACTCAAAATTAGAGATAAATATAAACTGCTGTTTGTCAGTTTTGTCTTTTTTAGTTAAAATGTTGCTATTGTTAACTCGTTTTTTTTCTTTGCATTTTGTGTTCAATAAATAGTTCTATTTGGGGTATAGATGGCAAATTCAATTCCTCAGCTAGACTCAAAAGAACCATGTAGCATATAATGTTCTGACAAATAGGGCCATAAAATTTAAAAATGATCTTTAAGAATAGGATATTTTTCACAAAAGTAGCTTAAGGGAAATGATTTTCATAGTTCTAAATCTTAAAGCATCCCCAGCAAATAAATGGAGTTTGACACATTGTACACAGGTGTAGATTTTTATAACTTCATTTGTTAATCTGGAAGATCCGAACAACAGAGATTTTCAGGGAAAGGCTAAATGAAATCTTGATGAGAATATTATAGATAGAATTTAGGCACCAAATGAGTGATTCAATTAATGATCTTGAAAGTCATTTCCCTCCCTGAGAATTTCTATTGTTAGATTTATGAGAATAGTGGAGAATTAACTTAAGGACCTGGTGGCCTACTTTGACTTATGAATTTAGAAGAGTTATTCATACAAATAACAATTTTTTTTCTAGATACCCTATTAAAATATCATTATAAAGTTATTGAACAGTAACCCTGTACAAAAACAGTATTAAATTTAATTTGTCTCCACAATCAGCATATTGTGGACAGTCTCTTTTATGTGCGAGTAAAATGAACTATCCTGTTCTGAGCTGGTGGGCAAGAGAGCCCCTTTGAAAGACCATGACTGACCAAATCATGCAGTCATCTGTGGAAAACCCTTCCTGTTAGTGAGGAGTAGTCTGGCAGTTAACTGCAGGTGACTGGGAACCTAGCCTCCATCCCTGCCTCTGGTTCTGCAGGTGTGGTAGTCGTTCATACCTTTCTGTGACTTTGATACGCCTTCGTGGGCAGACTGTTTTAAAATCTACCTCACAGGGGCGCCTGGGTGGCTCAGTGGGTTAAAATCTACCTCACGATGACTATGTAACTTGTGCATCTTCAAAAAATAAACTGTGATATCTGGGGGAGGAGTCAGTTCGCCCTTAAGGGAAAATTTTCTTAGTTTTATGTTTCAAGTTGGACTCAACTTGAGTTGTTAACTACTGTGGCATCACTGAGTTTTGGAACAAAGCAATTGATTCAGGATAAACTACTTCAAATTTTAAAAAACAATTAATTTATTTTTCCTTTCACCCACAGGTCTACCCACGGATAGCGCCGGCATTTTGGCACTACCTGCGGGTAGAAGTGAGTAGCGGGTACTTGAATTTTCCCACCCTTGCTCCTTGCACTCTGCTGGTGTGGTCTGATCTGATGTGCCCATTTTGTTCCCGGTGCAGCTACCATTCTGTGTAAATGTGCTCTCACGCCACCACCATTCCTTAGAGTTGGATCAGAAATCCAAATCACCAAAAATCCAAGTGCAAGTTTATATAAGATAATCATCTTTCTTAATAAATTACCAAATCAAGACCATATCATATGCATCATAATGATAAATAACTAAATGTTAAATTTTGGAAAACCATGCTTATGCCTCTCTTTAATCAATATTTTTGATATTCAGAGCATAATTCCTCAGCTTAACTTGGGAATGTTTCTAGGAAAAAGTGGAATAACTCTGCTTCATTTCCTTTCTCCTCTTCTCTATCCCCAGGAGCATGAGCAGCTTACCTATTCCTCCACGAGGTCCAAGGCACCCAGTGTCATCATCACAGGTCTCAAGCCAGCCACCAAGTACATATTTCATATCCGAGTGAGGACTGCAACAGGATACAGTGGCTACAGTCAGAAGTTTGAATTTGAAACAGGAGATGAGAGTAAGTTTTACACAAACATATAAAATAAGATGTTAATTTAGTACTACTCCAATCTGACCTGATCGTTAAAAATCTGATGTCCCCAATTGTGAATAGTCTCATCAAACAGGATTCTGTTCACGTAAATACTCATATTGTCATTTCGGTTAATGTTGCGGTGCTATCATTAAATACCTCCATGAAATGCCTTACTCTACCACAATTGTAACGTGGCCCAAATACATCTCTTTATGCAGAATTCATCACTCATGCTATAGCATAGAGTCTCAGTGGGCGGTGTTAGCCTAATTGTTTGCCAGTTTTGGCATCATAATATGATACTAATGAAAACCTGGAAAGGAACAAAGCCATGAGCAAATGATTTTAGCAGTTAGTTCAAAATTGTACAGCTTTGGCTTGTTATCTCAGATCAATAAAAAACAGTAGTCAGGAGGAAAACTCCACTGAAATGTACATTATAAGTTTAAATATAGACACATGGGCTTAATTAGAAACTCAAATTAGTTCCGTAGGCTTGATGTGTTGAAAAATCAAAATGGGAGACGAAGGGAGTGAGGTGTTCCAATGTCATGTACATAGGCTTTGAAACGTCTTATTTAGTCTAAATCCTGCTCTACCATTGAATTCAATTTTTGCTTTCATAAAAGTATCTTACTGCTATCTTTGTAAAGACTGTATGTGCGGCTTTTGCAATGTTCCTTTATGGAAAAATGTCCAAATATCTAATTATAATAAAACTCTATCCCCATCATTGCTAAAATACCCATGTTTATATAAGAATTCAAGAATAGCAAATAAATTTTAAAAATTCTTTATAAGTAACAATAATAGCTACCATTTATTGAGCTTATATCGAGCTACCATTTATTGAGCTCCTAATAAGTACCAGAAATTACGTATCTTATATGTATTATTCCATTTAAACCTTTCAACATCCAGTAACACCAATATGATTTTTCTAATTTCATTCGTGAGAAAACAGAAGTCTAGAGAAATAGAGCAGATATATCGAATTAGTAAGAAGCTAGGCTATGGGGCACCTGGGTGGCTCAGCCATTAAGCGGCTGCCTTTGGCTCAGGTCATGATCCCAGGGTCCTGGGATCCAGCCCCACATTGGGCCCTCTGCTCAGCAGGAAGCCTGCTTCTTCCTCTCCCACTCCCCCTGCTTGTGTTCTCTCTCTCTCTCCCTCTGTGTCAAATAAATAAATAAAATCTTAAAAAAAAAAAAGAAGCTAAGCTGAAATTTGAAACTGAGGGCTACCTTCTTCCAAAGCCTATGCTCTGAACTACTCTACCATCCTATCGAGTTCTTTCATTGGAATTATTAAAAAGAGCTAATGATAAGATCAGGAAACAGGCCACAATTCCTCTAGTATGTCACTCCCTCAAAATGAAGCTGTTGGAATTTCAAATTCTATGATGGAAGGAGTGTTGTTTTTATATTGATGAACAATATCAATTCGTAAGAACGTCCCCGTTGCAACTATATGTCGCTAAAAGGTGGGAAAGCACCAGCATAATTAAGAAGGAACACAGCTTAGGGAGAGAGAGTGAACTAATGAATAAAAAGAACACTTACAACCTGGATGTGTAATATCAGTGATGGTCATTTATAATCCTGCTGGAGACGATTGACTTCTCAAGCTAGAGATGAAATTATTGGGAGTGGAATGTAATTATCACAAAACATAGTTCCATAATTAAAAACAATATAAAAATATTCAAAGTGCCATCCCTCCTGTTGACTCTTTTTCCCCTGCTCTTGTGTCAAGACTTTGCCTTGATGCAAAGCCAGAGGATGCAATTCAAGGAAAGTTTGGTCCCTGGAAGAGTCCTGTCATTGTGTTGTTCAGGCTGTGTGTACTGCATCTCTGCATCTTAGTTTTCTTACTTTCTTTCACTGATGAGAAATTTATCTTTTTGAAAGTATGACATTTTTGAGTATTACATCATTAAGTCAAAAATATATTCTCAGACAAATTTACAGGGCTAAATCTAGATAAGTCATTTGTGTTTATCTGGGACTTCTATAGAAAATAATCTAGTCTAATATAAAAAAAAGTTCTACTCTAAATATGAAAATTTGGTTTAACTCTAAATTTCAACTCATTGTACTTTCAGGACTAGAATTCTTTCAGATATTATGTAAAAGACAAGTACTTTGAGATTACTGATCAGAAAAGGTCCCATGCTCACCAATGACTCAATACAATATTTATTCATCCAACAAGAATGTATAGGACCCTTAATATGTGCCACACACTGTGTAAGGCTCTGGGGATTAAAAAAAAAAGAAAAGTAATAATAAGACCAACAGCCTTCACATAATTTATAGTCTAGATTTGTGGGAAGAAAATAAAAATTTAAATAAAAAATACAAGGTTAGTGAATGTACTATCATAAAAATATGCAAAGGGAGCTCTGAGAGCATAGAGAAGAAAAATTTTAATTTAGCATGAATGGGTCATGAAGGGATCAGCGGAAGGTGAGAAGCTGAGGCTCATTCTTGAAAGAGGAGTAGTAAAGGAACAGCAAAAACACTGAGGCCTGAAATAGCATGGAAAATTTAAAGAAGAGCAAATAATTTGGTGTGGCTGCAGTGAGGATTCATAAAGGTGAAATGGTGGGAACAAAAGGCAGAGAGTTAGACAAGGGCCAACATGAAGGTGCACTTTTGGCCCCACAAAGGATGTTGAGCCTTTTGAAGATACTGAGGAGCCAGGAGGGGGTTTAAATTAGGAAGGAACATGACCAGTAACAGGTGCAAGACCCTATCCTGAGCAATTTACACAAATTATCTTTTTAATTCTGACAAGATTATTTCTCCTTTTAGAAACATAAGTAGCTTTACCAAAACCTGATAATCAATGAGTGGAGGTTCAGGACTAGAACCCTAGAACCATCTGACAATGACCACAGCAGACAGCAAAAAACATGTTCTGAATCACTGATTCGTAAATGACATGAAAGTTACTTTTATGAGATCCTTGAAAAGACAGAATCTCTAAGAAGAATCTGAAAAATATGTTTGTCTAAACCTGGAATTTGGGTAAAATAGAATGGCTCCCAAGTCACTTTACAGCCTAGGGGGAAAATCATTTAAAGGATCGTTTTTTATCTGGTTAGTTTTAAATTGCATTTTCAAAGCATGCTGTTTATATCCAGAAGAGAATTTCAGTGAATAATGTCATAGTAGGATATGAGCAGGTTTACTATAAATTCAGGTATATAATGATATGAATCCCAATCTATAGCATCAGTCTTTTTCTCTTCATACTCTCCTAGCTCATCTTTTAATTTTTGTAGCTTTTGTCTCCTGAGTGGTGCCTGAACTAAGTTCTCTCTTGTGCATTCTATTTAATTAACTAACTTTACAATACATGCATAGAGGTGGGGGTGGATTGGGGAAGAGAGATGAGATTCTCTCATTTGATGGTCTGGTTCAATTTCTTTTTTAAGTAAACAAAGTGAAATACTTTGCAGTTTCATTTTCTCTAGCCATATCTGTTTTGCTTAGTTCAACTTTTAGTTTGCCAATAAAACAGTAATACAAAATATGAAAGAACTCCTTTTCAAAATCATAGTATTCTTAACCCACTAGTGTTCTACAAATATAGTGGCATCTGAATAACAATCACAGTTACCTCTCTTGTCTTCTGGACCAGCAACTGGATTTTTTTCCAGAGTCAGATTATGTAGTAGAAACTAGCTAAACAAATGTAAAATCACTAATGATGACTGCTAGCACTATGAAAAGAGCCTACTTGACCTAGACCTGTTAGTTTCCTCTCTCCCCAAGACTACAGAATAACCTCTTTACATATGTGTATATGGAGAGATAAATAGATAACAGATAGGTGAGCAGATATAAGTAATTAATTAATTGATTGATAGATATATGTGAATATACATGAATACATGTACATGAATATACCTATTCATGTATATATCACTCCTATTCACTCCTATATAGCCACAAAAGACTTTTCTGTTTTATTCCATTATGTCTGCTAATCTCTCTTTGATAAAGAATGTACAACTAAATATTATGTCCACCTACATCATTTATTGAGTACCTATTGTGTACTGGTAATTTTAATCAGGCACTGTAATTGATTCTCCCACCTTTTTAGAATGGATATAACAAAATTACAATAAACTACAGAATCAGTAGTAAGAAAGTAAGAATATATAAACATTGCATGTGGATCTTCTTGAGAAAGGTAAAAGATCGGTGTCAGATGCTAATATAAGAATTTTCTCCATATTAAAATAAATTCATATTAGGCCCAAACTATCAAACACACACACCCACACACACACAGATTAAGTACAGACCTTTTTGGCTTATATGAATGAAACAACAGGAAATTTTTTTTTTTTAAAGATTTTATTTATTTATCAGATAGAGATCACAAGTAGGCAGAGAGGCAGGCAGAGAGAGAGGGGGAAGCAGACTCCCTGCTGAGCAGAGAGCCCGATGCGGGGCTCGATCCCAGGACCCTGGGATCATGACCTGAGCCGAAGACAGAGGCTTTAACCCACTGAGCCACCCAGGCGCCCCACAACAGGAAATTTTAACCACCTTATATTTATTATAATTTTGTCCTTATTTTCTGGAGAATATGTGCTTCTTTTCAATGGAGAGAAAGATAACAATTAAAATTAAAAAGTCATCTACATAGCCAGTAGTATCCATATCCTTGCAAACTTCTTTAAAAAATGTTTGATTTAATTTTTTAATAATAATTACTTAAAATTACACCTACTCTTTTTTAGAAAAAGCAACAAAAATAATTTAAAGATAAGGAAGTTAAACATTTGGTTATTTAAATCACCAAAACTTTTTTTTTTTTCACAAGATTTATTTATTTATTTGAGAGAGAGAGAGAGTGAACTGGGGGTGGGGGGAGAGTCCCAAGTAGACTCCCCACTGAGCACAGAACCAGAGGCCTGACTCAAGCTCACGACCCTGAGATTGTGACCAGAGCTAAAATCAAGATGCAGATGCTTAACGGACTGAGCCACCCGGGACTCATAAAACCCCAAGCCTTATCTGATATCCAAATATATTTTAGAGTAGCAGAAAGTAATTTCATGTATACATCTTTTAAAACTCAAATAAAATATATCCTGCTGTATTGCAGCCAACTTGAACATTTTACTTAAATACTTGTGAAGAAAACTTGTGAAGCTATCAAAAGGGTGCGGAATCCATACTTAAAGCCAATTTTTGAAAGAAAGCTGGAAATTTACACATAGTAATTAGCAGTTTACCTCTCCCATTGCATTAGTGGTTATCCAAATGACCCAGGAGAAGTATACATTGCCAACATGGAAGCATTGCATTCTTTTCCCCGGAAGGATTAATTATACATATATATTAAATTTCAGCAACATACAAACTTAGGTTTTTACCCGTAAGCTACATAAAGCACTTTTGTAGCACAAAAGCCACATCTGTCAACATTTTAAAATGTATTATTTACCGGGGCGCCTGGGTGGCTCAGTGGGTTAAAGCCGCTGCCTTCGGCTCAGGTCATGATCCCAGCATCCTGGGATCGAGCCCCGCATTGGGCTCTCTGCTCACCAGGGAGCCTGCTTCCTCCCTTCTTTCTCTGCCTGCCTCTCTGCCTACTTGTGATCTGTCAAAATAAATAAATAAAATCTTTTTTTAAAAAAAATGTATTATTTACCAAAAGTAGTAACAATGGACTAGGTTTATATCACATGACATAACCGCACAAAAATCATCATAATCAGCTTTACCAACCAAACATTAAATTACTGGACCATAATAGGTATTTCAAAATAGAATCTTATGTCGTGGGGCACCTGAGTGGCTCAGTCATTAAGCCTCTGCCTTGGGCTCAGGTCATGATCCCAGAGTACTGGGATCCTATCCCACATGGGGCTCTCTGCTCAGCAGGAAGCCTGCTTCTCCCTCTCCCATTCCCCTGCTTGTGTTCCCTCTCTCGCTGTGTCTGTCTCTTCCAATAATAAATAAAATCTTAAAAAAAAATCTTATGTCATGTCTTGCACATGTATACAAAAAGTGTTAGTGTAGTTATAAATGAATGAATTTAATCACTTAATTATTTTAAAACATCCATAATAGTTAGCTGTTTTTAGTATGGTTTCATAGTTAAGCAATTTGATTGTTTAACAATTTATAAATGGGAAATGATTCTAGAAATTAAGGTTCAATATTGTGTCTCTTATTCCTTATTCCCTAATTTGTTCTTTATGCCTCAATTGGACTAATTTTTCTATATTCCACCCTGTCCACTTAAAAGCTCCAAATCATTGAGTATTTTCTACCACATAAAATGTGAATTTCTCAACAAATATTCAAGTCTCCCTCCAATCCTAATCAACTAACATCATTCTTGTATCATCTCCCTCTAGTTAACACAAACTCTGAAAAAATGTATGGATGGTTTATACATGAAATTTTCTGAATCTTCATAATTTCTAAGCTTTTTCTATGACCTCCAACTGGAAGATTCAGAAATCTATCACAGTACAGATGGTCGGTCCAGCTCATCTGCTACCCCTCCTGAAATGTTCTGGATCAGTCTGGTGAAAAGTCATCTCTTTCCTCAGACATTCTATATTTTATTGTGCAAGTGCTCAATTATTTGCTAAGTTGTTAGCTCTTCAAGGTTAAGAACTATAGCTAGTGTATTTTTGTGTCTTATGGAATGTCTTGCTTATAGTTTCCAATGTATATTTAATCAAATAAATGAATAACATACAATTTTAAAAGGCTCAAATTGGGAGAATAGCATGCTGCCTGCCAGTCTAAACAGAAAGAATCAAATATTTTTATTTGCCACAGATAAACATTTTAGCTTGCTTTATTTGGGCTGTCAGGCTGTAACTGGCTTGAGTTGTATAGAAACATAGTATGTAGAACTTTAATCACAAATTAATTTTTAATTCTAAAATTAAGGGCATTTTAGGTAGAGTTAAATGATATTTTTGTTGTAAAACATATTTTTTTCATTAAACTTCCTTTTGGAAAAAATCTCTATTATGCTTTAAAAAAAACCCAAAAAACCTCTATTATGTTTGATCTGGTCTATTGGTTGAAGCCCAATCTGTACCGCTCCAATTACTTAGGATGAAATTAGCTACATCATTATTAACAGCAGCCAGAAATTTGAGGATGGTTATTAATGGTGAAGCATGAAGCAGAAAGAGGACCAGCTGACCCTGGTGGAGTAATAAAAAAGTTAATTAATCAAGCAAGAGGCAGATTTCATATTTATGGATCTACCCAGAGGAGGACAAATACCAGTATGTAAGATTTTAATTTGAAATAATCTCCAATCAATAGAACACTTCCCCCCCCCAATCAATAGCACACTTTCAGTGTTAGCAACCCTAGCTATCTAAATGCAAACATCAGTAGGAAAGAAGAATTTTCTAGCAGTTAAGTTGTCCAACTATAAACTGGCCCACCTTATGAGGTAATAAATGCCCCCCATGATAAGAATTTGTGCCGGAACTAGCTGGATACATTTTCAGCATATCTTAAAGGAAATCCTTGCTTTGTTTAGGAGGTTGTGATACAATTTCAAGGTAACTTCTAACATTGAGATTCCATCAGATAATATTTATTGAATTATAATTATTTTCCAAGCACTTATGTATTCTTTGTGGCTACTAACCTTTGAAGTAGATACTATTACCATGTCCATTTTATGGATCAGGAAACCAAAACACAAAGAAGGTTAGTAACTTACTACATTCCACTAGTAACTGTTGGAATGGGCATATTATATTATATGGGGATAGTATTTTTCATATTAATGATCAGAACTAGGACTGAGTTCCCTTTATATCTAATTCAGTGTTTTTACTTTTCTTATTCAGCTTGGTCATTAGCTTTGATTTTCTTTTTTTTTTTTTTTAAGATTTTATTTATCCATTTGACAGATAGAGATCACAAGTAGGCAGAGAAGCAGGCAGAGGGGCCGGGGGAAGCAGGCTCCCCACTGAGCAGAGAGCCTGATGCGGGGCTCAATCCCAGGACACTGAGATCATAACCTGAGCTGAAGACAGAGGCTCAACCCACGGAGCTACCCAGGCATCCCTAGCTCTGATTTTCTACATGATTATTTCTTTATTCTTGCCTCCAATTCTTCACCCTCCCTTAAACAATTATATTCTTCCCTAACATAATGCGTGTTTGAATATAAACACAGATTTTCAGAAGACTATAATTATATATAAATCACCATGCATCAAGTTCAAAGAGCTATGTGTGTTTTAATACAGATTTCTAGACCAATGCACACATAGCAGACCAAGTATAACTCTAAAGGGACAAAATAATGTAGAGTCTGATTACCTTACATGAGCAGGGACTTGATGAAAAGTAACTATTTGCATAGAGAATGGAAGTCTCCTTTTAACAAGATTTTGATTAAAAAAAAGATATTTTGCTTCCATTTTGCCTGGATCAAATAAAGACCTTAAAAGATGGGAACCAAGCTCATGTACTGTAAGACAGACTGAAGATTCCAAAACATTTTAAATATTAAAGATCATAACTTTGCTAAATGGGCTGGAAAAAATCATTAACAGGGTCTTAGAAATTATAAAATGTGCATATTAATATTCAGTGTTACAATTGGTCTCATATCAAAAAAGGAACTATCAAATAATGGGGATCTAGTTCTAAAAATAGAATATAGGTTTATTTTAAGCCAATAACCTACAGCAACATATACAAAAATATGACTTCTTTGGGATATCAGCCATCATCCTTTGACCGGAAGTTTGTGGGTTTTTTTTGAGATCAGGAACCATTTTTTACTCATTTTTGTGTCTTTTATATTGCTTTGCTGACACATAGAAGGCTTTCAGTGAATATCAAATAAGTTGATGTTATCCAGTAAATACTCAATTAGCATGCATCTGTTATTTCAAACAAACCACATGTGTTTTATTATTTTATTTATATATTTTCAGTATCTTGTTTGTGTTTTTGTGCATATATATTAAAAATAGTATACTGAATGCTGAATTACAGATCTGTAGATCTATAATGTGACTATAATAATATTGCATTGTGTATTTGAAATTTTCTAGGAGAGTAGATCTTAAATGTTCTTACCACATACACACATTCTCACACACACACATACACATGCACAATAACTATGTGAGGTGATGGATATATTTATTAGCATGATTGTGGTGATCATATCACAGTGTATACTTATATCCAAACACTACATTGTACACCATAAGTATGTGCAATTTTTGTCAGTTATACCTCAATAAAGCTAGAAGGAAAAAAAAAGATAAATAATAAACATTCTCTATCTTCAGGAAGCTTAGACTAAGCCACACCAGAGACTCTTCTAACAGAATTTCCTATATATGCCATTCTCAAAGTCTAATTTTAATTTGACTTGATTTGAGAGGAGATGGATTTTTTTCTATCAGCTATCATATAAATTGCCTGAATTTTTCTGTCAAGTTATTTGACTTTACAACCTTGAATCCTTCTAGAGAGCAAAAATATTCCGTAGACATTTCAAATTGCTCCAAATTTAGTGAAAAATATATTCCCTATATAATACATGAAGAATTACAACCATTCTTCAGACTATACAAATCAGCTTTATTGATTTGAATCTTGAAGTGGCTTATAAAAATGTCATATTCTAGCGCTTAGGAAAGCATTAAGGGCAAAGTCAAGAAAACTTAATCTCTTAGTGTAACTGTGTATAGCCTATCTGGAGCTGCTGGTGGGATTCTTAATTGTGGCTGACCTCCTACTTCCATCTGTTGCATGATTATGTACTCTGCCCAAGATAGGATAAAGAGTATTGTGTTATTCAGTAGCTACTTCTGGAATGGCATTCTAAAGCATGAGGGGAGTTCTAGCTAGCTGTGGAATGATGCCCAGTGTTGATACATAGCTTTAGTTCTTTCAGGGAGAGGGCAGAAACATCTGAGGCTGGGATGAAATTGTCCTTTAGGAAATCCCAAGCTGCAAGGATGTCACAGCTTGCTTTAGTACTTCCCAATGGAATTCTATCCATATGGTAAGCCATGATTTTTAGAGCTAAGAAACTGGAGAATTGAATGAAAGAGTTGTCAAACTGTCCAAGGTGGGTGAAAAGTATTTTATATACAATATATAAATACTATTATATATTATATATATATATTATACTATTATATATATTATATATATAATTATATAAATATTATCTCCCTATGTCAAAATGTGAAGGCATAATTTGAGTTTTTCTATTTGTATGATACTAGGATACAATAAAAAATAAGTTTCAATTTTCTAATGTAACATCTTTTAAATTTCTATTCACTCAGTGCAAGTCATCTGTTTTTGCTGTACCTCACTGTGAAGTCATAATACTGAATGGACAGATGTTTATAAAATAAACCCAGCCATCTCTACCAAACCTTGTTTGAAGAATTAAGAGACAGCTTAAGTATTTGCATTACACTTTAGTTTTTCAAGTAAACAGTAGTTCAGTGGAATTTAAGTTAAATAACAAGAATTCTTGGCAAAATAGCTGGAGCCCTTTAAAGGATTTAGCTGTGTGTGCACAAACCGGAGCATGACATGCATGAGCATATTACCGCACTGTAAAGATAGACAAAGTAGCAGAATATGGCAACTTTACCACCAGATATAAAATAGCTGATTCACAACAAATTGAATTTCATATTCTCTTATGCTTTTGGGAAACTGAGCATCCTTTAAAAAATGCTCCTGCACTATAGTTATTTTTTAAATAAATATATCTTATATTTGCTAAATACAAAACCAGAAAGCAGACTAAATGATTTTTCAATAATCATTTTCAACATTTCTGTAAACAATAATCAGTGCAATATTGCTTACTGAATTTAGCATACATATTTATACATACATACATACATGTAATACATATATTCTGCATTCATGCACTCTTCCTATTCTCATTTTGAGATGAAGAAATGAAATCGACAGTGTCTTCAAAATTGTTGCTTAAGTTGTTATCCTGGGAAGAAAGAGAGTTTATTTCTAAATTTGATACAGTGTTTGTTTCTAAATTTGACATAAGGAGAAAGTGAAGGGCATGTGAAAGGAAGCAAAAGCTAAAGCAAGCAGAATGTTTAATTGTTCAATTTATTCATTCACTCTTTCACTTGGTTTAATAGTACTAACCCATGGGCCAGATATAGAAGGAGGCGCTGTGGATCCAAAGATAAAAAGAATAGACTTGTTCCTTGCTTTCACAAAAGCTTGTGAGAAGTTCAAAAAATTCAACAAGTTTACGAGGTTATATGTGACATTTTGGGAGCACAAGGAGAAGAACCCAAACAAACTTATGTTAAGGAAAGTTTTGAAGAAGAAGTGCTATTTTAAAGCAAACTTTCAAGTTAAATAAAACTTAGCCATGCTAGTGAGGGGGGTGGGATGTGAGGTGGGGGGTAAGATAAGAGGGCCAGGGAGCTTCTGTCCTCTCATGTATGCAGGCATGCAGATGTACAGATGAAAGTGAGTATGGAACCTTCTAGCAACTGAAAGCATTTTAGTATGGCTAGAACCATAGTTTTCAAAATGTGGGTCCTGTGCCAAAATCGGTAGCAACAATACCAGAGAAAATGTTAGAAATGCAGATTTTCGGACTCAACCATATACTCCTGAATCAGAAACTCTGGGGGTGAATCCAACATTCTGTTTTAACAAGCCCTCCTAGTGATTCCGAGGAGACCCAGCAGCTTCAAAAGAGGTGGGGGTAAGGAGTGTTGGGGTGATGATCTTGGTACAGAAAATGCAAGACATGTGACTGGAGTCATAGATAGGCAAGGGCCATACGATGCTGTCTCTGATCTTGCCAGGAAACCTTCCTGAGTTTTTATTTTTCTTCCCTTTATCTGGAGTTTGGAGACAAGCAAGCCAATCAGAATGAGCTTCCCATAACTGACTTCTTTGGTACCACTGCTAACACATCTAATTTTCTCACCTTTATTTTATCCACACTAAAAATAAAACCTTCTAAATATCTTTTTCATTGTCACTCTAAAGCTGTCATAACTTCCAAACTCCCTAGAGACTATTTTAGCTTTAGAATTCACCTACTGAAGGTGCTGGAACCTTGGGGATTATCAATTTAAATTCTAACACATGCTTGCTCTCTGCCAGAGTGTGAGCCTGCATATTTCACCTTGACAGTTCATATTTGGTCTCTGGACTCTCAAGACACAGTGAATTATGACCTGCTCACCAGAGCCTCCTGAGAAAACTGGAGCTGAGCCATCTCATGCCAAACTTTCAACGAAAGTTGGTCAGTCGCAAATGTTCTAGAAATTAAGTTATCCGGAAAACTTCATGAATCTAGATATCATGTTAGCGAAGCAAAGTTAGATATCAAGACTAACATGTCACACAAGGCTGTGATGGACCTGTCTCAAGCTAGGTTACTTGCTTGGTTGGTCTAATTGGTAAAGGCAATGTAAGACTTGGTATCTTGGCTCATGACCATTCTCTACTCTAGACATTAGTTTCTCATCAATAAAATAAAGGGAATATGCTAAATGAGCTACACTTGCTCTAAAAATAGAGAAACTCTGAATGAAGTGGTTAAGCATTTGGGCCAGACCAAGCTCTGCCACTCCCTAGATATTAGGACCTAAGGAAGGCAATTTAGTCTATGTAAGCTTTGGTTTCTTCATCAGAAAACTGGAAATTTATTTATTTGTTTGTACACTGATTTATTCAAAAAATATTTGTGAAAACACACTCTGTACTCTATACTAAGTGCTGTTCTACATGTTGTGGCTATAGCAGAAATAGACAAAGATCCTCAGTGTCCTGTCCTAGAGCTTATGTTCCAGAGAGGAGGGAGGCAATAAGCAAACAAGGAGTAAAACATTTAGAATGTTAAGTGATGCAGAGCTCTGGTGTGTTGCCTAGACCTCCCCTTCAGGACCCAGGCACTTACTTAATCTCTTAGCTAGTGGATGTGCTGCCTGCCAAAGGCTCCTGGCTGAATTCCTTTCCAGATGTTGGCTCTGTCCCAGTGTAGCTCTGGGGAAGCTAGGTTCCCCAGAGTCATTTCCTTTCCCCAGAGGTAGGCAGAATCCAGGTCTGCTCATTGTGGGGCACAAAGCTTTGTGCCACTGATCAATTCAAGACATCTGTGAAGGATCCTCTCGGCCCTTGAGATTTGCAGAGGTCTTTGTAGTTACCAGATGGCAGTTTCTATGCTCCATTTTCCCTTTTCTGCTACCCTCACTTCCCAACCTGTCCACGCTGAAGTCACTCCTCAATAAACCTGCCACCTACAAAGCCACATGGCAGAATCTGCTTAGAGGAGGTTTCCTTAGAGGTTTCATCCTCTAAGCCAGGTGATGAGAGATGCTCTGGAGAAGAAGAGTAAAGCTGAGAAAGAGGATAGGGAGTGTCTGTCTCCTAATGTGATCATTAAATGTTAACTCTCACTATAATTTGAATTAATTCTGTGAGCTGGCAGCTGGCAAACACTTTGTGGAGGAAAGCCTTCACCCTGGCCTTGAAGAAAAGGAAGGATATAAATAAGGAGAAAGAACGAGATTTTTCATGATAGCATCTGATTCATACAATTCAACTTGGCATATACTTCACAGATAAATAGATAAAGAAGACTAGTGAATTTCAGTTAAAAGTTCAACCTTTGGACTTAACCCTGGATTTAGATCTTGGCCCTATCACTATCTTTGTAAGAGTTAGCTAACCATTCTCTGCCTCAGTTTCCACATAAGGAAAACTATGGATAAGAATATCACCTACTTCCTAGTGTTCTTGTGAGTATGCATTGGTTCAATGCATGTGAAGTACTTAGCAGAATTGTGTGGTTAAGGCTCAGTCAATGTTGAGTATAAATATTGACATTATTGGTATTAATTTTCAGCCCTAAAATTCCATTCAGACAATCTCAAAATGGTCTTTAGAAAATGAAACAATATTCTTATCTTCTTGTATCTAGACACCCTAAAGAAATCAAGTCATTCTCTGATTCTTCCTTTGACATTTATTTTTCATGCCCATTAGTTTACTCTGGAGACAGCTGGCTAGTCTTGATGTCAGTTTTTGTTTCATTTTTATAGGTGACATGTCAGGGTGAGTGGGCTTCCTCAGATGAGTTGACCTCCCAGTGCCTAAGTATAGGCAGTGGTGGGCAAGCTATAGGAGTGGTGGGCAAGCTAGCTCCACACTTGAACTTCTGAGATACCAGACCTCAACCAGCACAGTTTGCAAGTCAGGGAGTCTCCATCAGTCCTATTCCAGCAGCATCACCTTGTGGACCCAGAACCACTGTCCCTCCTGTGTCTGTGGTAATCAGATTATTTATGGGTTGGACCACTTTTCTTTTAAATACTTAAATCGTAAAAGATTTCCATACCAACAGACAATATAGCATAAAGGTTGGAAACTGTAACTCTGAACTAGGTTATCTGTACTTAAATTTTGGTTCCACCACTTCTATCTGTATAACCATGGCAAGTTAATTAAACTTTCTGTCCCTCAGTTTCTCCCTCTATAAAGTATATCCTAAATTACATGTGAAGTAGTTAGAACTGCAGACAGCACACATAAGCACTCCAGAAGTATTTGTTGGAATAATGACTATCCTCCTTCTGAGGAACAGTCAGTCATGTCTTGGGTACATAATGGTTTTTCGTATGAGCCTGTGCTGTAAATCAGCTGCCTTTCATTTCTTAAGGAAGAAAAAAAAAATTTTTTTAATGAAAAAAAAAAGTGCAATTTTAGAAAGAAAACTTCCTTAGGGACTTTCTATGGAATTCTCAGTCTTCAAGTAGAAATGACGTACAGTCACCTATCCCACAATAATTTTTTTATTAAATAAATAACCATTTAAATGATTTTCTTGCACAAGAATAAGCAATCCAAAGAAAATAAAAGTTAGCTGCATATTGAAAATTATATTTTGGCTCAGAATACTACTAGTTATATGGACATTGGGGAGGGCATGTGCTATGGTGAGTGCTGTGAAGTATGTAAACCTGGAGATTCACAGACCTATACCCCTGGGGCTAAAAATACATTATATGTTTATAAAAAAATAAAAAAAATTTAAAAAAAGAATACTATTAGTTATACTGTAAATTCTATAAGTAATAAGCACAGAATATCTTGTTTGAGGAAGCATTTTACTTTTTCAGATTATGGAATAGATACAGAGAGAGACACAGCAAGAGGGAACACAAGCAGGGGGAGTGGGAGAGGGAGAAGCACGCTTCCGGCTGAGCAGGGAGCGGGATGCAGATGCAGGGCTCTACCCCAGAACCTTGGGATCAGGACCCTGGAATCAGGAACTTAGCCAAAGGCAGACACTTAATGGCTGAGCCACCCAGGCACCCCCTATTTGAACTTTTATAAAGACACATTTTACCTTGCATAATCACTGGAAAGATGGCTCTTCCATTCTTTCATTCTTTCCCAAATTAATCCAAATTCCCCAGCAGACAAGTGTTATCTAATTGCCTTTAGCACATTCTTCTTTGCTTTGTCCTATTCTGTACGGCAGCATTCAAATGCCTTTTGAGTCCTTCTAAACCACTTCTCACTGTTTGTATTTCTCCATCAAAGAAGCTGCACCATTTTATTTTTAATTAATTCATTCATTCATTAAAATTTAATTAAGATTTAAATTTTTAAAACTTTTAAATTTTTAAATTTTAATTTTTTTATTAACATATAATGTATTATTTGTTTCAGGGATACAGGTCTGTGAGTCATCAGTCTTACACAATTCACAGAACTCACCATAGCACACACCCTCCCCAATGTCCATCCCCCAGCCATTCCATCCCTCTGACCCCCCTCCCCTCCAGCAACCCTCAGTTTGTTTGCTGAGATTAAGAGCCTCTTATGGTTTGTCTCCCTCTCTGGTTTCGTCTTGTTTCATTTTCCCCTCCCTTCCCCTATGATCCTCTGTCTTGTTTCTCAAATTCCTCATATCAGTGAGATCATATGATACTTGTCTTTCATTGATTGACTTATTTCACTTAGCATAATACCCTCTAGTTCCATCCACGTTATAGAAGCTGCACCATTTTAAAACAACCTACTTTTTTGTCATTTTTCTCTCTCTCATCCTGCTCAAATGCCCACTGGGAAGATAGATTTCAAATTGAGTTAAACAAAATGTAAAGATACCCAGTTAATACTCATGGAGGTTTTTGTTTTTTGTTTTTTGTTTTTTAAGATTTTACTTATGCACTTGAGAGATAGTGAGAGAGCCCATGCTGAGTTGTGGGTGGGGGAAGAAGCAGAGGGAGAGGGACAAGAGACTCTGAGCTGAGCACAGAGCCAGCCCAACAAGAGTTCAATGCCATAACCCTGAGATCATGACAGGAGATGAAATCAAGAGTCAGATGCTCAACTGACTTAGCCACCCAGGCATCCCCCCAACCCTCCATGGAGAATTTTTTTAAAAAGTTATATACCTTTTCAATGGCTATTTGCTTGATTTTAGCAATATTTTTAAACATTATAAAAGTATATCATTCATGATCATACTCTACCATTACCCTTAAGGTAAGATAAATTTAATGAATTTTCATAAAAAAAAAAAAACACAAACTTCTGCACATGAGACTGTGTCTCTGTCATCATTTTTCACAATGCTCTTACTGCCTAAGATGGAGGGAGAAATACTTTACTGGAAAGGAAGGTGAAAAGTGATTACATAAGAGATTGATGGGGAAATTGTACCTTTACACTGACCAGTGACCTGTGCCTCTAAGGCACAAGGACTTACATACCAGAGGAGAGATGGAGGCATTCCTGCTCCATCCATGACTGTGGAGACAGTTGAAGGAGTCTTATATGTACCCTTCTCTTCAGACTTCCAATAGCTTATACTTTGGCAACTGGGGCATCAGGACAGGTGAAAAATAATAAAGCTCAGTTTGGAAAACAAAAACAATTAGAAAAATATCTTTTGGTAATATTCAGAAAAGCAGCAGTGTAGAAAACCTCCCCTGAAGCTAGAAAGTATGCACCTCCATTGCCCCCACCCCCACCAAAATAAGGGATGTGACACATGAATTAGTCAAGCTAATAAGTATATGGAATTTGAAAATTCTTCTCGTGTTTTAAAAGGAGATAGAATGACCTCTATTTTTTTGTTAATAATCCAGAATTATTTAATCAAGAATTTTGTTTAACAGAACATGCCCAAACTTACATATAACCAATCTAAGTCATTAATATTTATTAGTAGAGATGAGAGAGAATTACAAGTATAGTCAAATTTCATGTTCTAGGAAGAAAGCAAATGCTTTAAGCACTTAGTAGCATGATTTATCCATATATATGCTAACTTATCTAAATTGCCCTTAATTTTTATAGAGATACCTTCTCAGAAAATCTGATTAAACAGAGGAATGTTGACTTTTATTTGACTTTTATTGCTCTTCTCCTTAAAAACAGTTGAGGAGGTCTAAAACACATATACAAAACGTTTACTAAGTTATAGCTAGAAGTAGAAAATTTGATCCATAAAACCAAGAGGGAACAGAATCTCATTTTGAGGATTATTACTAGAGGTGCACTACATGTACATTATCACTGCCTCTGAGATTTCTGGAAGTAGCCAGAGAACAGAGAAGTCCTCATGTTCTTATGATGTGAAGCACAAATGTAGGAAAGACAGATGAGGAATTTGAAGATAATGGCCTCAAGCAGTTTTTTTTTTTTTTCCCAACACATGCAACGGTGTGTTTGTTTTATTATTTTTTTTTTTAATGTGGACTTTTGTGACCACAACCTTTGATAGAAGCAGACCCAAGGTAAAGTGTCACTGATGGAAGATTTCCATGCTGGGAATGAGATGAGTGAGAAAGTTTACTTAATATGATTCCATGCATACCGACTTCAAAAGAGCTAATATATCTGGGGAGCGAAAGAAAAAGAATCCCTTTTTAAGTTTATTTTCAAAATATTTGTTCTTTAGTCAGAAACTAAAAAATCAGAAAACCCTAAGGCCCTTTGGTTGCAGGTATCAAGTATGCCATGAGCGTTAAGCAAAAAGAGATTTAAGAATGTGGCCCTGACAGGGCCACAATGGAAACATGGGGACGAAACATGGGGACGAAACATGGCTAGGCTTCAAAAAGGACTGAAACAAGAAACTAGAAAGCTCTTGAAATGAAAGGCAACTAGTCTTTTTTTTTTTGGTCCATATAGCTACTTGTTTCTGTTTCTCTCTCCTAGGACTAGTTTTACCTGTGTTTATGTTCATTTAGGAAAATATATCTATCTGCTTCATGGTTTGCAGCTTCACAACTCCCATTCATTCCAAGCAAAATCACCAAACTGACCATAAATCCTAATTCCAAATTTCTGGAAGAGAGATCATGTTTGGGCCCAATATGAATCAAGTCTCCGTCTCTAATCTAATTCATGTGAGTAAGGACCAGGGACAGAGAGAACAATTTTGCAAGACACCGCTGTGGAGGCAGAGGCAGTTTTCAGAGATAGGGCTGAACAGATGCCTCAGAGGAAACTTACTAAGAATTTTGGAGTTAGTCTTTAAAGAGAGCTTAGAATGTGATTTATCTATTTTCATACTGATAGATGGTATAAATGCTTTAAAAAGAAGGTGAAGCAATACAGAAATCTTTCCACTGTTAAAGGAAAGACACCCAACCAGTATTTTTGCTCATCCTTCTATTTGCACTGAAATGGCCTGGAAGCAAAGCAAAGATTGTCTGCACGAAGCAGAGTTGAATCTGCTCCAACAATTAGGCATACTCTATATTAAAAGCCCAGAGTTCCACACCACTGGATGCTGTGAAAAAAGATGATTCTGGCCTGGAAAATTTTCAAAGCAGGTGTTCTAAGTCATCAAAAAGAAACCTGAGGAGAAATGCTCCCATGGAAAACGTTATATTGAACTGCATAGTTTTGCAGCATGCTTTCTAGGATAAGCTGTGGAAAAAATATGCTTGTACAAAATGGAATAGGTTGTCTTGTTTTGTAGAGTTTTGATCAATCGCCTTTTGTGTGCCGAAGAAAATGATTTTAGTTTTGATAAAGTTGATGACGTGCAATCCCTTCTGGCAGCAATAGGATGACAGAATTATTTGTATCCAGAAATCAGTTCTAGTTGTTGAAAGTTGAACCCATATCATCAGTATATAGGAAAAGGCATATCTTTCTAACAAGATAACACACACCCAGTTTGTCTATAATCAATATCATGTCATGAAGATATTAGTGTAAACGGTAAATAAATGAGACACAATACTGTTTTATAGAACATGAAATTGTGAATGCATATGTCAGGAAATTCTTTCTTTTTAGTTTGTTTCTTCAAGGGTATTTACTCCACATTTCCAGAATCACAATACTAAGCCTCACTTTTGAGTTAACTTGATTCTCTGGGCAATGAAGCCAAAATTTAGTGAAAGATCATCAGGCAAAGCAAACAACATTATTTTCTTGAAATCATTGGCTGTAAGTTGTAGTATAATATTGTGCCTCAAACCCTCTTGTTTCTAATACTAAACATTTAACTCGGAGACTTCACACATGATTCAAGAGAAAGCACAACATAAGTAATAGAGGGAACATTAAGAAAATTGATGGAGCCATAGTTTTGTGGGACAACAAGGTTGGCTCGGTTAGGATCTCTCCAGACTTCGTTGCAGTGATCAGTTAGAAGTTGAGGTAAACAGTTTGCTGTTACTCAGTGCAAGCTTCGAGAAGTTTCAAACAATGATCCAAAATACTTCCTTTAAAACTTACTCACTTTCAGGGGATAATCAAATGAGTTTTGGCATAGAGAATAGCAGGTCCCTTTTGGATGCCAGTGATCTGAATTATTTGGAGCACTGTGCTTGGGTCCATAAAGCTAAGAGAAATTGCCCTCCACTGCCAACATTGTTGGTTTGGGTGCTTTCGTAGAGCTTCCACTGAAGCCATATAAGAGACCTCAGCCATTGCCTCAAATCTGCTTTATTATTAACTGTGAAGATTAAGTAAAGATCTTTACAGAAATTTGTTCAGCTCCAGATTTGGTGGCAGTGAGTTTATAATTAGATGTGTTTAAACTGGGCAGATTCTTCCACAATCTGATTTTAACAATATTGTCTAGCTAAATTTTCAGAAATGTCTGTTCATTTGTTTTTATTTTTGGTGTGTTTGTTTTTACATCCATGTAGTTTTTATTAAGTCAATACATGAGGTCCATTAAATATAGGACAGGCAGGACTAATTTTACCCTCTGACCAATCAGTCTATTAAAGATAAAGAAAATGGGTTTTTTCTAAGCAGAAGATTTGGTATTCTTTGTATAAAAAAAGGGTTGTTTTAAAAAGGTAACCCCCACACACCCAATTTTACTTTACTCTTCCAATCTCATCCATCTAATTATTGAGGCAAAGGCTGTGTTCTGCATAGAAAAAAAATTTTAATAATGAATGGATCTTAAAAACGTCTAACTCAAATAACATAACAATAAGAATTATGAATAGCTAATTTAGAAATATGAAGACCCACTTATCTTCCCTTCCCCTCATTATAGGATTATGCATATGGACAAATACAGCCAAATTTTCTCTTCTTTGTTTCATTTCATTAAGTAGGACTCTCATTTTCAAGTGACAAAAACCCTACTGATTTGAAGAAAAGTGGGACCTTATTACCTTATTAATAAAAACTCAAGGAGTAGTGTGAGATTCAGGCCAAATCCAAGCTCTCCAAACATGGCCTCAATACTTTCTCAATCTCAGTTCTGCTTTTTTTTTTTTTTTTTCCCTCCTCAATTGGATTTATCTTCTGGCAGTTTCTTCCCATATATTTGCAAGAGTTTATATCTCCAGTAAGAATTGCAATTTTAAGTAAACTCCCATCTCCCTCTATTCCACTCCTGAGAAAAACATAAGCGTGCTGACTGATGTCACTAAATTTTCTTGACCCATTCTCTCCACCTTCCTATTCTTGTTCCTATTCTGCCTCAGAGTGCATGGAAAAATCTCCAAGTGCTATGTCGTCTCCATATATATACAATGTCATTTCTTCACACTAGAATGTCCCAATATCTACTCATCACCTTGGTTACTTGCAAATTTCTTCTGATCTTTCAGATTTGGCTTAAGAATCAACTCCTTTTTAAGGCTTCCTTCCCTTCTTTCTATTGATATTATCACGCTCCTGTTCTTCCCTCAAGACCCTCACACATGCCTCCATTTTAGCAACAGTTTCACTATATTACAGTTAAGGTTTGAGTATCGCCCTGGCTGAAGAGAAACTACTATGAGGATAGGAAACCAGGCTTAATTAAGCCTTCTTTGTCTCCCCAGTCCCTATATCACAGTGTTTAGCACATTCTAAATTATTAATATTTTTATTTGTTTTGTTGAATGAGAATTCACTCAAGAAATTTTCTAAAACTTTTTCTAAATAATCAATGTGTGCTTTTGTTTGTGTTTGTTTGTCTATTTTCTAAGTGTTTTTTTATTTAAATTCAATTAGCCAACATATAATACATCATTAGTTTTACCGGTCAGCCAATTACCCCATCCACCCACCCACCTCTCCTCCAGCAACCCTCAGTTTAATGTGTGCTTTATTTTTTTTTTTAAAAGATTTTATTTATTTATTTGACAGATCACAAGTAGAGAGGCAGGTAGAGAGAGAGGAGGAAGCAGGCTCCCTGCTGAGCAGAGAGCCCGATGCGGGGCTCGATCCCAGGACCCTGGGATCATGACCTGAGCCGAAGGCAGAGGCTTTAACCCACTGAGCCACCCAGGCGCCCCTGATGTGTGCTTTAAATCAAGATTATTTTCTTTACATACTTTTCTTTGAAAAATAGATTCTAAAGAAACCTTTGAGTTTGTAAGCCTTATGAAATTTGTGATCTCTAATGACTATGCATTTAATTACAAAGCTATTTACCTCAAGCCACACTGTTATATAGAGAAGCTATAGCCTCAAGTGCATATATATGTTTACAAATATGTAAATACTCACTATTAATATTATGGTGCACGTTAAATAGTCTTTTGAAATTGAGTATCGTTTGTTCCAGGGAATTTGTGAAATTTGTAAGGAAATTCTATTATACACTGGATCTTAAAAAAAAAATGAAATATGCATGTATAAAGGCATAAGTATTTCAATTGCAAAATATGTTATTAAAGACCTATCTCAACTGCAAATAACAAAATGAAATGTAGACAATTACAAATTAAATCCTTGACATTTAGAATGTTAACAGAGTTCCAGATGTTTAAATGCCTCAATTACTTTTCTTCGTTCTTTGTCATGTGAAGCCTGCCTGTCAAGGCATCTTGACCATCTATTAACGCACACAAGAATCTTTAAAAGAAAACAAAATGTGTTTCATGCTGCACTACCTGCTTCTGCTTCTGCCTCTCCATCAAGATGTACCAAACTCACATTTTCCAATTATCCCTGTGTCATTTGGCATTTTTATCTGACAAGTAAATTAAGGTCATCAAGAAGAGCAAATCTTGAAATCTTCTCTGTCCCAATGTAGCCACAGTTTGATGTACTCAATTGCATCATTTCTGGAGAACTGGCAGCCCAGAGGAGGAAAGCCCAGGAGTGAAATCACTTTCTGAAAAAGTATAATCCCAGCTAAGGGTCCCTACTTCAATAGATATGATCCATGAGGCTTTTTTTTTCTATCCAGTTGAGAATTATTAACTGGTTTACTTGAGTGGAACACAGAATCCCTTGCCTCTGCCTCTCTCTCTCCCTCTCTTTCTCTCTCTCTCATCTTAGAAGTATTTTTCCTGTTGGTAAATGGCAACAAATTTTGAACATAAAAGAAACATGTTACTATAATACCATTGCCAATACACTCCTCTAAATATTTACTTCATTCAAAGCCTAAGCAGGAGTATTTGAATAAAAAATCTTAAGTCACACTATTTTCTATTAATTTATTTCTGAACATATTAAATACCAAAATACAAATGTGTAAGGGGCTGTTTGTATAACTAGAACATTTTTAAGCAGGAGCATTACCAAATACCTCATATATGAAAACTCTTCTTTAGCCAGGGACATTTAATCCTTATATCTAGAATGTGTTCTTTATCACTTCCTCATGAATATTTATTAATTCTTAGATTGTGTAAGGCACTGTACTAATCCCATGTGATATAGAAATTTGAAAGATATTATTTCTGCCCTCAAAAAACTTATAGTATAATTGAAGTGAGCCAAAACCCCTGAAATCCTCAGAAAGTAAATCTTTTTTTTTGACCATCGAAGTTTTCAGACAAAGCTTTGGCCTTAAAAGTACTATTTTTATTATTTTTAAGTATTTTCAGAGACATATTTTTCTAATCGTGCTCCCACAGACTCTTGCCCTTTTTAAATAAAATATCCTGGACATAAGTCAGCATGTTGTGATTGACCTTATATGATCATGTTGATGTTTTGAGTTATAACATCGTGAGTCCTTCTGTGCTCTCTGAATTTTACAGGGATGTTTGATCCTAAATTTCTAACTCCTGAGTAGTGTATATTTTGGGATCTTGTGTCAGATTTTCAGTTTCCCCAGTTCTTCTGGTGGTCAGCCTAGCAGCGTGCACTTCCACTCCATTCCTTCTCTTTAGATATCTTACCCTTGGCCTCCACTTACTTAATTTACTATTACTCTACTGTTTTGTGAACTTGGAAATCAATAAATACGTCTGAAGTAAGAGTGTGAGGCATCAAAGCTGTTTTATGGAGTCAACTATGCATTCTTTAGTATGTGAATATCTATTGAATGTCTCTTCAGAGGCTTTTTGTCCACGTTGTTACTATTCCACTGCATTCCACATAGATGGAAGCTGCCATCTTGCTGAATTCAAATACGTGTGATGAGTATCTGAACAGCTGCGGGAACAGGAGAGAATGCGGGTCAAAGAATTACTTAAAATGTAGGAATGGCAGAATTGATCAACCTGAAGGCGAAGGAGAGAATTACGGGAGGGCTGAGTCCAAGGGTTCAGGCCTGGACATCTCTAAGAATGGTGTTTCCACTGCCGTGGGATGATTTTACCCTCTAGGCACTGGGAAAGACTCTGAATATTTTTAAATATTATTTTGAAGAATAATCATGTGGCCACATAATGTGAGATGGATTGGGAAAAAATACTATAGAAAGCCAATTGAATAGAAAAAACATAAACGTAGCCTAATCATGGGAGGCTGAAGCCTGAAATGAGGCTGTGCCAGTGGAAATCAACATAAAATAATGTAAGACATGATAAAGATTTGATTCTGGACATGAAATTGTAGGGAAAGGTAGAATCAAAGATGGCCACACATTTCAAGTCCAGGTAGACAAGAGAATAACAGCATCATCTACAAAATCACAAAATTCTGTTTGTCTAGGAGAAATATATCCTCAGCTTTCATTCGTATGTCATACACATATGTCTATATAACCATATAGTGTTGAGGTTTTACGGATTAGTTTCTATTATATATTGCTAAATCTTTGTGTATGTATCTCATTTCATAAGGTTAAACTAATCCTGATTACAGTATATGACCTAAGGGGAATTTTTTTTTCTGGAAAAAAAAAAAAAAAGGCTAAAGATTTCCTGCATGGTCTTTCAATAAATCTTAAGATTAGTTTACTGGGTACTGTCAATCCATTACAATGTTGAGATTTCTCCTGTGCTTTAAAAAAAATCATTTTGGTGAAATGAGATAATATCACTTGAAATTTTGATGTTTCATCAAGAACTGGGAGTCACAAATAAAACATGTAAATATGAAACAATATATACCACCACTTATTTCCCTGGGAAGCATTTTGAGAAAACTTTACTCTAAAAAAATAAAAATAAAAAATTATGTAACTGCTGTCTTCAATAACTTTAAAAAGACGTTCGTAACAGAAAAGAGTTAACTTTAAAAGCTATTCCACAGAAAATGACACAGCATACAAATAACAGATTTTACTTTGAAATGTAAATATAAACTAGAATAATCTTGATTACAGAGAGACAAAAATCATGTCTCAGTAGAAGAAAATTCTTTGGTTAAAAATAGCCAAATTGCTTTTCTCTCATATCCTAAAGACATGAAATTTATTTTCTTAAATCTACTTTTTAGAAGTATTTGGATTCCAAGTAAAGAACCTCACTTTTTTTTCTCTTTAAATAGAAACAACTAAAGTAAACCTCACTTATAATGGCATCCTGACTTATGCCAAGCATTGGCTAGGTACTAAGCTCTTGTTCAGGAACAATTTTGCATCTCTTTTTGGATAATTGCTTCCTCTTAAGGAAGTGTGCCTCTTTCCAAACCATACAATGAAATAATTATTTTAGTATACTTGTATTTTTCCAAGACTACGACCTCATTCCATTAAGCAAAGGGACAAATTTCTGATCAACATTTCTTACCTGGATGTCATTGTTTCTTTTTAAGGACACATTTGCTCTTTAGGGTGTTATTTACATTAGTAAATGATATACCTTTTCTCCTATAAAACTAATTAGAAATAATCTTTTTAGGATTAAAAAATGACTAGATGGTGCTAACAGACAGATTGTCACACATGCCAGGGGAATTTGTAGCTATACTTACTTTTCTGGAATCTATTTGGTAGATGATTTTAAGGTTTCTCTGTCTAAATGTCTTCTTAAATTAATCAGGTGCTTGAGGTCTCTAACCAAGGAACAAGTACGCCTCCTTCTCCTCTTCTTTTTTCCCTCCTTCTCTTCCTCCTCCTTCTCTTAACACAGGTAGTTGACTTTGAACAACACAGGTTTGAACTTTGCACGTTCACTTACACAGAGATTTAATTTTATTTTAGTAGGTTTTTTTTCCTTGCAAAAAGTTTTATTGTTTTCACTTGGCCCAAGACTTGGGACAAGGCTCCAGAATGGTTAAAATGCTGCATAGTTGCTGCAGGGAAAGGATTAGGCAGAAGCCCTGACATCGGGGCCTCTGAGCTCCAGAGGCTCAAAGCTGCACTGGAGCCCCCCCCCTTTTTTTTTTTGGTAATTTTATTTTATTTTTTCAGTGTTCCAAGATTCATTGTTTATGTACCACATCCAGTGCTCCATGCAATATGTGCCCTCCTTAATATTCACCACCAGGCTTTTTTTTTTTTTTTAATTTATTTATTTGATAGACAGAGACCACAAGTAGGCAGAGAGGCAGGCAGAGAGAGGAGGAAGCAAGCTCCCTGCTAAGCAGAGAACCCGATGTGGGGCTCAAGCCCAGGACTCTGGGATCATGACCTAAGCCGAAAGCAGGGGCTTTAACCCACTGAGCCACCCAGGCGCCCCTTCACCACCAGGCTTTTAAAGAGATACTCGCCCAGCCCAGCCTGGGAACCACCCAGCCTGTGGAGCATAGTCAGGTGGTTGCCCTCTTCTTGATGAGTTTCACCTTCTCATCCAGGAAGTGGTTCTACGGGAAATCACAGAGACAGAGGAGTGTGTGAGGCAGAATCCGGGGCACGCGGATCCCAAACAGCTTGGCTCAGGTTCTTCCCAGGGCCATGGCGGCTTTTACAGCATCCAGGGTTTTAACCCACTCATTTTGGGATGGTTTTTGCATGTCCTGGAATAGGGCGTGACCATCCCTGCTGGTTTTGCATCTTCAAGAGCCCCTCAGTGCCCTCCCGCTTCTCCTACCCCACCTCACAGAAGAACGGCCCACACCATCCAGACCCATGTTATTGAGGCTGAAATAGAAGGCCAAAGAGAGGTAGGTGCAGGAGGCCCGCTGACGCTTGTTGACCAGGTGGCTGGCAGCAGCCTCCACCTCGGTGGAATAATTCTGATGAATCTGGGAGTTCACGGTTGCTCAGCAAGAGGGAAATAAGCTCAAAAAATGGTATTGACTAGTCCCAGAGGCAAATGATGGCTTGAGATTATGATTTCAACGGTGGTGACTGGAAAAGAGTTAGGAGGGTGGCCCGAGGCTGGAAGAAGGGATGTTGATGATAAAACACACAATATGTGCTAACCAATTGTTTGTATTATTGGAAAAGGCTGCCAATCAACAACGGGCTATTACTATTTAACAGTAGTTAAGTTTTGGGGGAGTCAAAAGCTATGCAGTGATTTTCGACTACAGGGGCTGGCACTGTAATTCTCACGCTGCCCAAGAATCAGCTTATTTCCCAACTGCCACTCTGTTGACTCATTGCTAGTGACTGCTTATTCTTTTTCCAGAGCAACCCCTATGTATCTCTTTTGTAACAGTTCTTACACTTGTAATTAGTTGTTCATTGTCTATCTTTGCCATGAACAGTAAATCCAGGAAGGCAATAATGGTCTTTTTTGTTCATCACTGAATCTCCTGTGTTTATCTCAGTGTCTGACGTGTAATAAGTGCTCAATAAACATTTGTTGAATGAGCTGATGAGTTCTTAACCTTAGAGACACATTTCTAAGCTTAATTAACTTAATTTGATTTAATGTAGAAGTCTTTACTTCCTAGTAGTTCCTGCTTTCTGGGAAGTATTATCTCCAACATACAGAATAATTTGATTCTTCTGATTAAAATTATGTTGGGTAGACTTACTTCACGGGAAGGTGAAGATATGGATTACCCTAGATTAATCTGATTTTTTTTAAAACAGAATCACCCAATGCAAACCATCATTCAATCCATTCCCTCAAGTATTTATTGAGCTACTACTATGTATTAGTTATAGGCTTATAGGCTTATAGGCTGAATACTGTATTAAGTTTCCTAGAGCCGTTGTCATAAATGACACACACAACAGAAATTCTCTCACAGTTATGGAGGCCAGAAGCATACACCCTCCTAAGGCTCTAGGAAAGAAACCTTCCTAGTCTCTTCTGGGTCCTGGAATCTCCAGGCATTCCTTGCCTTGTGCCTGCTTATCTCCACAGTCTCTACCTCTGTCTTCACATGGACTTCTCTTCTTTGTCTTCTCTTTTGTCTCTTTGTCATTGGATTTGGGTCCACCCAACTAATACAGGGTGACTGATATCCTTAACTTATTTGCACCTACAAATTCTCTCTCTCCCTTTTTTTCTGTAGGGGCAGAGAGAGGGGTAATGCAGATGTCATCATTCAACTTACTATAGATACAATAGTGAATAATAAAATCCCTGCCCTCATGGAATTCGTTAAAAAAAATTACAAAAGAAGTGATTTCAATAAAACATGATAGAAATTTATTGGTAGAGGTAGTACAAGGGTCTGTGGGAACATAAGTCTGTGAACCTAATTAAATCTAAACAGTCAGAGAAAAGCTTCCCAAATTATGTGATGTTCACATAAGAGGACTGACTAGGACTTGACCATGAAAGAGAGTTTGGCACTGGAAGAAATTCAGCAAAGTTAGTGAATGATATTAATCTGGAGATACGTATTAAGAGCCATTTGTAAAGAGCCTTGTGAACAAAGTTAAGGACTATAGATAGCCTTCATCCTGAGATAGAGCTCCGTGACTGGCCAACACTAATATGATAAAAAGACAGAGATTATCCCCATTAAGGACCAAGAGCTGCAGCACAGGTCATGAGTGTCCTTCTTATTTTCAAAGGCAAATCTTGTTCTTCCCAATATTTGTAGTCTTTATGGATAACACAGTATCATAATAAAATTGCTCTGAGAGGTTGTGACAGGCATTTAATTAAACATTCTCATTTTACAGACCTGACACCAGAGTCAAGCAAAATGGATTGAGGTCCCACAAAAGCACTGGATCTAGCCGTTTGTTCTGTTAGTGAAAATGTTCATGTAAAATATTGGCATCAGCATGGGCCTGGAGCCTGGCAAATCAGAGCTGATTGCCAGCTTCCCTGTGTACAAGAAGTGTGACCTTATACAAATACTATAACCACTTAAACTAGGAATAATAGTAGTACCTACCTATTAAGATCATTGTGCAGAATAATGCTGAATTTGTGCAGAATAATGCTGAATTTGAAGTACTAAGCATAGTGCTCGAGGAGAGTTTATTATGAAACAAATAGTGACTGCTGTTGATGATGATGATGTTCCTAATATTTTCATAATCATCCCAGCCCCATAATCCATGGCATTTTACTCCCAGTATAATTGTGTATCACCTTATAGGCTCTTATTTTCAAATGACTTATATATTTATATATAGTTGAGCTTTAAACAACATGAGGGTTAGGGACACCAACCACCCCCATTGCCCTATGCAGTCAAAAATCCACATACAGGGGCGCACCTGGGTGGCTCAGTGGGTTAAAGCCTCTGCCTTCGGCTCGGGTCATGATCCCAGGATCCTGGGATCGAGCCCCATATTGGGCTCTCTGCTCAGCAGGGAGCCTGCTTCCCTTCCTCTCTATCTGCCTGCCTCTCTGCCTACTTGTGATCTCTGTCTGTCAAATAAATAAATAAATAAATATCCACATACACATTTTGACTCCCCCAAAACTTAACTACTAATAGCCTACACTATTGACCAGAAGTCTTACCAATAACATAAAGTCAATTAACACATACTTTGTATGTTATATGTATTATATACTATATTCTTGCAGTAAAGTAAGCTAGAGAAAATAAAATGTTAAGAAAATCATAATAGAAAATACACTTACAATTCCATGCTGTATTATTTTTTTTTAAATGTGCATATAAGTGGACCCATGTGGTTCAGACTTGTGTTGTTCAAGGGTCAACAATATGTTAATCTTCAAAGAATAGTGTCTAGGATTTCTGGTGCAGAAGTTAAGAAACAATTACACAGGCATATGCATTTTTCAAAGTGTCACAACTTAATATTCTGTTATTCAATTAAAATTTTAATTGAAGCAAAGTTCATAAATATGTAATTACAAGGGTGAAAAAGAAGATACATTAGTAAAACTGGCAATTTGCTAAGTAATTATTTAAGTTAAACAACACAGTGTTCTATAATAAAGTAATCTGATTTTCAAAAGGCCCAATTACATAATCTTCTCCTCCATCTGAATTTTGAATATACGGCCCCAATAAATTATTTGCTACCTGGCTATTGTGAAAATATAAGATCCAGTTTTAAAACTCTTGAACTATATTATATATTTCACAAATACAACAGTTTTGCTAAGTAAATGTTTTCTTTTTAAATGCCATCTTCTTTATCTTCAAAGAGTTAATGTTGTTTTCTGTAACATCTATTCTTTATAATTTGTTATTCAATAATTTTCAGTGTGAAAATGTGACATTTTAGAGCACACATTAATTCCCGTAATATCAGTGCTATTTTGAAGATTAGGAAATTCATTGAGGACCTAATAAAACATCTTCACATTATTGGATAAGATGCAACACTTTAACTTTTATCTGGACAGATTATGAGCTAAAAGAAATAGATGCCTGAATATATCTTAATTAAATCATACTGATGAAAATCTAATTCCAAGGTTTAATAGATTTCTTTCTGAAACCTGAACATAAATGATTTTTAATTTTATTTACATTTAGATTTCTCAAAAAGCCTTTTGAATGCCATGACTGGTTTCTTACTCAACAATAGCTTTCAATGTTCAGATATTTTCTAGTAGATATGTCCTTTTTTTTGAGGAAGTTACTACTCTGGAAATAAATTTGCACATAGCACTGCATACTTGGTTCCCAAAAGAAGATCTACTTCTGTGAAAGTCCTGAAGTATCCAAGTTTAATAAGTTGTTGTATTAGAAAATTAAATGTTTTTCGGTTATATTCTTTCTTTGGTTCAGTTTTCTGTGTATAAATGATTTGACTAATAGATTTTTACAGTAATCAAAATAAAAATCAAGCTTTATTCTAGTTAAAGGAGATTAAGGGACTGATTGACTCAATATTTTAGAATATTGGTAATTAACTGAATTATTACTTCAAGGTATAGCATAAGGAGAAATGAAACAAAAATCAGAAGGTTGAATTCTGGTGACGATCATGTGTAGCACTGGGCAAGTTCTTTACCTTCTCTGGGCCTCAGTTTTCTTGCCTCTGTTCCTAAGCAACAGTTCCTATCCTATTCAATAAAAAATAAATCTGATTAAAACTTCAATAATACACAAAATAAGAAGTGCCAATTAATTAATTGAACTAATATATTTTAAAAGATTCCTGGGAAGTAGTAAAAGCGTCCAATATAGTTTTAGATAGTTTTGTCAATGAAGAATTAATATGTTGATACTATATGTTATCTCTTCTCTTCAAAAAAGGAAGCTTTCAAATGTCATTTTTTTCAATTACTGCTAGACATCTAAGAACTTACTATGTACACCCTTGTGCTGTAGAGTGAGAGTTCTTAAATTTAGTGTTTGAATTAAGCTCCATGAAATATAAAAAAGCTCATTCTTAACTGAATTATGCAGTAGCCTTTCCACTTTGTGGAAATAGACACCAAAGAGTGGGTAAAGCCTAGTCTGTTGATCAAAGTGTTTTAAGGAAATAAATTAGCAATTACATAAACAAAATCCTTTTAAGTCCATCTGCTAATTTAAATTTGCAACAAATATTTAATCCTAAAATGTGGGATACTAAGAATCCATCTACTTTATTTGTATTTTTCTGAAAAAGAAGAAAAAGTGATGTTGTGGGTTATGACCTCAACCTTCAGCCCTTACTTTAAGTTTGCATCCTGTGTGCCAAATAAAAGCAAATACAGTATGGATTTTTGGTGTCCATTACTATATTTTCAAGTACATGCTAAGTTGTAAACGAATTTTGGTAGTGAAATGTCACCCAGGGAAATTTTAATATTGTATTTGTGTTTCAGCTTCTGACATGGCGGCCGAACAGGGACAGATTCTCGTGATAGCCACTGCAGCTGTTGGGGGATTTACTCTCCTCGTCATTCTTACTTTGTTCTTCTTAATCACTGGGAGGTAACTAAAGCATACCAGATGATTACCTAGATTTGTGAATAACCATTCTCTTATATACTTTGTATTCATCCGCTTTTCAACGTAACAAACCACGTCTGAGAGAAAAGGGGATCAGGGGAGATTCTGCTCTGAATGAAGTTTGTACGATAACAGAACCACCTGGATAGTTCTCTGTTATCAATACACTTCTGAATATGAAAGCAACTAATGATTAGATTAAAACACTTTGAAAGCTATGAATGATAAATTATTACTCAATTAAATTACTTCTGAGGTTTTCCTTTGCCACATTCAAATTATCCCATGAAAGGGATTTTTCTTGGGGGAAAAATAATTCAACAGAGAATTTATATAAAAGCTCTTTATAAACTTAGTGTTATAGAATGTATTGTATTTATTCATTAAATAGTGAAAGGATCTATATTAGAATTATATTAATTGGTTTTATAAACCCGGTATTACTCCACTTTAGTGTAATAAGGATGAAAATTTAGAGTAACAATAAATTTAACATAACAAAAGACCTAGATTGGAATCCTGACTAGCTGGTCAAAGTGCTTCATCCATCTAAAACTTTTATTTCTATTTTTGAACATATTTGGTATAACAATGAATTAAAACCATTTATTGGTTTTTTGATATATTGGATTGTTACCATGAGCCAAGTACTGACAATACAGAGATGTGAGTAAAGATAGTATGTATGAAATCAGATAAAAGAACAAGTAGTATTTCTTATGTAAGCCTTGATATTAAGCCTCAACAGGCCTTTGTCAGATATTGTCAGTATATTACATCATATTTTTATTCCCACAACAGGAACAATAATTCCTGCTAGAATATCAGTAGGGGCACAAAAGAATACCTCAAGAGTTTTCTTGATAATCTGAAAAACACACACATTTCAGAAAACCAATGTCATGATTTAAAAGTGCAATAAGAATGCCAGCCGAAAACTGTGCATCCATGAGGACACCAGCCAAAGTACGCCATCTCAACTGGAAAATGTTGTTATTTGATAATAATCAGAAATGACAAAGAGCTACCTTCAGGGGCAATAGTTCGGTGAACTATAAACACCCTTTGTTTTGTTCATTTTAAAACTTGCCTTATGTATCAATATTTTATTAAAATTAATTTTAAAATTATAGAGGATATACATGCATGGAAAATTTATTACCTACAATTTTAGAGCAGGCTAAAGGTGCAGATCAATAAATTCACAAGTATTTAGAAGGCAGTTGTCAAAGGTGGGTCCCTCCCTGACTGTAATTGGTACCCATTGGAGGTGTCAGATTTAGTTGTAACAAACCCACTTTTATAGAACTTATCAAGGAAAAGAGAAATACATGAATATTGTAATGTGGTTGAGTTGAAATGGTGAAAATGGTGACTTCTTTATGACATTAATTGTCAAAGGGACACATTTACCCATGTGTACTTAAATATTTTCTGAACTAATAGGCCTAGTATTGCTCTTATAATAGAGAGTATCTCAGAGTCTCTTGTGTTGGGAGACTGATTAGATGATAGAAAAGTCATAGCTATAGTAATAAGAAAAAAGAAAAATATCTAATGAAAGAATGCAGGAAATACTGATAAATTAATCGTAATAGAAAGGACTAGTTTGGGCATGTCCTGGTGACATCACCAGACACCATTGCCCGGAGCTCTCCTATTTCTCACTCCCTTTATACCTCATGCTAACCTCTGACAGCTCCTGCCACCATCACAGCTTTTACAACTTTTAGTGGGCAAATGGTTAAACCAACTAACCATTTGGTTGAAAACAGAATATTCAATATAATATCCTACAAATACTAAACAGGACCTACAAAATCCTTAGTCATTAGCAGGGGAGAACTGGTTATAAAAACAACAGCACCAACAACAACAGAAAGAAGAAAACTAAACCCTATGCATCCTGGTGGAGGTCTAAACTTGTTTGCCAGAAAAAAACAAATCAAAAACCCACAAACACAAAAAAAACAAAACCAAAATCCAAAAATAACAACTTAGAGTTTTTGTGATCCTATCTAGGACTGTCTTGCAGGAAGAGGGATTAAACACAGTTTTGGTGCATGGAAAGTCACAATGACAATTAGGTTAAAAAAAAAAAAAATACCAACACTTAATGTGTTGCTATATGTTTAACAAACCTTTAGTCCTTAGGCTAAATCAGTTTGCCCTAATAAACTTGAGAGCTGGGCTCAAATGTTATCTTTATTTGGGATTTCTGAAGCAGAATTTGAATATCACTTAAAAAGATAATTCAAAGATAAAAGAAAAATTTGTACTAAATTATTTTCAGCTTTTACTTTCCATGTTTGCCAGCTTATATGACATTAGAAACTACTTTACTATTCTACATCCTGGGGAAGACAATTTCAATTACACAAGATTAAAAAAAAAAATTCATTTTGAAGTATCCCTTAAGCACTTTGATAAGGGGAGTACTCATTGGAAATTATTCTGTAAAAACTCTAAGACATTTCTGAATAAATATTCAATTTGCCATAGGGTTTGAGGACAAATTCACATTGAGAGATTGGATTATATACCACAGATGTATTCTGTTTAATCATTTGGAATTAGAAATTTGATGAACTGTCGAATCATATGGATGCTGATGAATTTAATCATGTTGAAGAAATCATGCAAGATAAGCATCTCCCCTTTCTTAGAGCACGATCATCCCAAGAGAGAATGGAACACACCTCTACCAAATTTCTGACATTAAAAAAAAAGAAATCATGCTCTTTAGCTATGAAACTAGGAGAAAGTTGTCTAAATGCCTGAGATTTTTGACTCAAAAAACATGTTCTCACTTTGACTTTTAATGCTTTTTGCCAGCTCTATTAGAAGTTATATAAGGAAGGATATGTTGGTTATTTCTGATTATAGAATATTCTCTAAGATTCCTATCATTTGGATTAATCAGTTCACTTGGGAGTATTTTATTCTTATTTAGGGTTAATTTCGATGTATATAAAAAACCTTGTATGGAGTATTTTCACATGTTATAAAGATTTTCATTAAAAATTGGCCTTTATGATAAGAACTTTGCCTATGGGTGATAGATATTTTAGTTGGTTTTGATTCTCATTCAGTTCTAAAAATAAGATTCTATTTACCTTTTTAAAAGGTGCCAGTGGTACATAAAGGCCAAAATGAAGTCAGAAGAGAAGAGAAGAAATCACTTACAGCAGAATGGGCATTGTAAGTAGTACAGTGACTCTTCCATTGTTTTACATTGTTCCAGCCCTCAGGACTTCATTTTAGACTTATATCCACGGAGTTGAGAAAATCTAAAAAAGTGTACTTCCAGCCTTAAGAGTTTTCATCTGGTTTCCAAGTTTGTTTGTGGAAATTGCACCTGCTTCTCATTAAATGACAGTACTTTTTTACTAATTCTGCTTGCTGGAAAACACAAAGACTGAATATGCTAAAAATACAAGATGACTGCTTATATCTAGTCATTTTCCGCTCACAATGGCTCCTGAATGTGAGTTGGTTTTATTTAGTAGAGCATTAGCCATAGAAATAGTAAGGAATTTTTATTCCTTCTTGTAGGGATTGTCATTTTAAACATATAACAAATCAATTTACAATTCATTAACACTAAAAAAGAAAATCAGCTCTTTAACTTTTAGAATATGTATGAAATCCTTGAGCTGACTACAAGGTTATATTCATTTGTAGAATCTCTTCCCAAGCAAGCTATAATTACCACTATAGTTGGTTTGATAATTGCCACCCTCTCCTCCCCAACGCCCACCTACACCTCCACATCCAAATGGCAAATTACTTTGTCAAGACAGTTTCTCTGTCGTGAGACTCTGAATTAACAAGAAAGGGATATTCTCTAATTAACCGCAATATAGAGATAATGTGTGAGGCACATTGTTTAACTATTTAAATTCATCTTTACTTCAAGTTGAGCAAAAAGAATAAGGGACTTTTCAATCTATACCACTTGCTGAAGAGGGCAGAAAGGATTTAAGTGATGGTTTAGGGCTATTTCGGAGGCTCACAGATTTTTCAGGGGTCTGCAGACTATCTGCATAGAATGTTCCCTCCTCCCTCACCCATGTTCTGACTCAGAGGAACCATGGTAGGGCCAAGACACACAGTTTTAGCACGGTCTCCCTAGTTGCTCTTTTTTCACAATACGTTTGAGGCTCGCTGCCCTGGCAGAGAGCAGAATGCTGACAGCCACTACCAACCATGAGATGAGCTGGAAACACTGTGAACAGTTGCAGAAAACCGGATCCAAACACCTGGACAGATGACATACGCCGAGAAACCTTAAGATTCACTGCAGGGCATTTAGTACTGAAATGCAGAGGGAAAAGATGCTCCTGAGGTATTTGTTATCAGTTTCCCAACTAGCAGTTTAGCTTAAACTAAACCAGGTGGGCCCAGCAAGAAGCAGTGAAAATAACCATAAGCAGCCAAAGAAGTAAAAGAAAGATAACAAACAGATGTTTAAGAAGACATGGATAAGTTAAATAAGTAATGAGATAGTCAAAACTGGAGCTAAGTGGTTTTTTCCCCTAGACTGCATATACTGTGTTTACAAAAAAAAAAATGTGATATTAATGCCATAAATCCAATTAGACACCACTAGTCATTCTGGGAGTAGCCACTGGATTTGTGTTTAGATTTTTCAATCTGAAAACCACAATTCCTATTAAGTTATAAAAATATCTGTTCTCTTTTCTTCCAATCTAAACTTTGAGAAGTCAAGAAAAGCACAGTACTTCAGAATCATTGTCAGGTCTAAATATACCTAGAATGCTTTATTGGCGTTATTTTGGGAAGTACTAATCTCCTCATGGGTGCATATCTGGTAGCAGGAGACAGTAGGCAAAAAGTAATGAAAGAAGGCAACAAGCGTAGAATTCATGAAGGAAATTCTGCTAATAGTGGGCATTTCATCACCTCCTCTAAACTCACTTTATTACTTTTTCTTTGTTTGCTTTTGAGTTGTTTTTGCAAGAGCATGTTTCTAAGGAAACCTAGCAAACACTTAACTAAGGGTATTATATGGTTTTCAAAATCAAAAGCAACAAAACTAGTATCATCCATCCACTATGCCACAAATTTGTGTTGATATTTTAATCCCTACTAATTCAAATTTAATAAAGGTTTGCTGTGTGATTATTACCTATAAAACCATACTTCAGGCATTTGGAAAGATATGTGTAAGAGATGATCTATCCTTCAGAAACTAGCAATCTAATCTAGAAAACTGAAACCAATCAGCAAAACCAAGGAATATCCACAGGCAGTCTGACTTCTTTACATACTGGAAGAAATTGTGAATGAATATATAATCACACATTCAAGATTTCCAGGCATCCCTATTCATCATCCTAACTTCCAGTGGACTGTGAGCACTCCATCCCTTTCAAAGAGAGTAGGGGCTACACAGCCAGTGACCAGATTTGGACTTTAGATCCCCACCCTTAACTCCAGAATAGGTAGGGGTGGAGGGGGGGAATTCTTTCCAGGATCATGTGACTATGGAAGCAAACCCAGGAACAGGAGGGGCTCCATTGTCATTGTCCATTGCTGTGCCATAGGGTCTGTTCTTCATTGCCTGAGAATTTCTGGACTGAGGAACGTGTTTGGAAAATCCAGTGCTTAGTGCTAGTACAAAGGGTCCAGGAGGAACACTAACAGGTTTGCTTGTTTGGGGGGGGGGGGAGTCTTTTCTTTTTCCCCCATGTCCAGAGCTAGATCAGGTATGCAATGTATGAGTTGTTATTGAATAAGTGAGCTGATTAAATATTTTACAGAGATATAATAAATATGTTTTCTGGAATCTATCATCTCACTCTCTGTTATACTACCAGGTTGTTTTACATTAACAGGTAAATAAATTTTTTATTTTAAGTACTCAAGACTTAATGGGGGGTGAGGAGAAGAGAAGTGAATTTAAATAATTAATAAGAATGACTACTTTAGTATGTCAATCCTTGTTTTAAACATACACAGTATGTGTAATCACTGAACTATTTTAAACTAAATCAATCTTTTATTTTGTTGCAGTACGTTTCCCAGGAATTAAAACTTACATAGATCCAGATACATATGAAGACCCATCCCTAGCAGTTCATGAATTTGCAAAGGAGATTGATCCCTCAAGAATTCGCATTGAGAGAGTCATTGGGGCAGGTAAACACAAAGTCTGTATTTTTGAAGATAAGATTCCTTGATGGTTTTGTGACTGGTTTATCAACGTAATATTTTAAATCTTAGTAGTTTTAATCATTGAAAACTTTAAAGAACTGAAAAGTAAAATTATCTTATATATGTTATTTTTTAAATATTGTAAACATGTAAATTCATTTTCTAAGCAATGAGAGAATTCACAAATGTTATTTTTAATTCCTGTAGTCTTCTTTCAATATGGAGATAACTTACAATGAAACCAAAGTGATGCAGAAATTTATTTTGAAGATGCAACTTCAGGAGTTTTTCATAAGTTACTATAGATTGACTCAGGTCCCAACGTCTATAGACATATACTATAATTAGTATTTATACTGAGGACCTTGAGGCTCTGCAAGATCCAGAAGTGTTCTGAAAATCATTGAGGATAAAATTAGCTTCAATATAATGTTTTATGTCATTTCAAAGCTAATTAGTGATTTTCCCTATGTAGAATGTTCAAATAGAACACTATTTTATACAGCTGTTCTGGATAAACACAACTTTGTTGTGAATTGGCTCCCAGAAGCTAACTCTGTACATTACTTAGGACAGAGACTAAGCTATTGTAACAGAGACCCCAGAATATTTAGTCCTTTTTCAAATCTTTGACCTAAGATGTATAGTCCATGTTAGCAGAGGAGCTGTTATTCAGGAAGTCTTGAAAGGACAAAGTTCCTTTCACTCTTTGCTCTGGCTTCCTTTAGTCTAAAGTCCTCCTCTGAATGGCCAAATCCTTCCAGCCTATTAGAAGGAGAAGGAAAAAGTTCAGTCATTGGGGTGGGGGGCGGGCTTTGTCTTTAAGGTAATAACATGGAAATTGCAAACATGTCTATTCACATCTCAATGGTCCAAATGCGATTACCTGGGCCCAAAGAGAGAGAGTTTTGGAATATAATCTCTGACTAGGCAGCCATGCATGCAGCAAAGAAGTAAAGGGAGAAGTGTAAGTAGAGAAGGGAGACTGGATCCTGAACAAGGGAATTGGTCTCCCCTAGATACTGGTTATCTGTGGAATCCTTTGGAGACAGCAGACATACCAAAGTATGGCCATTCCAACTAGGTACCGTGTCTTCGCAAAGCCCAAAGAAAGCGGTGATTATCTTTTGTCTCTTTCTAAAGCCCTTCTTCACCAGAGGGCCAGCTGCACAGTCTGCAGGGACCAATGCAAAATGAAAATGTCAAGTCACTTGTTAAAAAGTTACTAAGAATTTCAAGACAGTGACATCAGAGCTTTAAGCAAATGACAGGGTCCGTCTAAACTCAAGACTCTGTATGACTGTTCCTGTTAAGTGGAATCTGTTCCCTGAATACACAGAAATCTAGCCCTGCACAAGAATTCCAGAGACATTTGGAGAGAGCCCTCCCTTATATCACTTTATTCCCTAAGCACAGTGAATCATCTCATCTCCTGCAAGGCCAGATCTTCCTTTGAAAGCTGACACAAGGGGCCTATACACTTAATCCTAATGCTCACAGCTGCAGAGGCTATCTTATCAGAAAGATGAAGAACCTGGAATGAAACCAGATTCTCTATTATCTTCTGTTGAACATAAAACACATCAATGGGCATTAAAGGTATAATTGAAAGAGTAATTGCATTATATTCATTTAGTTTGGGGATTCATTTACTTAAGACAGCAGAGAAATAGAGGAGAGAGGAAGCCAAATAATCCCACTGCACCCTGCACTTGGCCTTCATCTTCTGGTCCCCAAGAAAAAGTGGTATGTCCTTTTGTACTTCAGTGTTCACGCCTCATGTAGATTCAGTAGAAGCATTTTCCATTATAGCCCTTGATGCACAAATTAAATGTCAGTGTCTGAAATCATAGTGTTGAGAAATAAAATCAAATATCTAAGTGTTAACAAATAAATAAATTATTTTCATTTTTAGTTTTTAGATTTCCTTCAGCCAACATGTAAATTTTGCCCTAAAAAAGTAAACATATTGCCAAAGCAAATGGTAACTGTTAAAGAGACTCTTACTATCATATTCCCCCTACCTTGTCTAACCTCTAATATGTTCTATTGGGATACCTCTCATTTGGCAAAGACAGAATATCTAAACCATATAATCAACCCTATACATCAATGTCTCCTTTTTATATTTATTCAACTTTGATTATTTCAACTTTCAAGCAATATGCTGTCCATCTTCAGAAAAATCATAAAAGTGCTTTATGAGACAAAGTTTTAGCATAACGTTCCTCTTTGCATTCCTGGCTAGTAGGACTTTGTTAATTAACCCCTTTATGTCGTATTCCTAAAACTCTATTTGTGTGTGGAAAAAACTAGTGAATGTGTGGACATTTCTCATGGCAGCAGAGTGAAAAAAGCACGGTTTGGTCAAACTAAAGAAAAATTAATAGAATTACGTTAACATCTATGACATAATTATATAACTGGTTACTTGCCCAATATTTTACTGTAAATATTTTCCTTAGGTGGTCTCATATCCTTTAGTTTTTCCCCACCTATTTAATTGTTTCTTCTCAGTCTCCTACTTTCTCATCATCTGTGTGCATTAGGTATTCCCCTTGGAAATCTAAATTAAATTACTTAAGTGGCAGTGTAGACACGGGACAGAGGTGTGTTGGAGTGGGTGAGATGGGAGAGAGGCAAGATACCAGGTCTTAGCAATTGTCAGGAGAAAGATATTTAGGCCTCATTAAAGCATTGCACGTAAGGAGTAGCCATAGAGAGGATACCTTTGTGTAATCCACACAGAGGATATCTTTGTGTAATAGGAATTCACAGTTCATTACTGAGGAAAAATCAGTAAGACCTATGTGGCTTTTGGTGAAAAAAAATTTTTAAATGCTGTTCTGGGCTCTGTCCAGAGTAGTGAAATGTTCCAACACTATGCAAAGAGCCTACAGAGTTAGACTGTGGGTGGGCAACAGCTATAGTTGGTAGGCCTCTGACTTCTGGGGTTCCTTTAGTGGGATTAGATTATGGATGAAAGAGAAAAAAAGATGAGGGTTGGTAAAGCCTGTGCTCCCTACAGGCTCATGCTCTTAATTCAGATCAGGTCTAGATAAGTGTGAGTGTTCCAATTTGAATAGTTCCCAAAGTTGACTTGAATTTGGAAGTTAAGTTGAAACCGAGCTTTGGAGTCAAACAAAATCAAGTTCAGTAGTGATTCTGCGATTTAACAGTTGCATGATTTGGGCCAAATTCTGGGCTTCAATTTCCTCGTCTGTAGAATGGACATATACTGCCTACCTTCTGGGGTTGTTGCCAGACTTAATTGAGATATACATGTATAAACACCTGGCATTCAGCACAAGGGATGCAACAAATCATCTTGACCTGTCTCCTTTAGTGTGTTTTATCACTGAAGCCTTAATATAAATTGATACCTCCTTTGTAAAAATTGAATTTTAACCCTTGGTAACAATAATGCTTACCCTAACTACTTCCCTTTGGAGATTCTTTAATTCTGATGACAATGAGGATGATGATGATGATGACTAACACTTATTCAGCACCTACTCAAGGCCTGGCCCCGGGTTAAGTGCCTTTTACATATTTCCTTGTAAAACTGTCATAATAATTCCATGAGGTAGGAAGTATGATTCTCATTTATAGATATAGAATGAGGTGAAGAAAGAGTAAGTGACTTGTTCAACATTATAAGTCTAGGTAGTAGAAGGAAGACCTGGAGTTAAACCCAAATTTGACAGACCCTCAAAATTATTTCTGAGGCCAAAGAAATAATGCTTCAAATAAATAAAGAAGTAGACCATTAAACATTTTCATGGTGGGGGTGGAGAGACACTGTTTTGTGCAAGGCTGTCACATGCTGCCGGCCAATGGGTCCTATTAGAATTCTTTTCCTTGCGTTTTGCTCCAAAGAACAAATGTCATTCTAATGCCAGTATTGTCAAATGCCTTTTATTGCTTGTATTTACATTTCTAAAATTTGCCTTCACCTTCTTAAATAAAGGTATGCCTTTCTAGAATATTAAAAGCCCTAATTTAACTAATGATAAGATTATTCAGAATAGGTAAAACATCTTTGAGCAACTGACTTATCAATGTAATTCAAATGAACTGTTTCAGAGAAAAATTAGCAAATCTCATGTTGGTGCAATAAATAGCATCTTTTTTTTTTTTTTTTTAAGAATGCTTTCCAGGCTTCTAATTGGGAGACATAGTATATAATCATTAAATATTTCTTAAATTAGTTGTTAAAAAATGAACCCCAAAATAGCTACATTAAAGTTTTAAGAAAGAAAAAAAATGGGAAATGTTTTAATCTGTAACATTTTTTAACATGTACTGAGAAATGTTTGTTAAATGGCTAATATCTACTTACAAAAGGCATGGTGCTGATTTTTTTTTTTTCATATTAAGTCACTATGCTTACAAAAACATGTAATCAACCTGTCTTCTACAACCTTTGTCCTGGGATTCTCAACTTTATAACTACCCAAATATTATGTGACAAATCCTTAGAAAACTTACTCAATATCTAGGCTGAATACACACACACACACACACACACACGCACATACACATATCTATATACATACTTAAAATTCTCTAAGTTTCACTATAAATTTTACTTTTTGTTAAATGAGTTTTCTAGGACACATTTTTGTGTGTGTGTGTGTGTGTATCACTATCCTACTTAATAGTGGCAGCTTATCTTTGTTCATCAATACAGGCCTGAATTTCCATGAAAATGCACATTTCCATTTAAATGAAGTGAGCAGCTCAGTTGCATAGGAGACTATCAAGATCATCTATCTTCTTTGACTTTTTGCATCATAAAATGAAATACTGTGGCCAGAGAACTGTAAAACAGAAATTCCCAGGCTAAAAGAACCAAGTCAGATTAGGACAGAATCATTATTTTACACATATCTTGAGTGATAATGAGAAAACTGGTAAACTGAATTTTAATCATGGGCTGGAAAATGTCATCAAAAGGCTCTCCCTTTTTCAGGGCAGTACTGAGCCTAAACCATTATAAGAAAAACTTGCCTTGCTGTATCTGTAATTTTGAAACATTATTCCATTGAAAAAAATCATTCTTGTGTCTCTAAGCCCATAGGGCACCCTCTTATATTTGACCTTCCCTCTTTCCCTAGTCTCAGCGGAAATGCATAGTATCTCCCCGTCATTCATATTCTGTTCCTTTATCTATACAGAACTCATTATTGCCTCTACTATCAGCCTTCTCTTTTCTTGGCTTACTGTCACCATTTTTCTCTTCTGGAATAGTTCAGGAAGTTTTAAGTGTTGGTTTCTCAGCAATCATCTTCAGGTAAAAGAAAGTCAAAAGGACAACAAAAAGGATATAAAAAGTGAATGACAAACCAGTGATTTATTCAGCCTAATATTTGGTTCTGTTATTGCCATTTCCTTTGAGGTCATGGTTGTACTTGCTAATGTGCAAGGCAAAGTGCTTACTTTCCGGGCCCCTTCTAATTCTCTGCTGCCATCCCCCAACTAGCCTTTCTAGAATCTATTCTTTTTTTTTTTAGTCAGCTTAAAGGAACTCTCTCATCCCCTGTATGATGTTTGTTCCTCTTCTGCAACTATATTGTATTTTTTTCAACGTTACAAGAGGAGTGTAGAAAGTTTTCCAAATGTGGTTTCACAATTCACTTTTTATAAGAAGAAGCTTGAGTTTATGGCCTGTTTTTTTTCTTTTTTCTGTATTTGATGAGATGATCTTCTCAAATGCAAATGTTGTTCTTGTCCATCCATTGAAAAGATTTATGGTAGAGATCAGATTAATTTTCTTTTCTATTCTTAGAAGCCCCTTTGCCCAACCAATTAGACTGAAAATAAGATCAACAGTAGATTCTGGCAAGACTTTTGTGCCTTTTACTTAAGAATTTCATAGCATTCTAAATCAAATGATGTAATGAAAGATGGGCTTTATCCATTTTCCCTGGACATTATAATATGAATAAAAGAAACAGACAAGAGCCAGACAGACCCAGGCTTGAATCAATATTACTATTAATTCACTCCATAACCTTTGGCAATTTAGTAATTTCTCAGAAATTTGGTCTGTTCACCTATAAAATGGATTCATAATAATAATAATAAAAATAAAAATAATAATAATAGCTATCTTGTAGGATTAATGTGAAATTTAAAGATGATACATACTGAGGCTCTGTCATACAGTAGACACTCAGTAAAAGGGCAGAAATATGATTATCGGGTTAAAAATAGTTTCTATATTCAGTTGAAATGGCTAAGAGTAATGGCACTCTATACTCAACTCTTAAAATACTTTTGATATAAACATCTGCCCATACAGAATTCTATTGCCAAACCCATAGTAACTCCTTTCTTTGTTTTTCTTTTAATTAAACTCAAAACTTAATTTCCCCCTGTATCTTGTGAAGTTATATTATATGTGTGTTTATGTGTTTATTTTTACTTTAAACTTAACAATCATATGATGAAATGACTTCAACAAAAGAAAATTTATTTCAATATCTTAATGTAAAACCATTGTAAACCAGTCTTATCAATTTATTCCTGGAACATCTAAAAAATTAATAGGTTGATTTATCAAAGATAAGAATATATATCAATTTCATAGACTTTAATTAATTTTATTTACTTGTATTTCAACACTCCATATTTTATTTGGGGAGCCATTTAATGTATATTTGCTATCTTGCACATGCATTTCCTACTCGTGCAAGATGCCTCGTGTTAGCAGTAATTTGAGAAATGGTTGTAAGTAAATAAATAAATGAGTAATTAAGTGAATGACTAGAAGAATATAGAACAATTTCTAAGTAACTCCTTTAAATGACTATGTCTATCTGGTAATCAGCAAAAATGCTAATATGGAGGGTAAGTTAAAGCACAACACAATAAATATGATATAAAATCAAACACATAATATATATAAAGTAAAAGTAAGGAGGAAGAACAAACTTATAGAGAACAATTGTGAATTATAGTAGTTGCAATACTTTATGTTAATAATTGACTTGATAAACCAAACTCTTAGAAATTATTATAGTCCTTTGCATTTGCATAATGAAAAATAGAATCTTAAGGAAAAGATTACATTGTAATTTTACTTTCTATTGTTTGTGTAACAGATGAGGTAATTTTGAAGAATTTTTTAATTACTTACAAAGAACTTAGTAATTTTCCACTTTGATAAATATTTTGATAAATATTGATAAAATATTTGGCAAAATGAAGAAAACTTGACATCTTGTTTTCAAAAAAATACTCCAAGGAGATAGAGGAACTTTGGGTGCATCTTTTATAGAAAGGAAAAAAAAATGATACATTCTTTTAACACAAAGGGCCACAAGAAAACCTATACATCATCAACAATTTTTGTTCCTTATATTTCATTAGTTATCTCTCGCTACATAACAAATCACCCTAAAACTTACAACAATAACATTTATTATCTTAAAGTTCCTATGGGTCAGGAATTCAGACACAGCTTAGTTCCTATAGGACAACTCACAAGGTTACTGTGAAGGTCAGCTAGGGTTATTGTCTCATCTGAAGGTCTCATGTGATGTTCAGATGGGCAAAAATATACTTCAAGCTTATTTATATGACTGCTTCCAGGATACAGTTCCTTGAGGGTTGTTGCACCAAAGGCCTTAATTCCTCACTGCCTGTTGGTTAGAGAACAGCTATGTGGGCCTCTCCAACAGGCTAGCTAATTTCCTTAAAGCCAGTAAGAGAGTCTGCTGGCAAGATAGCATACTACATTGGTGAATAATGAGATGTGAATTAAGATCATAAATCTTATTATATGACTTGCTTATTTCATACTGTAGTTCATTTAGCATGAGATAATTAGTTCATTGTTCGCATAGTGATATTTATATTCTCAGTCTATGTATTTAACTAATGACTTCTGTCTTTGTAGCCTGTCCAAGTTATCTTTTGCTATGTGACAATCCTTCACAAAACTAAATGGTTCAAATAATAGTCATTTCATTTACTCATAATCTCTGCGACAGCATTTTGGTTTCGGCTCTGCTAGAGATGGGGGTTGTCTTCGGGTCTCACCTGGGGTCACTCCTATGAATGTTAGTTCAACGGGACAGAGTTGCTATTAGATGATTGGTCTAGGGGAACCTGGTTCCATATGGCTTCTCCTTCATGGACAGGCCAGGTGTGACAGTCTCAAGGCAAGTGTCCTAAGCAGATAAGAAAAAGAGTTGTAAAGTCCCTTTAGGCCTTGGCCCTGAACTCCTACAACATAATGCTAATACTTTATATTGGTCAAAGCAAGTCACAAGACCCGCCGAGATAACAAGGTGGAAAAATAGATTCTACCTCTTGATGAGAGGAACGGCAAAGTTACACCACAAAGGACATGCATACAAAGTCAGGAAGAATTTATAGTCATGTTTTACAATCTACTATAGAGATGATTACTTGAAAAAAATGAATCATCATTTGTTAAGCCTGGGATGGATAACAGGTTATGAATTTATTTCCTATTTTCTCTCTATGACCATTTTTGCTTTGTACTCCTAATGAATGATATCTGTGTTTTCCTTATTTAGTGACTACTAGGTAATAATACAACTTGGGTTAGGTACTATGAGATTTACAGAAATGAATAACAAAGGACCTCTGGCCCAAGAAGGACATGAAGGAGGGGCGCATGGGTGGCTCAACTGGTTAAGCATCTGACTCTTGATTTCAGCTCAAGTCATGATCTCAGGGTCATGAGATTAGGCCCCCCATTAGGTTCCATGCTAGGTGTAGAACCTGCTGAGGATTTTTTCTCTCACTCTCCCTCTTCCCCTCTCCAACCCATTCTCTCTCTCAGTCTAAAAAAAAAAAAAAAAAAAAAAAAAAGACATGAAAGAAAGTATAATACATAAAGTAGAATAGAGATATAGAAAGGAAGTAGAAAGAAGAAGCATCATAAGTGAACAAAACATATGTGTAAGTCACTTTTGAAATTCAAAGAACCTAGAGATCACTGCAGACTTAGCAATTAGATTGCATTAGGAAGATGGCATTTGAAAGATAAGAAATGCCAAGATGAGGGAACCACGGTATAGACAGGTAAAGAACAAAGTGATAGAAGAGGAGGTATGGAGATTATAAAGAGGAATTTTGGAAACTTTCAAGAGATTTTAGAGTTAGATGTCACTGACTCTTTACTATATCTAATTTCTCTTCAAAGCCTAAGCTTTTCCTTTTTCTTGACATATATATAACTCTAGGCCTGCTTCTTGGCTTTTAATTACAATGACCTTTTTGATTTAGTGACTTTTTAGTTTTAATGACCTATAAAGTTTAAAATGATTAAAGAAAAGAGGAATTTTTACTTTTATTAGGCAAATAATAAAAACAAAATGCCTTTGCTTCATCCTGCCTTGAGAAGCAGATGAAATAAAGTTGATTTTAACTGATCATCAAACCTTTATCAAAACATGACCAGTGAAAATGTTTACTGCCCCACCAGGCAGCACACTCCCTTGAGAACAGTTCTAATAAATTAAGAATCTCTGTAAGTAAAAATGTGCTTCCTTATAACACTGTGTATAATCTTAGAGCACTAACCCCTGGTACTATTTCTGCAAAACTGAATTTATTCAAAGTAACTCCACTCCTTCTCCTCTACTCCATGACCCTTCAGATGTTTGAAGATAATGTGTGAACCTCATAAATCTTTATTTTCCAGTCTCAGTTTGTCTAAACCTTTCAACCATTTCCATCTGACATGGTTTCCAGATACTTCATCATTCAGATAACCTTCCCTGGGGAACTAGAGTTTTTCTCTAAGTCTTTTTAGAATTGAACCCAATACTCAAATTTTTTTTTTTTTAATGAATGCAGAAAACACAGGGCTAGTACCTTTCCTGCTGTGCCTCAATTAATGCAGCCTGAGTTTGCATTTTGCTTTTTGGACAGCTGCCATACACTGTTGGCGTAGGAAGCGCTTACTGCCAGCTTATCCCCAATGGTCTTTCTCCGATGAGCTGCTCTTATGCCAGACTTGTTTTTATATGTGTCCAACTGATTTTAGGATGGTGAGTGCAAGGCTATTTTTTATTTACATACCTATACTATATATCTATATAAATGATATATATTCTCTGTCCATCCAAACTGACATGTATTTTCCTCATAAGAAATATTCCTATCAAACCTTATCATGTTTGTATAGGTGGATTTTCCTAAACTCTCCAGGTCTTTATTCATCTCAGTGAGGTCAGCCTACATAATTAGGGTCCTTTCCCATATCATCTGAATTTGTTCTGCTTTGCAAGTTAGCTATGTGTCTTTCTCATGACTGAGCTCAGAACTCCCTTTGTGGCAAGTTTTTTAATACACTCTCCAATTTTCTTCTTTGTTAGCATAACTGTGTTTGCATTATTGGAATTTTGTATTTTATGGACACCTATCCCTCCCTTTTTATAGAATCTCTGATCCTGGAATCCATCCCAATCCATGTACAGTTTTTTTAAGCTGTAACCTGAAGTTTAATGAAGTATAATTGTAATGTCTACAGTTCTGGCTAGGGCTTTTTTCTTATTCTTTTAGGTTTATTAAAATGAAAATAGTCAGTTTGGGGGCACATGGGTAGTGCATACGGTTAAGCATCCAACTCGTGATTTCTGCTCACGTCATGAGATCAGGATTATGAGATTGAACCCCACTCAGGCTCTATGCTCAGTGAGAAGTTGTTTGAGTTTGTCTCTCTCTCTCTCCCCCTCCCCTTCCCTCTGCTCTCTCTCTCTCTCACTGAAATAAAAAATAAATCTTTTGTAAAAAGTTTACAAGAAAATGGTCAGTTTTCCCAAGTTTCCAGCCCTTACATTTCATATGTCTTTATTCAGAAGTAGGTCCAAATCACAATTCATTGACCTTTTGAAAGATGGAAACAGCAACAAGGCTGGTATTTATGATCTGTGTAGCCTCTCCTGTACTGCTCTCATGGTGAAGTCAATATGCTGACAGGATGAGAACGTGTGCTATGTAAGGACTGTTTAGAGCTGGCAGCAGCTGGGCTTTTTGTGTTGGCCAGCACAGTTCCCTGTTGAAAAGGACACGTTTGGTACTCTGTCCCTGCCAGAATCTTTCTTGCGGTTCCCCCTCTTGCTTCATCCTATCAGGAAAGGTAGTCTCTCTTTGATATTAATAGTAGGCGAGAGTTTACTAACTGTTGACATGATTGAAGCAAGCTTTACATGTATTTATCATCTCTCTGAGTCCTCACACTGCTGAGAATCATGAGTCATATATGTCCATTTTACAGACAAAGAGGCTAAGACCTTATAGAAATTGAATTACATGGTCACAGTGAACCAGCTAATATAATAATAATATCAAATTCAGCTCAGAGTAGTCTGATTTCAGAGCCCATGTTCTTATTAACTTTATTATAAAGAATCTTTTGTGTTTGTGAATCTATACTTTTTCCAGAAGGATAGCATCTTCTGTCACTTGTGCAATAGCTCTTCCTTAAATTGCATTCATTACCACAATCTCCACATATCTTCAGTGAATTTGGCTGTGTTCCTTGCTTTTATCCCAGCCATCTGTCTATCTGTGTGTCAGTAGTCACTTCTCAACTCCATGATATGAGGACTGTGTTACCATTGCTATCTGTTCTGGTGATCTGTAATGGCAGTATGAATTGTCACTGCCATCACTGTCTAACCCCATGTGCATTGATCCACTGAAAACCTCTGGCTTACCAGGGCCAGTGTTAATGTGGATACTCACTGTTATCATGAGACTGTTCTTTAGGGTGACATCACAAATTTCCCTCATTGGAAGAATGGTTCACATGTTCATATACACTATATCAATCCTCAGCTAACCCTGTCAGCTCTGCCTTTAAAATATATCACAGAGCCAATCATGTTTACCACTTCACAGCTACAACCCTCCCCCAACCCACCAACATCGCTCCTGGCCTCCCTCCTCCCACCTTTGCCCCTCTGCTGTGTTCTCCACACATGGCACGGAACATATATGTATGTAAATCAGATTGTGTCACTTTTAGCTCACCAACTTCCAACCATTACTTGACTCATTTAGAGTAGAAGCCTGTTCATCTACTAGCTACCTCTCTGACTTCATCTCCCACAACTCTTCCCTCACTCAAGGCTCTTTGGAAACAGTGAGTTCCTCTCTTATCCTCAAGCATGGGTGATGCATGCCCATCGCAAGGCCTTTGTACTTATGTTTCATCTGACTCCAAAGCACTAGCTCTAGTAAAACCATGGCTCTTTCCTCATTCCCCTACTTCTTCCAGCTTCTGGGACAGTGTTACTTTTATCAGACAGACCTGTAAGGATGTTTATGACGTACCAGCCTTCCACCCACACTCTCCCCCTTACCCTGCTTTTTCTCTATAGCAATTATCACCAAGTGCCATATATTCATTTTGTTTTTCCTATCATATGTCTTCTTCTGTCTCTTATTTGCTGCTATTCCCTTAGCCCTTTAAATAATACTTGGCAGGTGGTAGGTGCTACATAACCTTAATGAATGGATGGAGAATTTCTAATGTACAAAATGATGAAAGTATTTATTCATCCATAAATGACTTTCATCCTCGAAAGGGTTATAGCCTGGTATAGGATCGGAGTGAGGGGAATGAGATAGTAATTCACCTTATACATTCCCAGGGTTAAGTATTATGATGGAGGTATGATAAGGACATATCAGCCTCTTGGAGGAAAGGCATACAAGCTAAATTGAAGGATCAAGGAAGGCTGACCCAAGAGATGACTTCATCCTGCAGAGATTGGAAAGCAAGCAAAGAATGTTAGAGTTATGCAATCAGATTTACAATTAAGACCACCCCTCAGATGTCTTGCGGAGGAAGAATTTCAATAAGCAGTGATTGGCAGGAGAGTAACCAGTAAGAGTGCAGGGACTCGTGAGAACAAGGCACAGAGAGTTAGTCTCAGTTTTCTGACCAGAATGACTAAGATAAGAACACAGGAACAAACAAACACAGGGATATTTAGAAGATTTAGAAAATTTCAGATGTTGAAATATATGTAGAAGGTTCCAGTAATTTTCTAGCCAAGAATGAGTCTGGGCTCTTTTGATATTGTTTTGTTTGTTTTTTTGTTTGTGAATATAATCAGAACCCTCTATTTTAGAATTTTTGGTTCTAAGTATGAAATTGTGTTTAGACATTATGACAATGACTTCTACAAAAACGTGAAAGTCACTCTGCTCTTACCATATTAAATAACATTTCTTTACCCCATTATCTATACTTCCTATGAAGATAAGAAATAACCAGAACATTATAAAGAGATTAATTACAGTGTAGAACCCTACCTGATGGGAAGCAGCTCTTCAAAATACAATGTTCATTTTCTAAATACCCATGACCAGGTTAGTGAGAAAAGAGTGAAAAATGAAGTTCTTCCCAAAGTAGGCAGAATGTCTTGTTTGACAAAGTTGTAAACAAAGTCCAGAGGCATTGCTCAGCTCTTTGTTGGGTAGTGGGCCCAGGCATTGCAGAAGCTAATACCTGGCTAATGATAGAAAAATGAAGAGGTAAGGGAAAAGAGTTACATTTTATTTTTTAAATATTAAATATGAAAAAGAATAAATGTGGTTTGTTATCTTTACATTTGATGCATTAATCTATTAAGATTCACTTGCTGATTGATGGAACAAATGTCCATAGTACATTTAGCACATAGTACACACAATAACACCTGTTACTTTGTTCCATGAAACTTAACAGTACTTGCCACAAAAGCAGTAGTCAACAATTTTAATTTTTAAAACCCAAGTGACTTGCCCATATCTAAAAAATTGAAGAAAACAGAAGCACTTATAATGAAAAGCACAAATGGACCACCCTTTCCCTTCATGCCCACCCAGTTTCAAGTCCTGTGCAGCCATGGCAATACTTTTTAATGGCTTATTGTGGGGTTTTTTGAATTCTAATGGTTATGTCCATGTTTATTGTAACAATTATCTATTGACTTCTTATTATCACAGATAAAGATTTAGCTTCCTTGTAAAACCTACCTCTCCCTTATAACTTCAAATATTATTTTTAAGTCTTTATGTACTGTTCCAACAAATATAAGTAATATTTATACTTAAAGCTTTTTTTTAAACCTGTAATCAAAATGCAGATATAAAAACAGCTTATTTTCAAAGTGCTACACTAATATAAATGTTTTTTGGCCCTTTCTGCTAAGATTTCTGCTGTGGGAGTTCCTGGTACTCAGATGCTAGTTTTTGCTAAGCTGGGAAGAGAGAAAGGTTTAGCCTTTCTTAACCTGACTGCTGAATTGTGCAGGTCCTTTTAAATCATGCCGCCTTCTCCAAAGTAGATCTAGATCCTATTCCTAACGCTGCTGGAAATTCACAGCTGAGCTTCTCCAGGGCAGGGTTTCACAAACTCTGGTTTGCAGGCCCCTCACCTGTTCTCCTGGAACCTGGCCACACCCATTTGTTTACTCATTGTCTATAGCGGTTCTGGGGCTACCGCTGTAGAATTAAGTAGCTCCAACAGAGTCAGAATTATCCACAAGCCTAAAATGTTTATTATCTGACCACAAACTTGCCAACCCCTGCTCTGATTGCTGCAGACTTGAGTATCATTCAGTACAAGCGTTTCTGCCACCACATTCCTATAAAGCCTGCTCTCCTACCTCCATCTGGACTGATCCATGAGTCTCATCCTCTGTTCTGGTCACTTAACTAAGCTGGATCCATTATTTCCTGTATCCCTGATCTTTCTTTCTTTTGATTTACTAGCTTCACCTTGTTACTGACTTCCTAATTCATAGGGGAAAGTTTGCAGAGGAATTATATTTTCTGGGTTCTTTTATATCTTAAAATGTCTTTCAGGTAAATGCAGTAAATAATTAGTCTGGGCATAGAATTATAATTTAAAAATATTTTCTCTCTGAATTTTAAAGGTACTGCTCTCTTAGCTATCTTTTAACTGACAACAGGGCAGCTGACCAGTTCCATGCCTGGAGGTTTCCACCATGTAATTACATATTAATGTGCTACACACATACAGGCTCTCTCAATCCAGAGATGCTACCCTTTTGAAAATGTTTAGTATTATTTTCCTTTTTTTTTCCTAGAATAAATTATGTTCCATCTCTCCTATTTGAGAAGGCAGGAAAATGTGAATTCCATTTAAAAAGATTTCCATCAGAATTTCTTTTTTATTGGGACACCTGGGTGGCTCAGTTGGTTAAGTGGCTGCCTTCGGCTCAGGTCATGATCCCAGGGTACTGGAATCGAGTCCCACATCGGGCTCCTTGCTCAGCAGGGAGCCTGCTTCTCCCTCTGCCTCTGCCTGTCACTCTGTCTGCTTGAGCTCACTCTCTCTGACAAATAAATAAATAAAATCTTTAAAAAAAAATTTCTTTTTATTATCATAGTCAAACACAGTGTTATATTAATTTCAGGTGTACAACATAGTGACTCAACAACCCGATGTATTATGCTGTACTCGTCATATGTGCAGCTACCGTCTGTCAGTATACGATGCTATTACAATACCGTTAACTGCATTCCCTGTGCTTTACCTTCCGTCCCCATGACTTATTCATTCCATAGCTGGAAGCCTGTACCTCCCACTGTGCTTTATGTGTGTTTTGTTTTGTTTTATTTTGTTTTGTTTTCTCACCTGAGCTCTATTAGTCTGTTAGTCATTTGTGGAACCCCTGATTTGAATTTTTGCCATCTTAAGCATTAAACTCATTCATTTGGTGTTTATGTTTGTCCTTTGTAGGGGCAGACTTGTTCTATTTTCTAGCAGACTTCTTCAGTTGAAGAAGTTAATTCTTTTTTTCTACCATTGAATTTCCAGATATTTCTCTATTTCATTATTTCTTTCAACATCCAGATGTTTCTTGATGGATGAAATATCTTATAACATATTGTCACTGCTTCTTTTAGTTTCCTTATTTCTGTTTTATTATTTTTGCCTCTCTTTCATATTAGAAACTCTTCTCACATGTCCCTTGATTCCTGGCTTTCCATTCATATTCACAAATAAAGCACTGTTTGGTGGTTCTGTGTGAGAATGTAAACATGTCTGCAGTAGGTGTCATTTTAGGTGGTTGGGAGGTTATTTTATCGGAGATACTCAAATGCCAATATGTGGTTTGTATTTTCATTCAGAGTATTTATCATTTTTTTTAAGAAAATAATCTTCTGATAATTCATCGGAATTACTGGTCAACTCTTCTTAAAGGACTTCCAGGCTGTACCCTTGCCTATTTGGGGTCCTATGTCTCACTCCTGCCCTTTGCCGTAATGAGTGCATCTAAGCCAAGAGTCCATCTATGTTTCCACCATGTGAAATTCTCTCAACAGAGCAACATTGTCTCCCTTTCTATGACCGACTGTACCCATTAATACTCCTCAATCACTTTCTATCTTTAAAAATTGGAGGACTTCTCGTCCACTGAAATCCCATGTTCTGTCCTTTGTCCTTGAGGGTTTACACCTAGTGCTTTCCTTTTCTGTTATTAGAGAGGCCTCATTGATGGAAAGGAGATAAGAATATAATACAATACTGTCTTTAACCAGAATCTAGGACTACTGTATTTTTGATGGTCTACAAGATGAGATAAGCACTGAAAATACCTCAAAAATAAATATGTTTATTTCTAATGTATACATTTCTGAGTTTCTTCTTTATCTTTAACCCTTAAACCTCTTCCATGTTTTTCACAACATGAAGTAAGAGACTGTTAGAATTGTTTCCTATGTATCTTCCTAGATAAACTTTAAACATTAAAAATCAATCAATAATCTATATTATTCAAAATATTTAAAGAATATGTTGTCTTTATGTTTAATTAATAAAAAGCAAGTGAAGAATTGTTTTTATCTCAAGAGAGTAGCTACTGTATAGAAATGCCAGTTTCATAATATGTCAAATAAAGGCTTCTCTATGTATGCAGACTAAAGGGAATATATTTTACACTTTAGTTTTTTCTTCTGATTGTTGCTCTTTTCTAATCAGAAGAAACATAGCATCCATGACAAGTGACATATAACTTTCATTTTTTTCCACTAACATGAGCACTGTCACATTCATGATTTTCCATGCAACAAAATCCTAAGCAATCATTTGACCTTCCATTACTTAAAAAAAGAACAAAGAAAAATAAACAACAATAAAAATATTTAGCATCTTTCTTTCTTCTGCTTGCAGTCTTACATGCCTTCACAAAATGCTTTCCGGAAGTTTCTGAAAATTCTACTGTTTATTAATCTCAGCTTCAAAGATTATATGATGTATATTTTCAGTATTAAAAATGTATTTCTCTTTACTTTTCTCTTCCATTGACCTAAATTTAATGCAAAAAAAAAAAGAAAAAAGAAAAAAGAAAAACACCTCTTTACCTCTTTTCCAAATACTATGTGGCTAAACTTAGGAAATACTTGAAACATGGTAATATTGCAGCTATCAGTCATTTCTTGAGCTTTTAATCTAATAAATAAGATTAGATGTTGTTCATGTAGCTTTAGCAGATACTCTTGCAGAGCTCAAGTAGTAGAGTTGAACCCATTATATTCCCTCTCCAACATGAGAGGTGCCATCTAATCTTGGGTGGCTCCTGATATTCATGACTACTTTGGAGACATTGAAAATAATATAGCCTTACATTTTGAGTTGCAGGTACCATACCAAAAGTATAGATTTTAAATGGATTAAAAATCTAAGGACCTGCTTAAATATGTTCCAAGAATGCCAGATTGGTAAGAACATTCAGGGTCTATATTCCATGTACTATTTATATTCTTAAGGACAAAGGGGTTATCATACTGGATGAGAGCAGTAACCATCCCAGCAATGAGAGCAGTCCTTGTGGATGTAATGGAGAAGCATGTGTTTGTCTCTCACTAATATTCCAAAATGTATGGATGTTTTCTGGACATCTCTGAATTAACTAATTCTAGTATTATCAGTGGGTCATATAAAGAAGTTTGAAGGTCCTAGTATTTTTAATTTTTTTAAGTTTCATGATTAATTTAGTAAGGTGTGACTAATTTATATGAAATATTTAAAATTGTGCCTAATACCCACTTAGCTATTATTATTTTCACATAATAGGAAACAAAAGTATATTAAAAAACAGAAGTTTTTCCTAGTTTTAAAATGGCCAGACTGAAGCTGAAGTTTTACCTATTTTAAAACATGGTAAGCAATATTTTCACAATTTGTAAGGTGGCATTCACTATAAGGGATGACAATTCTGGACTTTAACTTTTTACATCTCTCAACAATGAGATGTATAAAAACATATTCCAAACAAGGAAAGCAAAACTTGACAGTAGTAATACAATCAGAACTTGAAAAAAATCTGTCAAAGTAGAAGTTTTTAATATACTTCCTTTAATAATTGCTAGATCAACAAGAAAAAAAATCAATGAGGTTAGAGGATGTGAGCAATACAATTAACAAATTCTGTCTGATGAGTATAGAGAAGAATAATAAACCTAAATTTGCAGCATCTCATTCTCTTTAAGTACACAAAATATTCATGAAAATTGACTATGTACTAGGCCACAAAGCAATTTGCAACAAATCGGTTTTATGAAATATATTTGTAACCAAAATACAATTAAGTTAGAAATAAATAATAGAAAAGTAACTTTAAAAATAAAAGAGCTTAGAACACACCTTAAAAAAATTCAGATTATTTTAATATAATTAAATAATATTTAAATACTTAATGAGTTATTCTAATACACATTTGAAAATCTCTAGAACTAAATAATAATGATAAGGAGGTGGGTGGGGGATGGGGTAACTGGGTGATGGGCATTAAGGAGGGTATGTGATGTGATGAACACTGGTTGTTATATGCAGCTGATGATTCATCATTGAATCATCTGAAACTAATGATGTACTGTATGTTGGTTAATTGAATTTAAATTAAAAAAAGAAAAACTACATCTTCAAATGTATGGGGTACAACTAAAGCACTTTTAATCTACTTCAAAGGTAGATATATACCCTTAAAATGCTTGGTTTAGAAATGAAGAATGTTAAAAATTAATGAGCCAAATAAGCATCCATCTTAACAATTTAGAAAAAGAGAAATGCAATAACCACAAAGAAAGTAGAAGAAGGGAAATAGTAAAGAACAAAAACAGTAAAATAAAAAACAAAACAGCAACAAAATAAAAATGTTTCCTTAAAAATATTAACAAAATTATTAAGCTCTGAAAAAGCAGATATAAATATGAGGTGTAAGTAAACAATATTACAGATAAAAAAAGATAACCACTACTGATAAAACAAATATTTAGAAACAGTAGGAAAATATAAGTTTTATGACAGTAAATGCAAAAACTAGATAAAGGGACAAGTTTCTAGAAAACTATACATTGCAAAAACACAGGAGGAATTGGAGGAATAGGAACCTCCATTGCCCTATATTTATTACTTAAACTGTATCAGTCATTAGCAATTTCCCCCCGACAAAGGAAATTTCAGATCCAAACTTTGAGGATTTAGAATGTTTTACCAAACATAAATTCAAAAAAACAGATAAATCCAGTTTTACACAAACTCTTTGATAGAATATTAAAATTTTATTCCTCAGACAAAATGGAGCTGAAAAAAAAGTTGATTTGTGTTTTGGGATTAATGAAATATGAGCTGGGCATTTTTCTTTGGTTGAATGTATCATTGAATAAGTATTTATTCACTTCTTTTGACTTTGTTTTAGTAAGAATATTTTAAGTGCTAGGGCACCTGGGTGGCTTAGTCTGTTAGCTAGCATCCAACTCTTCACTCTAGCTCAGGTCATGATCTCAGGGTGATGGGCTCAAGCCCTTCATTGGGCTCTGCCCTGGGTATGTGCTGGGCGTGCAGTCTGCTTAAGATTCTCTCTCTCCCTCTGCCCCCCTCACCACACTCTCTTCCTAAATAAATATTTTTTAAGTGCTTATTGTTCAGCTAGTGTAATGGAGTGAAATTATAACAAATTTCAAATTGTAAAAATATTGCTCTATAATGCTTATAATAAAAAAAATTGATGGTAAATGCTGATTGAAAAGAAAATAATAGAAAAAATTGGGACTGACTTCAAAGCTCTTTAAAAAGGGACTTGTTAAAATAAGTTATAGGATATGTAATAGCATGGAAACTGCATGTATAGTCAAGCCTTGAACAACACGAGTTTGAACTGCTCAAGTCTATTTATAAGCATATATTTTTACAGTACAGTACTATACTATAAATGTATTCTCTCTTCCTTATTATTATTATTTTTTTTTAAGATTTTATTTATTTGACAGAGATCACAAGTAGGCAGAGAGGCAGGCAGAGAGAGAAAGGAAGGGAAGCAGGCTCCCTGCTGAGCAGAGAGCCTGATGCGGGGCTCGATCCCAGGACCCTGAGATCATGACCTGAGCCGAAGGCAGAGGCTTTAACCCACTGAGCTACCCAGGCGCCCCCTTTATTATTTTCTTAATAATATTTTATTTTCTGTAGCATACTTCATTGTAAATGCATGATATCTAATACGTATAGCATACAAAATATATGCTAATCGACTGTTTGTGTTGTTGGTAAGATTTTCAGTCAATAGTAGGCTATCAGTAGCTAAGTTTTGGGGAGTCAGAAGTTGCATGTAGCTCTTTGACTGTGTGAGGTCGGCATCCCTAAGCCCCACATTACTCAAGGGATGTACTGTGATGGTCAGTGAATATGATTCTTAAGTATACACAGAAAAATACTATATATTATGACTACAACTTTATGAAAAGAAAATTTAAACTTTATGCTTAGGAAATAAGATTAGAAGGATATACACCAAAATGAGATTGCAATCCAGTTATTTGGCCTATGGATTTCTTCTCTTCTTTCAAGTTTTTGATCAAGTAAATTTTCTCATTTTAATATCATTGAATCTGGGTTGCTTCTTACATTTGATAACATCCATAGTTTAATCAGCAGCAGTATTTCCTTCTTAGATTGTACATATAGTACATTCTGCAGTCTAGGACTGGGTGAAAATATCTTTTGAATAAGTAAAATAAAGCATAAACTTTTTAAAACAATAAATATGATAAATGTCTTCTGAAAGACAAAAATGACTGAATAAAATTTTACCTAAAAAAAAAGTTTATTGTAGTGAAAACATGAAAATAAACTTTCTAAATGTTCATTGTTTTATTAAACATCTGCCTCTTATTATCCCTTGAGAGTAAATAAGATCACATTAAAATGTCTAGAGTTCTGAATCATGGTTTAATTTACAGAGGTGTAAGTGATTATCTATATCTATTTTCTTTAATTTAAGATAAAATGATCTAATATTATAATTTTATTTATAAACATTTACTAAACTAAAGCTGTGCTTCTATTGTTATTAAAAACATACTATTTTTAATAATTCAGGACACTTGCTGGCTGTTGTAGTCAAAATAATTACCTATGAATATTTGGAAAGATGCTTTTTCTCTCATTTGTGTAAACATTTTGACCACTACAGTTGACAATCCACTAGCTTCTCTTAGTCATGCTTGTCTAAACACAAGCCCTCCACTGTGAATACTGATCACTTTTATTGCCTGACTGCATTCCAAAATGTCTTATTTGTGCTAGTGCAGGAATTCACACAAACTGGGGTAAATGATAGTCTCTCATGGTTGCTCTCTCAAATAACACTTGAAAATGTTTAGTGCATATTTTCTCATAGACAGTTAAATACTGATGAAGGTGTCTATTGTAAGGATGTTGACTCATGCATTCAATGACCATTAGTTACCCATTGTGTTTCCTAAGATAGACACTGGAGATTGAAATGAAGACAAAACCCCTGTGAGAGTTTGAGAGAAGTGATGTTAATAGAAGAGTGTTAAAGGGTGCATTAGAGAGTGAAAAGAAATTACACTTAAAAGGAGGATATTTATCCAGGTTAAATAGAAGCTTAGATTTAAGAACTTGCTCTATGACAAGCCTTGTGCTAAGAGCCATCCATGTATTATAACAAACTAGGGGCTTAAAAAACACACAAATCATTTTTCTGTCAGAAGTCTAAAATCAGTATCACTGGGTTGAAGTCAGGGTGTTGACAGTACTGATTCATTCCAGGAACTTACCTGTTTCCTTTGACTTCCATCTTCTAAAGTTTACCTGTATTCCTTGGCTTGTATCCCCTTCTCTATCTTCAAAGCCAGCATCATGTATCTTCAGATAGCTCTCTGATCCTCTCACCTCTGTTTTCATTATCACATCTCCTTCCCTGACCATCCCTCCTGCCTCCCTCTTCTAAAGACCCTTTGTGATTATGTTGGCCCCACCTGGCTCACCCAGAATAATCACATCTAAATCATTAACATAATACATCTACAAAGTCCCTTTTGCTATATAAGGTACAATGTTCACAGATTCTGTGCATTAGAAAGTAGGGAGCCATTATTCAACCAGTTGTGGCTACTAAACAAATTAAGGAGAAAAGATGAGAAAATGGGTTTTAAGTGATGCTGTTGATTGAATAGCATCTCCCCAAATTCATATGTTGAAGCCCTAACTCCTGACATGACTTTATTTGAAAATAGATCTTCTGGTTTTAATTAAGGATAAACAAGGTCCTAAGTGTGGAGTCCTAATCTGATAGCACTGGTGGCTTTAGAGGAAGAGAGAGAGAGAACAGAGAGCTCTCTGGCCACATCAAGGAACAGCAATGTAAAGACATAGAGCAAAGATGGCTGTCTGTAAGCCAGGAAAAGAGCTACAACAAGGAACTGAATCAGCTGGCACCATGCTCCTAGACTTGCCTATTTCCAGAACTGTGAGAAAATAAATTTCCATTGTTTAAGCCACCCTGGTTTTGGTACCTTTTTATAGCCGCCCAAACCGACTAGTACAGAGGATGATGATGAGATGGCCCCTGGGAAACTTCCAGGTGGTTATAAAAATGTAATGTTCAAGAAAGAAGTCTGAGCTACAAGTTTAGATTTGGAACTTCACAGCCAAGAGACAGTAGTTGGTGGCAGTGAAAGACATTACCTGTGATAGATGGTGTATATATTGAAAAGAAAATATAGGTGAATAAAGAACCATTTATTTCTAGTAACACTGTTATTCAAGGCAGAGTGCTCAGCAGTCTGATTGTGGGAGGAGGGATAGGCAGATGGTTGAATTGGTCATTTGGGGGGGTGGGGTGTAGGAGGTGGCAAGGCGGGTGGGCAAGTAGAAATGCCAGGTACATTTACATCCCATAACTCTGCAAAATACATAGTTAATGTTTTATAGATAAGGAAACAGAGATTTGATTCCAGATAAGGAAACAATGACTTGAAGACATTGAGTAACTTTCTCTCAGTCACAGAGAATATTTTAAATTAGATTTTATTTCTAATGTTATTCTTTTTTTTTTTTTAAGACTTTATTTATTCATTTGAGAGAGAGAGCAAGAGCGAGTGAGAGTATAAGGGAGAAGGAGGATCAGAGGGAAAGGGAGCCTGAGGCAGGGCTTCATCCCAGGACCCTGGGATCATGACCTGAGCCATAGGTAGATGTTTAACTGACTGAGCCACCTAGGTGCCCTAATGTTATCCTTTTTTTTTTTTTTTTTTTTTTTTGGTGGTGGTATATTAACTTTATTACATTTTCTTTCTTTCTTTTTTTTTTTTTGAATTAACGTATGATGTATTATTTCCCCAGAGGTATAGGTCTGTGAATCATCAGGCTTACACAATTCACAGCACTCACCATAGCAATAGCACATACCCTCCCTAATGACCATAACCCAGCCACCTTATCCCTCTCCACCCACCCCCAGCAAAACTCAGTTTGTTTCCTGAGATTAAGACCCTCCTATGGTTTGTCTCCCTCTTTGGTCCCATCTTGTTTCATTTTTTTCCCTCCTTACTCCATGACCCCCTGCCCTACCTCTCAAAATCCTCATATCAAAGAAATCATATGATAATTGTCTTTCTCTGATTGACTGATTTCACTTAGCATAATTCCCTCTAGTTCCATCCACGTCATTGCAAATGGCAGGACTTGGGTTTTTATGATGGCTGTGTAGTATTCCATTGTATATATATACCACATCTTCTTTTTCCTTTCATCTGTTGATGGATATCTAGGTTCTTTCCATAGTTTGGCTATTGTGGACATTGCTGCTATAAACATTTGGGTGCATGTTCCCTTCAGGGAACCTTTGTATTTTTACAGTAAATACCCAGTAGTGTGATAGCTGGGTTTTAAGATACCTGTATTTTCAACTTTTCGAAGAACCTCCATGCTGTTTTCCAGAGTGGTTGCACCAGCTTGCATTCCTACCAACAGTGTAGGAGAGTTCCCCTTTCTCTACAGCCCCACCAGCATCTGTCCTTTCCTGGCTTGTTAATTTTAGCCATTCTGACTGGTGTGAGGAGGTATCTCACTGTGGTTTTCATTTATAATTCCCTGATGCTGAGTGATGTTGAACAAAAGCTTTTGATCTTGATGAAGTACAAGTAGTTCATTTTTGCCCTTGCTTCCCTTGCCTTTGGTGATGTTTCTAAGAAGTTGCTGCTTCTGAGGTCCAAGATGTTGCTGCCTGTGTTCACCTCAAGGATTTTGATGGATTCCTGTCTCACACTGAGGTCCTTCATCCATTTTGAGTCTATGTTTGTGTGTGGTGTAAGGAAATGGTCCAGTTTCATTCTTTTGCATGTGGCTGTCCAATTTTCCCAACACCATTTGTTGAAGAGATTGTCTTTTTTCCATTGGACATTCTTTCCTGCTTTGTCAAAGATTAGTTGACCATAGAGTTGAGGGTCTATTTCTGGGCTCTCCATTCTGTTCCATTGATCTATGTGTCTGTTTTTGAGCCAGTACCATAATATCTTCATGATTATAGCTTTGTAATAGATCTTAAAGTCTGGAATTGTGATGCCACCAACTTTGGCTTTCTTTTTCAACATTCCTCTGGCTATTCTGGGCTTTTTCTGGTTCCATATAAATTTTAGGATTATTTATTCCATTTCTTTGAAAAAAAATTGATGGTATTTTGATCAAGATTGCATTAAATGTGTAGATTATTTTAGGTATCATGGAAATTTTCACAATATTTGTTCTTCCAAGCCATGAGCAGGAATGTTTTCTACTTCTTTGTGTCTTTCTCAATTTCTTTCACAGGTACTTTACAGTTTTCTAAGTACAGATTATTTGCTTCTTTGGTTAGGTTTATTCCTAGGTATCTTATGGCTTTGGGTGCAATTATAAATGGAATAAACTACTTAATTTCTCTTTCTTCTGTCTTGCTGCTGGTGTATAGAAATGCAACTGATTTCTGTGCATTAATTTTATATCCTGACACTTTCCTGAATTCCTGTATGAGTTCTAGCAGTTTTGGAATGGAGTCTTTTGGGTTTTCCACATAAAGTATCATATCTTCTGCAAAGAGTGAGAGTTTGACTTCTTCTTTGCTGATTCAGATGACTTTTATTTCATTTTGTTGTCTGATTGGTGAGGCTAGAACTTCTACTACTATGTTGAATATTAGTGGTGATAGTGGACAGCCCAGCTGTGTTCCTGACCTTAGGGGAAAAGCTCTCAGTTTTTCTCCATTGAGAATGATATTCACTGTAGGTTTTTCATAGATGACTTTGATGATATTGAGGTATGTATCCTCTATGCCTACACTATCAAGAATTTTGATCAAGAAAGGATGCTATACTTTGTCAAATGCTTTTTCAGCATCTAGTGAGAGGTTCATATGGTTCTTGTTCTTTCTTTTATTAATGTATTGTTTCACATTAATTGATTTGTGGATGTTGAACCAACCTTGCAGCCCAGGAATAAATCCCACTTGGTCGTGGTGAATAATCCTTTTAATGTACTGTTGGATTCTATCGGCTAGTATTTTGGTGAGAATTTTTCCATCCGTGTTCCTCAAGGATATTGGTTTGTAATTCTACTTTTTGGCAGAATCTTTGTCTGGTTTTGGGATCAAGGTAACGTTGGCCTCATAAAATGAGTTTGGAAGGTTTTCCTTCCATTTCTATTTTTTGGAACAGTTTCAGAATAGGTATTAATTTTCTTTTAATGTTTGGTAGAATTCCCCCTGGGAAGCCTTTGACTGTGGGCTCTTTATTTGAGGGAGTTTTTGATGAATGCTTCAATCTCCTTACTGGTTATGGGTCTGTTCAGGTTTTCTATTTCTTTCTGGTTCAGTTGTGGTAGTTTATATGTCTCTAGGAATGCATCCATTTCTTCCAGATTGTCAAATTTGCTGGCGTATAATTGCTCATAATATGTTCTTATAATTGTTTGAATTTCTTTGGTGTTGGTTGTGGCCTCTCCTCTTTCGTTCATGATTTTATTAATTTGGGTCCTTTCTCTTTTCTTTTGAATAAGTTTGGCCAGGGGTTTATCAATCTTATTAATTCTTTAAAGAACCAGCTACTAGTTTCATTGATTTGTTCTGCTGTTCTTTTGGTTTCTATTTCATTGATTTCTGTTCTGAGCTTTATGGCTTCTCTTCTCCTGCTGGGTTTAGGTTTTCTTTGCTGTTGTTTCTCCAGCTCTTTTAGGTGTAGGGTTAGGTTGTATACTTGAGACCTTTCTTATTTCTTGAGAAAGGCTTGTATTGCTATATATTTTCCTCTCCAGACTGCCTTAGCTGTGTCCCAAAGGTTTTGAACAGTTGTGTTTTCATTTTCATTTGTTTCCATAAAGTTTTTCAATTCTTCTTTAATTTCCTGGTTGACCCATTCATTCTTTAGTAGGATGCTCTTTAGCCTTCATGCATTTGAGTTCTTTCCAACTTTCCTCTTATGGTTGAGTTCTAGTTTTAAAGCATTGTGGTATGAAAATATGCAGGGAATGATCCCAATCTTTTGGTACCAGTTGAGACCTGATTTGTGACCCAGGATGTGATCTATTCTGGAGAGTGTTCATGTGCACTAGAGAAGAATGTGTATTCTGTGACTTTGGAATGAAATGTTCTAAATATATACATGATGTCCATCTGGTCCAGTGTGTCATTTAAAGCCCTTGTTGATCTTCTGCCTAGATGATCTGTCCATTTCAGTGAGGGGGTGTTTAAATCCCCTACTATTATTGTATTATTGTCGATGTGTTTCTTTGATTTTGTTATTAATTGGTTTATATAGTTGGCTGCTCCCATGTTAGGGGCATAGATATTTAAAATTGTTAGATCTTCTTGTTGGACAGACCCTTTAAGTATGGTATAGTGTCCTTCGTCATCTCTTATTATAGTCTTTGGCTTAAAATCTAATTCATCTGATATAAGGATTGCCACCCCAGCTTTCTTTTGATGTCCATTAGCATGGTAAATTCTTTTCCACCCTCCTCACTTTAATTCTGGAGTTGTCTTTGGGTCTAAAATTAATTTCAGACAGTGTATCGATGTGTGTTTTTTTTTATACGTTCTGATACCCTTTGTCTTTTGATTGGGACATTTAGCCCACTTACATTCAGGGTAACTATTGAAAGATATGAACTTAGTGCTATTGTATTGCCTGTAGGGTGGCTGTTATTGTATATTGTCTCTGTTTCTTTCTGGTCTGTTACTTTTAGGCTCTCTTTTTGCTTAGAGGAACTCTTTCAATATTTTCTGTAGGGCTGGTTTGGTGTTTGCAAATTCTTTTAGGTATTTTGTTGTTGTTGTTTGTTTTGTTTTGTTTTGTTTTGTTTTTTTGTCCTGGAAGCTTTTTATTTCTTCTTCTATTGTCAGTGACAACTTAGCTGGATATAGTATTTTTGGCTGCATATTTTTCTTGTTTAGTGTTCAGAATATATCATGCCTGTCCTTTCTAGCCTGCCAGATCTCTGTGGATAGGTCTGCTACCAATCTAATATCTCTACCATCATATGTTACAGACCCCTTGTCCCGAGCTGCTTTCAGGATTTTTCTCTTTGTCACTAAGACTTGTAAGTTTTACTATTAGATGATGGGGTGTTGACCTATTTTTATTGATTTTGAGAGGGTTTTTTTGGTGCCTTCTGGATTTTGATGCTTGTTCCCTTTGTAAAATTAGGGAAATTCTCTGCTATAATTTGCCCCAATATACCGTCTGCCCCCTCTCTCCTTCTTCTCAGATCCCAATTATTCTAATATGTTTCATCTTACAGTATCACTTATCTCTCAAATTCTCCCCTCATGGTCCAGTAGTTCTCCTTTACTCAGCTTCTTTATTCTCCATCACTTGGTCTTCTATATCACTAATTCTCTCTTCTGCCTCATTTATCCTAGAAGTAAGAGCATCCATTTTTTATTGTACCTCATTGATAGTTTTTGTTTTTTTTTTTTTTCATCTGGGTTAGATTTTAGTTCTTTTATTTCTCCAGAAAGGGATTTTATTTCTCCCAAAAAAATTCTCTAGTATCTTCCATGCTTTTCTTGAGCCCACCTAGCACCTTGATAATTGTCATTCTGAACTCTAGTTCTGACATGTTACGTCATATTGATTAAGTCCCTTTATGTCAGTACTGCATCTTGTTCTCTCTTTTCTTTTCTTTTTTTTTTTTTTGAGGTGTTTTTCTCACCTTGTCATTTTATCTAAATAAGAATAGATGAATGAGAGAACAAAATACTAAAAGGGTAGAAACAACCCCAGAGAAATATACACTAACCAAATCAGAAGAGACCTGAAACCAGGGAGAGAAGAATGGAGGAAAAAATATATATATCTATATATCTATATCTATATCTATATCTACACATTGGACTGCTGAATAAAAGAGAGCCACACTCTTGATTTTGAGTGTATTTTGGACTGCTATAAGAAACTGCCTCCAAAATTTTAAAGAAAGAGAAACTTATATATATACAAGAGTAAGGGTAAACACGTTGAAGGGATGGAATATGACTGTAAAGATGAAAATGTAAAAGGATTCTAAAAAAAGAAATTGATAAGAAGTTGGTTGAAGAAAAAAAAGGAGGAAAGAATGTGATCAGGCTGGAGACTAGAACAAATCCATGCACTAGATTTAGGGTATATTTTGATCTATTAGAAGAACCTGTACCCCAAAATTTTAAAGAAAGAAAAACCTATATGTATACAAAAAGTGCGATTATATACAATGAAGGGATAGAATATAACAATGAAAATTTAAAATTTTTATGAAGTTATTGATAAGATGAAATAGTTAAAAAGCATTAAAATAGAAAAGAATTTTTTTTAAAAATTGAGTAAGAAAAGAATAAAATTTAAAATCTTAACTTTGAAAGACTAAAGAATCGTGGGGGAAAATACCATGAATTCTATGTGCTGTATTTCTGTAGCTCTGGAGTTTTGCAGTACTCATTGACTGGTGAATTTGGTCTTGGCTGGATATTCTTGTTGATCTTCTGGGGGAGGGAGCCTGTTGCAGTGATTCTCAAATGTCTCTGCCCAAGGTGGAATTGCATCACCCTTGCTAGGGGCCAGGCTGAGTAATCTGCTCAGGTTTGCTCTAGGGAGCTTTTGTTCCCTGAACACTTTCTGTACAGCTTTGGAGGGCAGGAATGAAAATGGCAGCCTCCCAGTCTCCGGCCAGAGAAGCTGAAACCTCAGGGTCCCACTCCTCAGGGCCCCCTCAGAAAAAACAATCACTCCTATCTCCCTGGTCTGTGGCCACACTCTGAGCTCACCCAGCCTGTGACCGAGAATTTCCATCTCTGGCACACATCCCTGTTTGGAGTCTCCAGACCTAGCAGATTCCTCCCACGTGCTCCCACGCTGCTCCTCCCAAAGGAGGAAGGAGGGGGTCTCCTCAGACCTGCCACTTGTGGGGTCCCTGCTCAAAGAGCAGTGCCCCGACTGTGCCTTAGATCATGGTTTAAGGTAACCCCCGAGCAGAGAAACCTCTCCTCAGCTGTCTCTGCAACTGGCTTCCCAACTCCAATCCATGGATAATCTGCCATACTCAAGCACCCCTGGTCTTTCTGTGACCCCTCAGGTCCTGAGACCACACTGCCCCCCCCCAGGGCTCCACCCCCCTACTTAGCCTCTGGAGTGACCTCCCTCAGTGGAGCAGACTTCTAAAGTTCTGATTTTGTGTTCCACTGCTCTACTGCTTGCCTGGAGCCAGCCCCTCCCCCCACAGTCTCTTGTCCCATCTATCACCTCATGTTCACTTCTCTGCATGTCCTACCTTTCTGAAAGTGGTTGATTTTCTGTTTGTAGAATTGCTGCTCTTCTTCTCTTCAATCTCCTGCTGAGTTTGTAGGTGTTCAGAATGGTTTGATAGCTATCTTGCTGAACTCCTGGGACCAAGTGATACTTAGGTTTCCTACTCCTCTGCCATCTTGCTCTCCCCCCCCCATGTTATTTTTATGATGCCAAATGGAGAAGCAGTTTTGATAGATCATCACACAGAGTTTTGAAATGCAAATTTTTTGGCCTAAAGAGGAACTCTTTCAATATCCCTTCAGTAAGAAAGGAAGTGGTGTGAGAGACAATCTGGTAGAGACTAATACACTGGATTAAAAAGGTGCTCTGGGGAATAGGATCAGTGTTTGAAAAGTCAAAATATTGTGAATAAGAGTATTCAGTAGATAAGTAATGTACTGAACTTATGATTCAGAAGTAGAGAAAATTTTAATCTCCTTGAGGACAGCATTGCATTTGGGAGCATGTTTTAACAGAATAGAATAAAAAGTAGGAGGTACAGACTTCCAGTTTTAGAATGAGTAAGTCATAGGAATAAAAGGTACACAGCATAGAGAATAAAGTCTGTGGTACTGTAATAGTGTTGTATGGTGACAGATGGTGGTTACACTTGTGAGCACAGCATAACATATAGATTTGTCAAATCACTGTTGTACACCTGAAACTGATGTAACTTTGTGTGCCAAGTATACCTCAATTGAAAAGAAAGATGTTGGGATGCCTGAGTGGCTCAGTTGGTTAAGTGTCTGCCTCCATCTTAGGTCACAGTCCCAGAGTCCTGGGATTGAGCCCCACATGGAACATCCTGCTCAACAGAGATCCTGCTTCTCCCTCTCCCTCTGCCTGCCATTCCCTCTGTTTGTGCTCTCTCTCTCTCTAATAAATAAATAAATAATCTTAAAAGAAAGAAAGAATTAAATTCAATCAATAATAATCTTGTGCTTGAATCATGAAGTTAAATCCTCAACCCCTCCTTGGTGATGTACCCATAAAGTTTGAGCATATGGCAGTTTTATTCATTCAACAAATTATTGAGTACCTGTTTGATGCTAGGACTCTTGCTAGGTGCTGAAGTATAAAGATCAATAAGATATGGTCTGTGTCCATTTATCTGTTGATGGGCATCTGGGCTCTTTCCATAGTTTGGCTATTGTGGACATTGCTGCTATAAACATTGGGGTGCCTTTTCGGATCACATTTATATTTTGGGGGTAAAGAAGATGTAAAACATATATATATATACATACACACACACACACACAGTGGAGTACTACCATCGAAAACATGAAAAATGAAATCTTGCCATTTGCAACGACCTGGGTGTAGCTAAAGCGTATTATGCTCAGTGAGATAAGTCAAGCTGAGAAAGACAATTATCATATGATCTCATTCATATGTGGAATTTAAGAAGCAAAACAGAGGATCATGGGGGAAGGAGGAAAAAGGTAAAACAAGACAAAATCAGAGAGGAAGACAAACCATAAGAGACTCCTAATAATAAGAAACATACAGGATTGCTGGAAGGGATGGGGCCTTGGCAGATGGGGTGGCTGGGTGATGGACATTAAGAAGGGCACGTGATGTAATGAAAACTGGATATTATATAATACTGATGAATCACTGACCTCTACCTCTGAAACTAATAACACATTACATGTTAATTGAATTTAAATTAAAAAAATAAAATAAAATGGAGGGAAGAGGGGAGTCTTGTAGTACTAAACACTTACCTGGTGGGATCTACTATCTCCATGTTAAGAGTGTCAGAATTGAGTTGAATTGTAGGACACCAAGCTGGTGTAGAATTGCTTCGTGGTGGTGGGAAAAACTCCACACACTGTAATTTGGAGTAGAAGTATATCATAGATTTGGCCACTCCTGCCTTATTTCAGATGCATCATGATGCTACAAGAAGCCTATTGTCATGTAAATATTTGTTTTTAATGCTAGTTTTTATTGTGATATGCCCAGCAATGTTTAAACATTTTCTCCGAACCCAATCATTGCAATTAATACTGTAATATTAATATATCATGTAAATTTTTAAAACACAAAATGAAAATTGTAAAAGATGAGATATAAAAATAAAAAAAGGATATGGTGTCTGCTTTTAAGATGTTTGAAGTTAGTAAGGAAAAACATAATGAGTTAATAGTTGAAACCAAGAGATACGAGCACTAGAATCATAGTTGATCCAGGAAACAGGGAAGCATGAAGCAAGGAGCAGTCAACTCAGACTTTTAAAGGAATGTTTATCGTACAAACATCCTCAAATTCTTGTTAATGAATCAATCAGATAATATTTTCTTGTCAGGCTGTTGCCAGCCTGTTGACTCACTCTCATGTGTCCTAATAATAAAGGCAGAATTTTTTTTGAAAAGCAAGCCCTGTAACACAATGAAAGGCCCCTTTTGCCTCAAGTAAATAAACAAAGACAAATTTTTATCAAATGCAGGGCTTTGTTTGACAGAAATAGATGTGTTTGCCAGTAGACAGCATGCATGCATCAACATCAAATGCTGTTTGGAAAGTGCATTGAGAAGCAGCACTGTAGGCATGACTGTGATTACAGAGGCTGGCCACTCCAGAAACTGACTGAGCTGTGAAATTGGATGCCGATTATGAATAAAAGGACCCATCATCTAGGAAGTTAGTGTGGAGAAACACCTCCATGCACAAACAAAGCATTAAAATACAATGTAACATTCCAAATATTGGGGCAGGGGGCAGAGATGAGTGCACTGAAGTCAAGAGTCAACTTTTCAGCCATCTAGAATGATTGCATTCTTAATGCTTCTGGATTGCTGTCTTGCATCCTCTTACTATATGCACATCACAAAAATTTGAAGGAATTATGTCATTTAAAAAAACCCAGAAATAAAAAGAAGATATCTCATATTTGGAATGTGGTGTGGGAAAAAAAAATAGATAATATGGGATAATGTGTTATTTAATTCATTCACTGAAAAAATCCTTATCTATTGATGAGGAAGTTAAAAAATTCTTCCTCAGGTCTTAAAGAAATCCTGTTTCCTGACCTAGACTTTAAGAGCCTCGCCATGAAGGATACTTAGAATAACATATTTAACATATCTTCTGTGGATCCAGCATAATTTGAGAAGATTCAGTGGTTACATGAAAACTTTTTGGGATTCAAAAAGCTTTGCAAGTATTTACACCTTAATCTTTACCTCTCAAAACGTAACTAGGTGGTAGATATTTAAAACCCCTTCCCCCAAAGATACTAAAGCAGGAAGAAATAATGTGACTTCCTCTAATATCACAAAACAAATTAGTGGTGAAGGTGTACATAGAAGCCCTACTTTCTAAGAGCCTTTCCTCTCCCATGTCTTAATCAACTCTTCCTACTGAGAAATCTTGTTAAACATGAGAAATCTTGCATCATGTTGAATTTTTCTGTGAAGTTGAATCAGAAGCATTCAATATTAATTATCATTTCAACTGGTGTGAAATTATAAAATTTCTGAAAATTATTGTTCTCTTTCTCTGTAGAAGGTGTGCTATGTATTGGGAAGAAATCCGATAGAATTTCATAAGTGCCTGAATACAGTTGGGTAGTTGACCCCTCTGATAACATTAAGAATAATGGAATTTACCTTAAGTCCTGAAGAGACTAACAGATCCCTCTAGAATTAAATTAAAAATTAGCTATATGTTTTCCCCTTATGGGTCTTCTTTTTTAATGCCTTTTTTTATATGACACTTAAAAATATTCTTCCTGTTGCCTTCACACTCAGGAAGGAAAGTGGAATGTGTACAGTTAAGTTTAAAAAAAAAAAACTGAATCCAGAAAATATTGAGGCATCTCTTAAATGTACACAATGAAAAGAAAGCAAAGGAGACTATGTAATTTTTTTTAAAAAGTTACTATATTAGAAAATCCCTGTACTCTAAGATATCCCAACTTTGGGTCTAGATCTACCCCCTGATTTATCCATTCTGTTCATTCAACAAATATTAAAGAGTTGTTTGTTATGTCCTAGGTACTGTGGATACAACAAAAGATAGAGATGTCAAGGCCCATGCCTTTCTGACTTATAGTTGACCTGGTCAAGGGGATATTTTTGAAATGGAGTAATACATACCAAATGTATAAGATTATTAAAAATGAATGTCAAATAGTCAAAAGTGCTATACAGTAATATATTATACTAATACTCTCAAGACAAAGATCGCAAAAACACACTAGAGTTGAAAACTTGGGCTTAGTGTTCATTTCAGCAAGGGAAAACACACAGCATGTAGAACTGTAGTGTGTGCCAGTAAGGGAATGTTAGCTGAAACCTATTATAGGATTGGGGCTTTGACTGGATGATGTGGGAAATCTAAGGAAGCAGAAGTTTGCTCCAAGATGAGATGCTGTCAGAAAGCAGCAACAATTCTGTAATTGAGTATGTGCTTGGGTTTTTTTATATTAAGTATTTTTTATTGTATTTATTTTTACTGACACATATAGTTGACACACAATGTTACATTAGTTTCAGTTGTACAACATAGTGATTCAACAACTGTATATATTATGCTATATTCATTACAAGTGTAACTACCACCTGTCACCATACAACACTGTTACAATACCATTGACTATATTCTTTATGCTGCATCTTTCATCCCTGTGACTTATTCATTCCATAACTGGAAGCCTGAACTTCCCACTCCCCTTAACCCTTTCTTGCCCATCTCCCCACCAATTCCCCTTTAGCTATCTCCAGTTCTTTGTATTTATAGGGCCATTTCTGCTTTTTTTCTTTATTCATTTTGTTTTTTAGATTCCATACATGGGTGAAATGATATGGTACTTGTCTGACTTACTTCACTTAGCATATTGCCCTCTAGGTTCATCCATATTGCTGCAAATGGCAAAATCTCATTCTTTTTGTTAGCTGAGTAATACTCTGTTGTGTATATATACCACCTCTTCTTTATCCATTTGCCTATATCAGTGGACACTTAGGTTGCTTCCATATCTTGGCTATTATGAATAATGTTGCAATGAACATGGGAGTGTAGGTATATCATCAGTACCCTTTTTTCATTTGGGGGTGGGGGTAGATACCCAATGCTAGAATTATTGAATCATGTGGTATTTCTATTATTTTAAATTTTTGAGGAGTCTTCATACTGATTTCCATAGTGGCTGAGCTAATTTGTATTCCCACATAGAGTGCTTTACCCTGTTGATGAGATAGAGATCCTCACCCTAGGACCATGGGATGCTAAACACACAACACTTACATTAGGCAGATGATATTGGTAGATATTTATTAACTATATGTACTCACAGCCCAGGGCTGAAGGGGACACCATACAGAGCCACCTAGCGGTTACACTTGGAAACCTAACAAATAACCAGAGGGCTGTGTATCAGGATATAGGATGAGGCACCACCTGGTTCCCTTAGGAGGATATGACTGGCTTATTTGAATCATTCTACAGACTGGCAGGAAAGTGGAACCTGCTACGCAGGGATAAGGAAGAATATCTGATCCATTTGATAAAGAGGGATGTTTGGCTGGAAGACCTTATGTATGGGAGCAGAGTGGGAGGGAGAGACTTTGGGAAGGTTATTTGAGTCCTTCCCAATTTCCACCAGATATTAAAGCAGCACATAATATTGGGCCTTAATTTTAGGACACACTACAGCATCTTAATGAGTTTTATCTACATGGAGGGGAGACTAGAACAAGAATAAGGTTATAACTGGTAAAGAAGCAGCAACTACTCATTTTAGCAGAGAGGTGGGCATATTTAGCATTTTGGCACGTGACATTGCCTTTCTTTGTCATTGCTTAGGCAAAATTTTGCTGTCTCATTTTATCATGCTCTCAGGATGACCTTGCCAAATCTGGTATAGTGTGTGATAGGAGAACAACATAGCCCAGCTCTGAGAGCAAGGCCGGATTCTGAGTGTAGACTGCTAATTTTTTCTTTTTCATTTGGGAAGGAAGGTAGTAGGGATTAAATTCGATCGATGGATCAGAGCAAGTTTTTTGAAGGAGGAACCTCAAATCTTGGCCTTCACTGCTACTAAAAGCCATCCACATAGAGAAAGACTGAGGAGGATGGAGATAGGGAGAAAGGGAGACAGTCTGTGGAGAGCATTCCCGTCAGAGGGAAACAGAAAAGTGAAGAGCAAAATACCTCATTAGACCTGAGAGATATGTTCCAAAAAGCCATTGGGAGTGTGGCTCTTTTCTTCAGTGATGCTCAAGGGGTTGGAGGTAGGGGAGAAACAGACTCTCAAAACATGGAGAAGAAAATTTTGGAAAGCCTCCAAGAAATTGTGAGATGACAATCCTCCAAAATGGATGGTCCCTCACTACCTCTACCATTCCCCCACAGTTTTATTTGGTTATGTAGACTTTATATGGAAAATCCAATACTAAATATTATAGCATAACAACAAAACGTTAACTATAATAAACATCGTGGCTGGCAAAGAAGAGTGGTTATAAGCATGGACCATGGAGCCAGACTTCCTGGGCTCAAATTATAGTTTTATTACTTTCTAGCTATGTCACTTAGCTCATGAATCTCAGCTTCTTCAACTGTAAAATGAGGAAAATAATGGTACCCACCTCAGAGGTTTGTTGTCAAGGTTAAAGTACCTATTTAGTTTTTAGACCTGACTCATGGTAGTAAGCACTGTATAAGAGCTACCTGGGTAACACTGATGATGAAAATGATTGGAAAGGAAAAATATCTGTAGTTAACACCATATTCCTATAGTCATGGGTTATGATGGACTAACCAGGATATATAAATGTCCACACATCTTATTGAGGAATGATTTATCTTATTTATGGTTATGTACAGGGCCTCCCCTCTTGCTGCAAGGACAACAATATAATGGATCAATCTTTGGCAATATCTTAAATTATGCATTTAATTTAAAATAGTTTTTCCTTGCTGTCTGATATGTTTGATACAGGCAGGCCTACCACAGATAAGGGTTTTAATACATTCTGTGACTGAATTTTTTTGGATTTTGCCTAAAGAATATGCTAGGAGTCTCAGATCTTTAATTGAGGCAACCATATTTAGTGTCACTGAAATAAGTGTGATAACAGCTTGATCGTGCAAGGTTTGACATGAAGAAAACACCTGCCTGGTGATAATAGGATACATGAATTTCAGACAACAGAATACCAAAGAAAATTACCACTCTGCCTGCCTTGATCAAATAAAAACAGATTTTTCTGTTCATTTCACTATATTCAAAAGTTTATTTGGATTACTATGAAATGTTAGCAGAAAATCACTTGGATTACGGGCTCATGGCAGGTGAGGAGTTTTAACATATTGCTAAGCTTTTATATTTACTAGCAGACTTACTAAGGCAAGGTAAAAGAAAAAAAAGAAATACCTGTCTTGTTCTGGATATTCATATGACAAACCACAGTGATTTGAGAAGGAATTTCAAGTTAGTAGGTCTGGGTATTTCAGACATTAACTTAAATGTATGTACATACCTTTTCTTTCAAGGTTCAGAGCCCCCAGAAGGTTGAACGTCTCTATCAACTGCCATTTTTTTATGTCTGAGTGAAAATCTTTTGAAAAATTAAAAAAAAAAATTACAAACAAAACTGAAAAACTGTGACTTCTTTTCCCTGTGAGCATAAGAACAGGTTGAAGCATCATTAAGCAAAAAAGATATTTCTTGTTTTGATGTCAAATTAAACAAGATTTGTAAAACTCCCATATCATAGGCCCTGAACTTAGGGACCCCACTGTAGTCTGTGTTTTCTGTTTGCTTATTTGTTGGCTTAACATGTATAGAGTAAACCCTCTTGTTAGACTGCTTTCTATTTCTAATGGACAGGTTTGCACATAATTTGAGAAGCAAAATTTTGGCTTGTTTCCTTCCTACATTGTTTTTGTTTCTGTTTTTTACTTAAACAATATCCTAGCATTTATACCAAGAAGTACTTAATATTGATATGGAGTCAATATTAGGTTAACTATAATGAATTGCTCCAAAGAAAATACAGATAACTGAAATCTGTGATACTACAAAAATTTAATTTGGTCCTCTACGCTCAAATTTACATTGCATTGAATTATTAGCCAGAACTCTTAGCTAATAAACCAATTGAGGATTGTTTAATTTTCATTTTTTTGACCATTCCAAAGATTCATATAACTTAAAGCACATGAATAACACTTTACAGTTGACAAGGACTTCTACACGTGTCATCACTTTTGATCTTCCCAATATCATTATGACATTATAGAATTATGGAAGATTTTATTATTATCTTCACTTTTCAGATTAATAAATTGGTGATCAAGCATCATGCTTTTAAGTAAATGAAGGTAATTGGCCTCAGAAAAGTTAAGTCTTGAATTTTAAACTTTATTGAACTTACTGAATTTCACTGAGAAAATGTCCAACCTTCTTCCCCACGATAATCCCTCTAATCATCCCTGTGTCCTTATGGCTTCCAACCTTTGAAATTTTGTCTTCACTTTTCTCACTCTCTGGAATGTCACTGTTTTTCTTGAATATCCAAATATTGCACCCATCGCTCAAGGTCCAGCAAAAGTTTGACCTGCTACAAGAAGTCTTCCAGAGCCCACTGTTCTTACTTAAAGAATACAGCATTTGCAGAGATTGGTTCTTATGTTCTTAAGTGTTTTACTTACATTCAGCTAAACTCTTCTACTCGATTATAAGCTTCTAAGAACAGAGACCAACTAGTACTTCTTTGAAACTCACAACACTCTATCACTGGAGACATATGTAGTAAATTAATCATAAATATTTGGCTATTATTCCTTACTGCCCAATGAAGTCATTGTTGAGCCATAGATCATCTTACTATATCTGCATTACAGCCATGTAACTTGTAATTTAGTTTGTATAATTACCTATTATAGTTGAGGTCAGGGTAGTCATTTCAATATGTTCATATACCAATTGACCCATGCATTGATTTCTGATGGTAGTGAAGATCAGACATATGGCCTACTCATGCCTGATGGATTCCCTGAATAGAGAGGCATTTGGCCCATATATCAGTACTAAGAACAGAAACAGGAAATGTTATGCAGTGATTGCTTTTCTATAGAATTAAATTAGCATCACCCATTCTGCTAGTCATAATTTTTCTAGAGATCAGGGAGAACTATCAATGGTAGTTCCTGTCCTACACCATAGGAAAATGCATTCCGTTATTCATTATAAATGATGCTGATCAAGTATATTGTCATTACAAATTTAATTTATAAGAAAGAAATCTCCATGTGGAAATGACACCCTTGACAGTCATTATGTTAAAAAACAAAAAGATGCTATCATATGACAAATTCAATTCTTCTGGAATGTAGGCATTCTGTTTAAACAAACAACTGCTTTTGTTCTTGTTTTAAGGAGAATTTGGAGAAGTCTGTAGTGGACGTTTGAAGACACCAGGGAAAAGAGAGATCCCCGTTGCCATTAAAACTTTGAAAGGTGGCCACATGGATCGACAAAGAAGAGATTTTCTAAGAGAAGCTAGTATCATGGGTCAGTTTGACCACCCAAATATCATTCGACTAGAAGGTGTTGTGACAAAAAGTAAGTACTGATTTTCTTCATGACTTCTTTTATATATTTCTATCTCAGTTCCTTAAAAAACAAACAAACAAACAAACAAACAAAAACTTCATAGCAATACCACAGCCATTAAGGGGATAGTTTAATTTCTGATATCATCCCTCAGAGTCTTGATATTTGGCTATGACATTATCAGAGTTTGCATCGGTCACCAAACAGCTTTGAAATGGTATTTATTACCTATAAATCATTTGTTATTTTAACTTGAAGTAATGAATCAAAAGTAAAGTATTATATATTTTTTCTAATCTCTATAAGCTATTCACTTCTTCTAAAGCTGTTAAAATTTTAATATGAGTAGAAGAATCACTTTGAATATTTTGGGTCATTAAAGTAAAATATTTCTGTTTAGAAAAAATCTCATATACAAATATAGATGTTTTATCTGAAGTAAGACTTTTAAACATGGAACCCATCTACAGAAATGCCATTAGAATTAAATTATTATAATTTATATAAAATGGATATAAGAATTACAACTTTGAGAAAAAAATCCCATTTTTATAGAAATAGTGGGATCAAAGCCATTCCTTTGAAGTTTCTTCAAAATACAAAATTAATCTTATACTCTAAGAAATAGATTGCTATATAATCACTTTTATTTGAATAATGATAGGACACAAACCTTAACTACATTTCTCCTTATTTTATTCACTAATGAACTACAACATATAAAACCTAACAGAGAATGGCATTGAAAAAACTTATAAAAAATAATCTTTGAGACACATTTTTTCAGAAAACCAAAATTTCTTTTAAAATCATTTATACAATATTGAAATTTCATGTCATATTTGAAAGCAGGAAAATATAAAAACTTATGAAAAACATTAATTGGCTATGTCCTCCTAAGTCTTTCTCACAAGGCACTGACCAACATTTGGACCAAGGAGAACAGAAGAGTATTGATAGCCTCCATAGTCTGAAAGACACAAAAGAGTGCTTTTTTTCTCTTTTTATGGTTATCCAGTTTTTTGTTTTAAGTTTTTATTTAAATTCCAGTTAACACATAGTGTAATATTAGTTTCAGAAGTAGAATTTTGTAATTCGTCACTTACATATAACACCGAGTGTTCATCACAAGTGCCCTCCTTAATGCCCATCCCCCATCTAGCCCATCCCCCATCCACCTCCCTCCAGCAACCCTCAGTTTGCTCTCTATAGTTAAGAGTCTCTTATGGTTTGCCTCCCTCTCTCTTGATGACAGCTGTTGGACTGGTCTGTTACTTTAGTGACTTTAATGGGGCCTGCCAGCATTTATGCGCTTCTGTTGTTCTCTCCATTGATTCTGGGCTTGTCCAGGTGACTGGCCTTGGCTAATGGGACATTAACACGTGTGATGCAAGTGGAAGCATCTTACATGTCTGCACTTTGGAGCCTGTCCTCTTGCAACTCTCCTTGTAACCCAGCCTCCAGTTCTGAGCAAAGCCAGTCCATATGGTGAGGCTTCAAACAGTATTGCAGAGAGGAGAAAAGTGAGACTGTCTAGTCAACAGCTCTGTCTGCACCCCCTGCAGACAGCCTGAATACCAGGCTTGAGATAAACCATCTCAGACATTGCAACCTCTCCCCACTAACACCACCACCACCCACAGATGTCTGTAGTTGCTATTGAGATCTTGTAGAGCAAAGGAACTGCCCAGCTCAATCCAGTCAACCCATAAAATTGTGAAAGAGGATAAAATGACTGCTGTTTTAAGCCACAAAGTTTTGAAAAGTTAGAAGTCTACTCTTGCCACTTAAGACTTGTGAAACTTTAAATTATTTGCCATCTTTAGCCTTTACTTCCACATCTATAAAAATAGGGCCAAAATAGTTCCTACTCCATAGGAAATACTGTAAGGATTAAATTTGTAAATGTAGGGGTGCCTGGGTGGCTCAGTGGGTTAAGCCTCTGCCTTCAACTCAGGTCATGATCACAGGGTCCTGGGATCAAGCCCAGCATCGGGTGTTCTGCTCAGCAGGGAACTTGCTTCCCCCTCCCCTCTGCCTGCCTCTCCGCCTACTTGTGATCTCTCTCTCTGTGTCAAATAAATAAATAAAATCTTTAAAATAAATAAATAATAAATAAATAAATTTGTGAAGGTATGCAGCATTTAGCATAGGATGTGTTATAATAAACCACATTAAATGGTAGCCATCACTGGTGTTATGTGCCAGGCACTTGATACATATAGTTTACCATTTCATTTTCACAGCAACTACTGTGAGTATCATTATCCACTGAAGCTCAGACTAATTAATCTGTAGAAAGACCTCTAACCCATAGTAAGTAGCATGGCAGGTATTCAAGCTGAGATCTTTTTGACTCTAAAACCCATAGGGTGTGTGTATGTGTGTGTTATGTGTGTGTACATGTGTGAGTGTTGGGTTTTTTTTCTATATCTACAGTGAATGAACCAGTTTTATACTTTAATTATCTTTATCTTATCTGAATTAAATAACATTAAATAAATGACAATCTGAATAAAATGATATAGTACTAGTTTTTAAAATCAAACATTTAGGTTAGTGAAATAAATTACTTCTAAAATGTAAAATTTGGAAAGATCCAGCTATACCACAATAGCTAGCAAAGACTATAATCTAAAAGTGACAGAAAGAGAGAGAAATACCATGTTAATTATTTTGTTTGTATTTTCTGACTTCCTTGTCGTTAATTTAGCATGAACTTTTTAAGTCATTCCTTCCATCTTATATCTCTCTGGAAGGAAAAATACAATTTTAAAGTTGGCTTCTACATCTTTGCATATCTGCAAAGCATTTAAAATAACAATTTAAATATAATATTGAAGTCCTCTTATGTGTATTTTTGCATGTAATATCTGGAAAGAAGTGTCAAACAATATATTTAGAGATTGAAAAGTATTAGATCTTTCTCCCTTTTTATAAGTAACATTATATGACTTTGTCATATAGTCCTATGTATTTTATTCATATATTGTCATATATTTTATATACATATATGTGCATAAAAGTATATAAAAAAGGAAGAAGATTTATAGTCCCATGAAGTAGTAAGATTTAGTTATCCTAAATCAGCTGAATGGGTTTAATGAGATAGTCTATGGCACCTGTCTGCCAGTTTGAAATACTCCATTTATTTCACATAAACATGCAAACAACTAACACAGTGACTGTTTGACATCTCTGACAATCTTGGCTTAAAAATGGGAACAGTGACCTCTACAAAGCCAGATTTTTATGCTCCCTAAGTCAAGGTCTTTTTTCTATTTCAAGAAAAAGAAAGAAGTGGGGGCAGCAGGGAAGGAAGGAAAAAATAATAAAAAAAATAATAATTAAGAAAGGATAGGCTCAACATGCGTTTGAGTGGCAACCATCATTACAGTTTTAACTTGTACAAGTGAGCCGCATATAAGGGTGTTGTGCTGCTGCTGAGGTGGGTGGTGGAGACGGAGAAAGGAGTAATTCACACAAAGATAAGTGGGCATATTTATACTGTTATCTTCTTGACTCCAGTGCTATGAGATTTTTAAGAGAAGGCAATAAATAAATGAATGCCTCATTCCCATAAATACATGGTAATTGTTCCAAGATTGGCCTTAAGTAGCTAAAAGATAGCTAGCAATTAATGCTCCCTAAGGACTCCCTAATACCATATTGCATAAAAGATAGTACTGACAAAGATAAAGATGCAGGAGAGGTTTATGCAGTCACTTTAGTAGAGTATCCTGGGGTTCTGTGAAGTAAACACACAGACTCTCAGTTGAAAGTAATGCAAAATTATAGATCAAAATCTTCATCAGATCCTTTTATAAATTCTTAATATGCATACTTTTTATCTTATGTGTACTTTTTTCTCTGAGAGATACCTATTATAATGTTCTTGGGAATGATTTTGCTCTTTCATATTTGGTCATATAGCTATCTTTATTTTAAACTTTAAAATTAAATGATGAAAAGCTGCATTATATAAAAAGTATGTGTGATAAAAGTTGAACTTATTTATTTGATACACATCACAATTACATTAACCTGTTAAGATAAAACTGGTATAAAAAGGGATTAATCAAGCTAAACCATGTGTTTAGCACATACTTTTTCTCCAAGAAGCAAATAGAAGCCATTAGTTAGAGAACAGACTTGTAGCCATTAGTAGCACGGATAGTAGCAATCTGTAACTGGTAAGGTATATACCAGTGTCATTAATTACATAGCCCAAAAGAGAAAAAGTTACTCTTCTATAAAAAGATAAGAACTATGGTTAGATAATGAAGCAATACAGTGCTGTAACCATACTCCAGAAGACCGGGCCCAGCAGTTTGAATACCCATGATGGAAGGAAGAAACAAGAGAGAACTAATGAAGTTCCCCTCTTCCAGCTTAGTAGCTGATAATTAAATTTAGATAGAACAACTACATCTCTAACAAATCATCGATCTAGAAAGGAGTAAGTAGAAGCCAATCAGAATAGCAAACAAATTCCCAAACATAACTTCATTTCATTATTGGACATCCCTAACAACTACAACAGGAAGTGCTGGGCCTGCCCAAGCCCTCTTTAAATAATCCAGAATATTGTGGGTTCCTTCCAGACAGTTTTGGTGAGTCTGCACAGACTCTAAGTCAGAGAGCAGATTCCAGCCAGTCAAATACATTGTACAGTAAATACAGAAGAACTGTCTCTCTGGTCCCAGAAGTACATTCTACGTGTCAAGTAATACATTGTCCAAGTTTTTAACTATTATGATACCTGTTTCTCCACCATGTTGTGTATCCTACTGCCTGTTACAGAGTCTCACACAAGTCACTCTATGTCTTTAAGCCTCAATTTTTTTCCTCCACACAAAAAGATTAAAATATGAAGGTTGGACTAGAAAACACTGAAGGTCACATCTAGCCCTAATATTTTGGATTCCATTCCTTTGCCAAAGGAAAAGGAATGTCACAAGATGTTGGTGAAGAGAATTTGTACCATGATAACTTATCACCCCACTTCCAAGTTGTTGTTTGTTTTTTTTAATAACTTCGGGTTTGTATCAGTGATCCAAAGAGAAGATAGAGAGGTTCAGGAAGAAACAAAAAGTACCTTCAATAAACTTTTATCTTTAGCATCTGTGAAGAGGAAACGTATGGGTAAAATTGTTCCTTGTAAGCAAAATCAAGGTTTGGATATAAGGAATATACGTTAAAGGGGTAAATATTCTGCATATCTGATTCTAATGAAATAAATTAGATGGTTATTACCCCTACCTCCAGAGTTCAGCTTCTCTGCTAGCTAAAGTAGGTTGAGAGTTTTGTTCTTGCTTTGTTTTCCAAGGAACATTTCCTGAGTATCACCAGGTATTAGACATTATTGCCTGATTAAAACGTAGAGCTAGAGAAAAGAAGCACTCAATACTCTTGAGAAGCCCACTTGTTGGTATCAGTCCACTGGGAGCAACAAACAAGTAAGCCAGTATTTCCCAGTATGATGTGTGTTATTTTGGATACAGTTATTATTAATGTACTCATTCACTTATTCAGTAAATATTTATTGAATGCCCACTCTTCTAGAGACTGGTAATACAGTATTGAAAAAGGGCTTCTATCTACTGGAAGAAACCAAAAGAAATTAAATATATGAATATGATTTTAGGTAAAGAGAAAAGAAACCTGAGTAAATGAAACATCAAGCCATGCCAAGATTTGGTAGGCAAGTTTTCCAGGCAGAGGAAATAGCTTCTCAACCCTTGTGGCTAAGTAAGAAGTTAGGATATTGCAGGCATCCAAAACATCTGGAGCAAAGTGATAACAGTACTACATATTGAAAAAAAAATTATAGACAGGCAAAACAGTAGGGAGGCTCATGTAGTAACCCTAGTGAAAAATAATGAGAAAATAGATTAGATAAGTAAAAATAAGAAGAAGGGAATAGCTCCAAGAGCCATTTCCAAAGCTAAATTGGGAGACTTTAGTGACTAATTATACATGGAGAGTAAAGGAATGGGGATAATTCCAAAATGTCTTAGAAGTTTCTGGTTTAATGTAAGTAAGGGAATAGAAAATTCTGGAGAAATGCAGATCTGGAGATAAAATAATGAATTCTAGTTTGGATATGTTGTGCTTGACATGCCTGGGACATTTAAAGACTTCCAGAAAGCCTCTGGAACCTGGGTAGATATCTGGACTATAGGTTAAAATCTAAAAAGTAGTCCCCAGATGAGCAGTGATTGACAGTTGAAGCTATAGGGAGGGTGAGCTTTCCTAGAAGGTTGAGGAAACTGATCCTTAGCAGGCAGACTGAAAAAGAAAAGCTTACAAAAGGGACAGAAGAAACAACCTAGGAAAAAACAGGTTCCTTCCCCCTAGGAATGGGGGAGAGATCCATAGAATAAAATGAGCTGGGCAGTCAAGTAACATAAAGATTGAGAATCTTCTGTTGGGTGAGGCAATTAGGAGAGCACAGCCCATTATAGCATATCTGAAGATGATGGTCAGCTTGTAGTGGACTGTGAGGTGTGTGCACACTGTAGTCAGACGGTAGGTTAAAAATGCAAATTAGATTATGTTGGTCTCTTACATTCCAAATGTTTAGCCTTCTATGCTGTTCATTCATGCAAGTAATATTTATTATGTGCCTAACTAGTCTGTGCCAGGCACTTTAATGAGCATTGGGTATTTAGCTGGGAATAAGAAAGCCTAGACTCCTGTCCTCCTGGGTCAGGTCCATGCATCTCCCTCCTCTGGTTCTTTACTAGTCTCCTGAATCCTAGAATACATTCAGGTTAAGTGACAAAACATCTTAAAACTTACTCTCATTTCTTCCATGTGCCTCTTCCTCTTCCAAATCCCTGAGGAGATGGAAAGAATTGTACCAAGTGCACCCTACATGGGTACAGAGAGAACTATGATATGAGAAGAACGTGGGTACCTGGAACTCCCAGACACCCCTGGGGTTACCAGCCTCCCTTTTTTCAATCATGTAGGAGCAAGATCATGTGCTGAAGAGATAGGAGAGGCCTTGGGGTATTGGTGAATGTTTGAAGTAGCCCCTGAGAAAAGTGTGAAATAAAACTGATCAGGAAAAACTTGGAAGATTGTGAGCATGACACAAGAGAACTTGAGGCTCAAGGCAGAGGTGCTGCCCCAAAGAATGCTGTTAACACATGGCGGCAGCGTGGGGAGGGCGGGGGGGGGGGGTGCATTGATAGCATGAAAGTGGAAAGAGGTGCAACCTAGGGGAAAAGGAAGCATGAGAGGCAGCACAAAGAGAAGAAATTTCGAGTTTTTATATTTTCTCTCTTCTCCTAACATCCTTAATATTTACTATTTGCTGTTACTAAAAATAGTGATGAATTGTTATTGTGCAATTTCTGGAGTCTCCGTGGGTTCTCAGGATATTTACTCTAAAGTATTTATCATTCAGAATTATTATATATACATATTGTTAAGAGAAAAAGAACTAAGTGTGACTATAACAAATAGGAACAAGATGACATACTCTGGTAGCCCCGTGAATCTCTCTCTGTTCAAGCAGCACTGGGGCTAATTGGGATCACCTGTTTATATTCTGCCAGAGTATACTTCCCTATTTACAATGGAGAATATACTTCGTCTGTATTCAGGAGGAATTTATTCTTGTTCTTTCCATGTTTAAGTATCTGGGTTTTCTCAAGGTCAACCAGTCTAATGACCTTCCTAGATCTGCCTTAAATGTTTCCTTCCTGTGGCTCTCTCCTCTCCCTAACCAGCCTCCTAATTATTGGGTAGACTGTAATAAGATGGAACAGGTTAAAAATTCTAGTAACAAGTTGCTCAATGTGAAGATAACACTGTAAACTGTAAGAACTAGGAGAGAAAAAATGAATATAAATATAACTTTATGCATACATAATGTTGCCTTTTAATATCTCAAAATCAAATCGAATAGAATTATCTAGACGGTGAGACCTTACTCGTTTCCAAAAATAAAAATTCCTGCCAAATCATTCATGATGCAACTTTTTTCTGGCAAAAAGTTTGATGATGCCGAATTGGAGAAGGGCTATGGCTAATTCCAGCTAATAGACATGAATAAGAACTGTTCTGCCAGACTGGAAGTTCAGGCAATCAGTCATTCCTCAGGAACCTTCACCGGGTTCCTGATGGTTTTCTTAGCTACAGACCAGTAAAAGTCTTTTTTTCTTTTTAAAGATTTTATTTATTTATTTGACAGAGAGAGAGAGAGATCACAAGTAGGCAGAGAGGCAGGCAGAGAGAAGAGAGGGGGAAACAGGCTCCCCGCCGAGCAGAGAGCCTGATGCGGAGCTCGATCCCAGGACCCTGAGATCATGACCTGAGCGGAAGGCAGAGGCTTAACCCACTGAGCCACCCAGGCACCCCCTAGACCAGTAAAAGTCTTAATTACTGAAAATGATTATGGACTCCTTGTATATGTGACTTCTAATAAAAAATTATTAACAAAGTTATTGAATAGAAATCTAGCAATCTCCTTATTTAATCTCATGATGAATATTTTAATGCTTATTGTTGTTGGAATACGTTACTATGACTTTTCTCTAATTTTTATTTAGATATAATTTCAGACTTACAAAAAAAGTTGTGAAAATAATATAGTTCCCATAAAACTTTACTCAGTTTCCCCTGATGCTAATGTTTTACATAACCATAACATAGGATTATTATCAAAGCCAAGAAATAAGTATCAGTACAGAACTATTTACTAAACTATGGAATTTTATTCAGATTCTCTCAGCCTTTTCACTACTGTCCTCATCTGTCCAGAATCCATCCAAGTTCCCACATTGCACTCACTTATCACATCTCCTCAGTATCTTCCAATCTGTGACAATTCTTCGGGTTTCCGTTGTGTCTCATGACCTTGACACTTTCCAAGTGTCAGTTACTTTGTAGAATGTCAGTTACTTTGTCAGTTACTTTGTAGAATGTCCCTCACTCTGGGTGTTTCTATTGTTTTTCCATAATTTGATTTGCAGTTATGTTGTTTTTGGCAGGAGTATCACATAAGTTATGTACCTTTCTGAGTGCATTGTATTGGAGGAAACATGATGTCCATATGCCTTCCTGGGATGTTAGCATGGATCACTTGGTTAAGGTGATGTCTTCTAGATTATCTACTGTAGAGTTACTTTTCCCTTTTTGTAACTAGTATTATGTGGGTGGAGATAATTTACACTATAAAAATATCCTGTTTTGCCTCAAACTTTACCATACTACTTTTATCATCCATAGTAGATCTTGCCTACAAGAATTATTACCGTTGTATTCTAATGGTGATTATTCTGTTTTTCTATTTCTTCTATATTTTTAAATCAGAATACTTCTTTCAGGAAGAGTTCTATTTCAGAATGTCCTATTAATTGAATTATATAATATGAAGCCTTTTGAGTCTGGCTTCTTTCTTGGAACAGAAGGCACTTGAGATCCATTCATGTTCATTGTTGTTAATGTTGAGCAGTATTTCTTTGTATGGATGTACCATAGTTTGGGTATGCATTCAATGGTTGAAGGACATCAAGTTTGCTTCTAGTTTAGGTGATTATTAATAAAACTGCTTTGGGATGGCTCAGTCAGTTAAGCATCTGCCTTTGGCTCGGGTCGTGATCTCAGGGTCCTGGGATAGAGTCCCACATAGAGGTCCCTGCTCGGTGGGGAGTCTACTTCTCCTCTCTCTGCTCTCCCCCTGCTTGTTCTCTCTCTCAAATAAATAAATAAAATCTTAAAAAAATCAAACAATCAATCTGCACATCAATGCACAGGTTTTTATGTGAACACACATTTACATTTCCCTTGGGTAAATAGGTATGAAATGACTAGATCAGATGGTAAATATGGGTTCAATTTTGTAAGAAACTACCAAAATGTTTTCCAAACTGAGTATACAATTTTCATTCTCACTAGTAGTTATAGGTTTCAGTTGTTCTGTGCTACTGACAATACTGGGTATTATAACTTAAAAAAAAAAAAAATCAGCCATTCTAGTGAGCCAATATTGGTCTCTTACTGTTATTTTAACTTGAATTCCTTAATGACTATTAATTTTGATCATCTTTTCATATGTTTATTGGCTATCCATATATATCTTCTTGGTGAAGTGTATCTTTGGATTTTTACTCATTTTTTCCATTGGGTTAGTTTTTTCTTAATGTCGATTTTTTGAAGTTTTAAAAAATATTTTCTAGGTACAGTTCTTTGTCAGATATGTGATTTGTAGGGCACCTGGGTGGCTCAGTCAGTTAAGCATCTGCTTTCAGCTCAGGTCATGACCCCAGGGTCCTAGGATCAAGCCCCCATTGGGCTCCCTGGGAACCGGCTTCTCCCTTCCTCTGCAGCTCCCCTTGCTTGTGCTCTCTCTCACACACACTCTCTCTCCCTCAAATAAATAGATAATTTTTTTTTAGATGTGGTTTGTAGATATTTTTCTAGATCATAGCTTGGTAGTTTTTTGTTTTTTTTTTTTTTTTAATTCTATGAATAGTGTCTTTAACAGAGTAAACTTTTTAAGAGTTTGGTCATATCTAATTTATGCATTTATATTTTTTTTTCTTTTATGGATTATGCTTCCTAGTGTGATATCTAAAAATCTACCTAGGTGCACCTCAGTAGCTCAGTCCTTTAAGCGGTTAAGTATCTGCCTTCAGCTCAGACCATAATCTCAGGGTCCTGGGATGAGCCCATGTTGGGCCCAGCACTCAGTGGGGAATCTGCTTGTCCCTCTCCCTTTGCCCCTCCCCCTGCCCTCTAGCATGCATGTGTTTGCTCTCCAAATAAATAAAATCTTTTAAGAAAATAAATAAAAACTCTACCTAACCCAAAGTCACAAGGATTTTCTCTTCTGTCCTCTATAAGTTTTATAGCTTTGCACTTTACATGTAAGTCACTGATCCATTTTGAGTTTATTTTTGTATGAAATGTAAGGTAGATTAAGATTAAGATTCTTTTTTTTTTTTTCATATTGACCATATCATCACCACTTGTTGAGTTAGGTTTTTTTTGTTTTGTTTTGTTTTGTTTGTTTTTTTAATGAAATTGTTTTTACTGTTTTTTTTAGTTTCCTTCTTTGCCTAAAATCCTTCAATGGCTTTCCTTCACCCTGAGGACAAAATTAGAATTTTAGAATACAGAAATTCAAGGTTCTGTATGATTGGCCCCTGATTACAATATATTTTTAGCCTCTTCTCCTCCTGTATAATCTGTTAATAGTGAACCATTAGTAATTTCTCCAAACAGACCGCCGTTCTTTTTTTTTTTTTTTTTTTTTTTTTTGAGAAGGAAGCAGGCTCCCTGCTGAGCAGAGAGCCCGATGCAGGACTCGATCCCAGGACCCTGGGATCATGACCTGAGCTGAAGGCAGAGGCCTTAACCCACTGAGCCACCCAGGTGTCCCGACCATGCTGTTTCTTATTTCACATATTTGATCATAGTTGGCCTTCTTTATGGGAAATTCTCCCTCCGCCTTGCCCCCATCACCCTTAACTCAGCCAGCAAACCCTACTTCTAAGGGGATGATTCCACTTAAATGAAACATCATTTCTTATCTCTGTAGTGGTTTAGACATCTGCATTGCTCTTAACATGTTGTACTGTAATCACCATTTATATGCATGGCCCAGAAGTCTGCTATATTCTTAGCCCTTACACCATAATATTAGGCCCTAGCACCCTTCTCCAATCCCCCTGGGGTTTTTCTGGGACAATCCCACCTGTCTGTTAGCTGTTACCTGTTGGGCTCACTCTTACCTACAGGCTACCTGCCACAGCTCTTGTAGAGCCTTCCCCAGCCCAGCTATTGCCCAGTAGTAGACCAAAACTATCCTGCCATTCATGCATTTATCTGAGGTCTTCCAAGATCCCTAATGTTGCTGGACCTTGTGCTGAGTAAAGCAAGGAAATAGGCTTTCTCTATCTCCCTGGTCCCTCAGTTTTTCATTTAGATACCAAAGCTGCTCTCATGTACTCTGAGCAGCCAGAATCTCTCTGGACCAGTTTCATTTGGTTTATCATGACCCCAAATTTCCTGATAATAAAAGGTTAAGCTATGTACCAGCTATCTCATTTTTTCCACTTAATCTTAATTTTCTATCCTAGCTCTACTCAACTCTTCCCTCGATCTCCCTCCTCCTCCCAAATTTCTAATATATAGGCCCTCCTATATATTTTTAACTTATTTGCTTTTGAATAGAAGGGGAGATCCTTTGTATTGGAATGGGCATTTGGAGGAACCCATGATCTGTTCTTACTTATTGTGGTGCCCAGCATGGTGCTAAGCATAGAGTAAACTATAAGTACATGTGGGTGAAAGAAAATGGTAAGAAAAGAAGGAGAGGAAGGAGAGGGTATGATAGAAGAAAAAGAAGAGAAAGAAGAGGTAAAGAAGGAACCTAATTTTTCAGACATCAAGCTGAATTCTTAATTTGAACACTCTCTGATGTCAGTCACATTTATATGAAATTGGCAGCTTTTGTCATAATTGTGCTTCTCTGTACTTTGGTAGTTTCTCCTTTCTCTGAACAGCAATCATATTTTTTAGCTGTTCTTACCGTCTGAGATGATACTACTTACTACATTGCATTATAATTATTTAGGTGCATATCTTTTTCTACTATAGACCAGAATCAACTTGAAAGTAGGACCACAATTAATTCATCTTTATGTACCTCTGTATTACCTAGTTGGTGTCTTCTATGTCATAGCACTCAGTCCCAACTTTGGAATGGATAAAGAAATATGCTAGTATGTTTCCTTTTCCTGAGAAATAAAAGTAGGCACGTCTTAGTCCACCCATGATTGAGATACAGCAAAGAATGATGTGAATTTATTGACATTTTTATTAGGTTACATCAATCACTGCGAGTGAATTTATTCACTTTCCACTCATCACAAATGTCAACCAAAGACATCAATGATTTTTTTTTCTCCTTTTCATTCAGATGCAATGGCTATTTCAGGATTCTTAGCCCTGAAAGTAATGCATTGACCTTTCCCCTAAACATTAGTGGCATGATTTTCCTGAAGTAAGTTCAGTTTTCATTTTGGCATAGCCATATATCATATGAGACACGCTACTGTATTTGGTACAACAGTCCATAAATACAAAAAGCAATAGCACCTCCACGACTCTATCAGCATTTCATGAAACTAATCACTGAAGTATTCCATTACACTGAAATGAAAGTATAGAAAAAGGCCTTCTATTAGCTACAGTTTCTGTGATTTAATGATTTCTTTAATATAGATTATATATCATTACAAGAAATCCCAGGATATTCCCAGGAGGAAAACAGGTCTAGAGAAGAATATAAGGTTGCTGCAGAAACTCAAGCATAGAGAGGGGCCACTTAAATAAAGGAAGAATCAAGGGTGAGCCCAGGGGGGGTTACTAGTTTGTTCCAAAAAATGGAGAAAGTTGTCATTTCCCTAAAACAGGGTTTATAATTCATATAACTACTTCTTATGTTTTAGCTAAATAAATTCACTAAAACAAAAATAAAATATCCCCTGTGTCAGTTCCAATGTTCCAAATTTGTCTGCCTAAATGGAACAATATTCCTTGGTCATAGAGTTGACTGGTAACAGATTCAGAAAATATTTCATATTACCTCCAAGTAAAACATTTGGAAGACTACGGTTATCACATGATGAAAGCTTTAATTATACAATGTGGAAAGCTTACAATTACTATTTTTTGTAAGATGAAACAAATGAAACAGTTCCTCTAGTTAAAATAATGTTACCACTCATGTGTTATATTCGTGAGGTTTTAGCTATAGGGAAATGCTCAGTAGCTAACGAGACCCACCCTTCAGTCTAACTATAGATGCCTACCCTTCTTACTAATTAAGAAATTGAGAACTGGCCAGAAAAGCAGAAAGGAAAAAAGATTGGTAGGGAAGCTACTATGAATGGAGCAAACCTCTCTCTAAATCAAATTTGAATTCCTTCAAAAGCTTATGAGGAACCAAGTTGTAAATTTAATGGCTGAAGGGTGTATTTTTTACTTGTGTTAAAATATCTCCTTTATAATAGGAGAAAAGCCTTCTTTTAAAAAAAATAATGTTATTCACAGACATTATGACAAAAGACACACTGTAATTTAGAATCTTGATGTTAATCATGGAAAGACAAAGCAAACCTACATCAAACATTAACTTCGATGGGGACAATTAGAGGTGGGTATGGCCATAAATACTAGTTTTGTTGATTCTAAATTTTGTCCAGAAAGCACCTCCTCATTAATACAGGAATAATAAAACACTGAGTATCTAGTTATAAAGACCATATGCTGGTATCATAATAATGTAAATCTTTCATGAAAACAAAGTGATCTATTGCAAACTTTTAGAAAGCAGAGATATTCTTTGCTATACACCATTTCAGCTTTCAAAAATTTTCACAGGAAGCCTCTATTTTCTGTTACTGAAGGAAATCTGTATTCTGATTTTCAAAAGCCATAACTTCTTTTTGTTTTTTTTTTAAATGTCTTATAACATTTTTATTGGCCAAAATTGAACTTCATCCTGCAAAAACATTACTCCCAATGGTGAAGTTATAGTTAAATGAACACACTAGGGAACATGTTAATATCTACTTTGTGACCCTCTCATACTTTAAATAAAGCAGTCCTTCCTAACTTTAATGCAATCGCCTTGACCTACTCTTCTTGCTTGTTGCCTTACCACAACCTATTTTTCACACCAGAATGATTTAAAGGGAAAAAAAAAATGTGTAAACTGCACTTAGGGGAAAAAAAAAACAAAGTCTTTACCTTGGCCTACAATGCCTTTAATTATCTAGACACTGCTTGCTTCTTAAATGTTGTCTTCTACTTCTGTCCCCTCCTATTGTCTGTGCGTAGACCATCCTGGCCACCTTAGGACCATCCAGACCATCGGTGTGCCTTGAACACACCAAGGTCACTGCTGCCTCAGAGCCCCAAATGTTCTCCTTCACAGCTATGACTGTCCCAATATCCTCACCAGACCAGCATCTGCAGAACCCTATCTCCTTCCCCCAGATATTCATTGTCTTTTATCTTTATGTTCTTCCCTTCTACATATAATCATATAAAATCATGTATGCTTCATTCTGATGTGCTTAGGATATTCTACAACAAGGAAAGTTCTGGCATATACAGAAGTAAACACTCAACAGAGAGTTGCTTTATAAATTAATGAACCATTTTAAGCAATGATATCATTAAAACAATACTATACTAGCATTTCTGGAATCCTCATTTTTACTCATGCCATTATTTTGGAATGTTACCAAAGATTGTTAAGACCAAGTAGATTATTCAGTCTAAAACTTAAAATGTAGACTAAAGCATATTCTGTAAAATATTTTTATAATGCATCAAATTGGATGTACTAAGATTATCTATTTATAATTATTTATAAACCAGGCATATAATTAATATAAATACTCTGGCATTGGGATTATGTAGTAAATAATGGAATTATCAAACACTGCATATGTTGAGAATTATATAGAGAAGTCTTTCCAGTTTAGATGGATTAGCCTGTTTGCAGTTTAGTTAATAAAAATGAACCTCAAAGAAAAGCTTAAAGCAGGACATTTTTAAAAAGTAAATTAATTTTATAAAGCATATTTATTGGAAAGCAAGGTGAATTTTTTTAATTAAATCATTTCCCAAAATAACAAACTTATCATTAACTTAATGATATTTTGGTCCAATGAAATTATTTTCTAAACCAAGTTTATTATGTGAGAGAGAACAGATTGAAAATATAGTAGGATTTATTTTTGGATTACAGTTTTAGAATAATTTTGTTTGCTTTCGTCTTTGTATTTTGCGTATTGTCTGTGCTTCCTAAAATAAACAAATATTGTGTTATTATTTTGTTTCTAAGCTGTAATGAAAAATATCTTTATATTAAATTGGACAATCTTGTGAAATTGCCACTTTTGTAGGTGAGAAATTGTTGAATGTAGGAAATTTCATATGGTTCTACCTACACGTTAGGTTTCATTTCTGATAACATCAGTTTGCAAGTGATTTGTCCAAGCTATAAATGGAATGTTATGTTGATGCATAAATTTTTTATAATTGAACCCTTGAAACAATTGAGGGAAATATCTCACCAAATAAAATAGTAAATTAATCTATGACATAAACCCAACTCATCTTAATTTAAGGAAAAACAAAAATATTTGTTGAGTCTCATATCTGAAAAGTGTAGTAATCCAAGAAGAGCTAGATGCAGGAGCTCAAACAACATTGAAGTCACTGAACAATCAACCAATCGATCGGCTAATAGATAGATAAATACATAGATGACTTCTACTTTACTCTGCATGCTCCTTTGGCTTCCTTTTTAAGCAGATTCTTTCTACTTGTTGGGAAGGTGACTCCCTGCAGATCTGTTGACTATGTTGTCCGTAGTTGGGCCGCATGCCCATCTTTAGTGTAACTGTGTCCAGGTGGTTGGGGTTCTCCACCCATTACTGTGTCACATACCACCCCTCTGGAAGGAGAGACTGAAAAGAATAGCTTGGAACCAGTAAAGGATATTTCCCAAAAGGAAAGACAACAAAGAAGTAATTGATGTTTACTTTATGGATTAAAAAAAAAACTCTAGAAAATTAATTTGTTTGGTTTTGTTAGTTATGAACGTAACTCTATGTTAGTATGTATAAACTACATATAGCAATAGTAGACACTATCAGATTTGCAGGGTAATTCAAAAAATAACAGACTGGGAAGAAAGTCAAATCTTTTAGGAAAACAAATACATTGTTAACAGCAACAGTTTAGCATAACTATGATTATGTTGTTCATTACAATTTTATGTTTTCTTTCAATAACTTCTTATAAAAGGAGCTAAGAAAATAAGTGGATCTTTTTGCTCTTTAAATTTATACTTAAACAAAATTAAAAATATGAAGAATGAAAAGAAATCAACCTGCCTCTAAAAAATTATTGTTAAACATAAAATGTGATTATTCTTCTGCCATCCAGTTCCATCCCCTAGAGTTAATCCCTATTAATCCAGAGATAGGCTTCCTAAATATTCTATTCATGTATATGCCCACATTTCTATCTGTGCCTCTGTGTATATTGTTTTATGCACAGAACTGGAATCATGCTATATAAGTTAGTTTTAATATCTTTTACTTAGCCATTATACTATTTAGTATTAAATAGTATTAATAAGTATTTAGTATTTAATTTAGTATTTTATTTTAGTATTTATTTTAGTATTAAATAGTATTAATAAGTAACTGAACAACTCTAATCATGGTGGCTTAAATTAAGAGAGCTATTTATTTCTTCTTCACATAAAAGTCTGGTGAGACAGTACAGAGCTTTGTAATAGTTCCATGATTATTAAGGAGCCAATTTCTTTCTCTCTCATTTTTCCACTCTCCTCAGCCTAGGCCTTCAGTCTCACAGTCCAAGATGCTATCCTTGTTCTACCTGTTCTGTCTACCTCTAGCCAGCAGGAGGGAGGATGTTGCTGGCTGGTCACATTAAAAACATCCCATAAAAGTTGTGCTGAGAACAGCTGCAAGGGAGGCTAGGAAATGCAGTCTTTATCTTAGTGATCATGTTATCTATATTAATTATGCCTTTTTATTTTCTGATATTTTGACATCTGGGATTTGCTAATCCTAAAGAGACTGTTCCTCCAGGGCAACTAATTCTTGGAAATGGTAGAGGACTCACCTGCAACTGGGCCTTTCAAATGCAAGCTCATCAATACCTCCTTTATTGAGCTCTCCCATCCCAAACTATTATCCCCCTGTCCTAATCACCCCAGAGCCAGGTATCAGACAACTAGGGGCAGGCCCTACACCCTGAAGTCCCCAGAAATCATCTCAACTGGCCAAGTATAAACTTGCTTGGCCAGTTTATATTGCCTTGCCCACTCCTTCCTGCTAAAACCCCAGCAAAGGCTGTGGTCCACATTTTCCCCTCACTCTTGTTCCCTCTTGACCAATTCTGGTGCTTTTCATGTCGCCCTGTGGGGGTTGCTGTGCCTCCTATTTCTAGGGGTCTTTGAGACTAAAAACATATTCCTGCATGACTGTCATTTTCAGTCTGTGTCTTACCACACTTGATCAAAACAGACCCTGGGTACATTTAAAAACATTATGAGATAGTGTCAAATGTTGCACACCACTAAAATCAAAGAATTAAAACCCTTGAAAAAAATGAATTTTACAGTATGTGAAATATATCTCAAAAAAAAAATTTTAAGTGTGCTTTTTTTTTACAGTAGAAAAATGAAATAATAGGTATTGGGGGTTAATAGCCATGCTACAATATTATGTTCCAGATTAATATGTGTAAGTATCTCTCTTTTTCATGTCTGCCCTAAGTTACATGGTTATAGTTTATTCAATCTTTCATTTAACAGTAAACATATAGAATGCTTCCCTTTTTTTCTTCTTATCAACTGTGCTATATGCCACATTATGCTTTTATTATCATAGGATAGATTCCTAGAAGTATAATTCTTAAGTCAAAAGGTAGCTTTTAAAATAGATACTGCAAATTACTTTCCAAAAATTACACTGATTTAGGATCCCCTTAAAAGATAGAATGCTTATTGATTTTTACTTAATTCTACCTGTTATCTATCTTTTTAAAGTAATTTTTATCAATCCAATTGGCTATAAAAATACCTCATTATTTTAATTTGCATATCTTTGACTATATGTGTTAATCTAGCATTACCATTTTCATCTCTTTCTCTGACAATTGCCTATTCATGTCCCTAACTCTTTAGTAACCTGGAATATATAATTCGTTATTAACCACAGACATTGGTATTAACCTAGTATCTCTGTCCGGAAATGTACAAGATAGTTTCTTCATCTTATATGACCCCAAGATATGTCTAAGAATATGCCTTCTTTATGTTAATCCTAACTGGCTCTCATGTGCCTTTGAGAACCAAAAGTTATTATTTTTTTTTTTTATCCACTTCAGGGTAGTTATCTTCAGCTATTTCTTTGAAAATTACTTCTCCTCATTTTTTTTTTTCACTCCTGCTGGAACTTACTGAATATGAACACTAGATAACCTGAATCTAGCATCCTTTATATTTTGTATCTGAACTCAAGATTTTCCGTTCTCATGTGATTTTTAGATAATTCTTCCTGGGGCACCTGGGTAGCTAAGTCATTTAAGGGTCTGACTCTTGGGGGCTCCTGGGTGGCTCAGTCCTTGACCATCTGCCTTTGGCTCAGGTCATGATCCCAGGCTTCTGGGATCAAGCCCCCCATCAGGCTCCCTGCTCGGGGAAGGACTGCTTCTACCTCTCCCACTCCCCCTGCTTCTGTTTCCTCTCAATGTTGTGTCTCTCTCTGTCAAATAAATAAATAAAATCTTAAAAAAAAGGGGAGGGGGGCTTGACTCTTGGTTTCAGCTCTGTAGTGATCTCATTGATGATGAGAATGAGCCCCACCTAAGGTTCCATGCTAGAAGGGGAGTCTGCTTGAGATTCTGTCCATCTGCCTCTCTCTCCATGCACATGTTCTTTCCCTATTTCTAAAATAAATAAATAAATCCTTTAAAAACTAGTTCTTCCATACTTTGAAAATGAGTATTGAATTTTCAGTAGTGTCTTTTTTTCCCTTAGGTGTATTTTTCCTTTTCCTTTACAAGATCTTATTGTACTATCTTAAGAATTCTTAGCATACATTTTAAATTACTCTTCAATTTCATCAAATGTAGCTGCTTTAGAAAAGCCATCTGCTCTGGTTGTTCAACTTGGTCTCTTTTGTTCAACTCCACTTACCTTTTCTTTACTGATTCATGTCAGAGGATCGGTTCCCTCAACAAGTACAGGGCAAGAAGTAGTAGATTTGGCAATAATATGATATTAATCAGACTTTCTTTTCCAGTGTAGAGTTTATCTATTTGAACCGGAGGGGACAGAAAAAGAGAGACCACTTGATTTATCAGAGGGTTGTGCAGCTGAGATGCGAGGCTTTTTTCCAGTTGACTGAAGGCTTCTCAAATGGGAATGGCCAGCTTTCCGTACAGCTTTTCTCCAGGCAGCTAACTGCCACAGAACTTCCTGTCTTGCGATAAGAGCATCCACTCAGCTCCTGGCTCCCACAGTCAGTCTCAGGAGTGGGAGTCTTCACCTTCCAGTTCTGCAGAGAGCTGAGCCTTTTATTGGGCCACTGGCTACCTTTTATTTAATCAATGAGTAAATCTCAGACTTTACTGACTTATTCCCCCTCACGTGTTTATTTCCTGTCTCTCCCAGTGCCATAGCTGTTTGTCTTTTGTCCTCTTTCCTGCTTTCCTGTGCTTTCTGCTACACTCTGTCTTCTACATACGTAAGTATATATTGCCTGCATATACTTGTATAAGACAATATTAATGTACCTCAGAAAAGAAAGGTGAAAGTAAAATCATATTTAAAAGGCTTTGATAAAATATATCTAAGCCTTTAATCAGAAATGTATAAAGCAGGGACACCTGGGTGGCTTAGTCCTTAAGCATCTGCCCTCAGCTCAGGTCATGATCCCAGGGTCCTGAGATTCAGCCCTGCATCGGGCTCCCTGCTCTACGGGAAGCCTGCTTCTCCCTCTACTGCTCTCCCTGCTTGTGTTCCCTCCTCACTCTCTTTCTGTCAAATAAATAAATAAAATCTGAAAAAAAAAGAAAAGAAAGAAATGTATAACATAGTTATCTCTGAGGAGCAGAAGGATTACAAGGTCTGAAAGACTTTGTTGTTAATACCATTTTGAAGTATTTTTAGTACTTGTCATGCTTCCTAACAATAATGACAATTCTATTATATAAGACTTACAATTATAAAATATTATATTACTCATTTAAAGTAGTGTATTAAATATAGAATTAAATATATTTATTTTATCACATAAAATATTAGATTATATATAAAATATTACCATTAATGTTTTTCACAGTAAAATTTAAATTGAATGGCAAAATTACACATTTTAAATGCTGGCTATATGGACCAATTTTTTTTTTTTGGCAGGTACTTTGTTTACTGTAAGTAACCACAACAAACATTAAAAATAACATATTCACAATAATAGGCCATAAAGCCAGTTCAGCTAAAATAAAAGCAAATTTTTCAAATTTCTTAGTACCTCCAAGGTCCAGGATATTGCTGCATGGTGCATGGTTGACATTTAAAGAAAAAATCAATAGATAAAAGTTTCAATTCATGTTAAGTATTAAAAACTATGATATATAAGTGTGACAAAAATTGCCGACCAACATATTCTTTTCCCAAAAGGAAAATAATTCATACGTATTGGATCATGTAAAAAAAAAAAAAGAAGAAGAAAACAGTAACATTTTGTTGAATTTGATCAATATAAAGAATTACTATTAAATGTACAAAGGTCTCTGAAGCTAATGTCAAATCTGAAGAAGTCAGCACTGTTACACCCTTTAAGACCAGGTGCTGCATAATCAGAGGCCATAGTAGAACGGAAGCTTAGGCATGGTCCATGTAAATGCCTGACATATGCAGCACCTAGAGGCAGGGGAAATATCATTCCCAACGTCACAAAAGAGAGTAGAAAAAGGATAGAGGCGACTTGCTCAGCCTGGGATGATATCCATGATATTCAATCCATATACCAAGAGAGAAATGGTTTACAGACAGTAATGAAAGCCAGAAGAGAGACTAAGAAGGCTCCTGCCAAAATGATTTTTTTTTAAAAAGGACAATTATCACAAGTGCATAAAGAAATTAACTGAATATCAAAAAGAATCTGAGCAGTCAAGAACAGCTCTTTGAAGTCCACTACATTCATCAGATGCCACGATTTATAAAGTTTGTTAGAGGTATCCAGGGAAAATTAGTTTAAAGAAAAAAATGTCAAGTAATTCTGCATTGTAGCAATATTAACAATATTATTGTTACAGATGATTATTATAACCTATAATTATAGCTTTCAAAGAGAGAGGACTATATATAAAAGAATAACTATGTGTATGATTTAAAAATTCTGAAGAAAAGTTTTCAAATTCTGCTTTCTAAATAATTCTGACTTCTTTAACTCAAGTAAGCTCTAATGATAACTATATATCAGAATGTAACTTGAATGTATTAGATATATATAATAAGATATCAGAATTTATAAATTATGAATACAAATACCCACATGTTTATTAAGGTTTTTTTTTTTTTAAATTTTCAAGCTCTTGCCACTGGAAGACATCATAAAGATAGGAAGAGCCTTTATAGAACTTATCAAGTAAATACTAGAAGGCAATTTCAGTGCTAAACCTATTAACCAAACCTCCTCCATTTCAGTGAGAAACCAAAAACTTAAGGAATGATTCTGCTAAAAATCATATATTTAGTTATTACTAAATTTAGGATTATTTGGACAGTAATGACTTGAAGTTAGTTTTATATGTTGATTATTCAAGTTTATTTGCAAAATCAAGGCAGTTTTTTTAAGAAGTCACAGAAATCCAATTCATATTGTATTAATCCAAAGAGATTTTGTTGATTCTTATAACTAGAAATATAGGATAATTTAGGCTGCAGGTATGGCTCAATCTAGGATTAAAAACAAAAATTGTTTTCAATCTCTTGGCTATGCTTTATCCTCTAATGACTTCAGTCTCAGGGTGAACTCTTATTATATGGCAGCCCCCTGTATTTTGAAGTTAATCCCCTACCTCCTCCAGTTCCAATGAATGGTTGCCTTTATTATCTAATCATTATAACAAAGTCCTGGAATGAGCTTCATTGATCTGATGTCTGATGGGCTCATTTTGAGCTCAATGGGGAAGGAAGGGTGGATTAAAACTCCACCACTACTGGATAGAAACCATATGAAATGAGACAAAGGAAAGGTTGTTTTTAAGGAATGTCAGTGTGCTCTTCTAAAACCAAAGGAAAATGGATTGCAGGCACGCAAAAGCAGATGTCTACTATATTCAGTTGGATTCATTTTTTTATTCTTAAGATGACATCACATCTGGCACACTTAATATTACAGTGTTGTGGAAAGAGCATTGAGAATGAAAGCAGCAAGATCTAATTGTATGACCTTGAGTAGGTCACCAAGCCTTTCTGAATTTACTTTCTTCATACATAAATTGTTAAAAATACATTTATCATTGCAATTCTATGAATGATTTGATGAAGAAAAAAAAAGCCTGGTAAAAAAAGCTCATGTGCCAAAAATAAATTCAGGCCTGCTATATTATACAACTTCCAAGGACATTATTCACACAGAATACAAGAGAAGAAATGTAGCAATGTTGTCTATCAAATGGGATTAATAATACCTTCTTTACAAAGTGCTATGAAGATTTAATATTATAATGTGTGAAAGTGTCCAGCTTAATGCTAGCCACTGTTACGGATTGAATTGTGTCCCCCAAACAGACATGTTGATGTCCTCTCTGCCAGTACTTCAGAATGTGACCTTATTTGGAAGAAGAATCGTAATAGATGTAATTAGTTAAGATGAGGTCATATTGGAGTAAAGTGGGCCCTTAATCTAATATGACTGGTGTCCTTATAAGAGGAGAGAAAGATATACAGGGAGGAGAATGCCATGCAAAGACACAGAAACACATAGGGAGAAGACAGCCATATGAAGACAGAAGTAGAGATTGAATTGGAGTAACATTTTTGCAAGCCAAGGAACACTAAGGACTGACAGCTGTCTCTAGAAGCTAAGACAGAGGAATGAAAGAAATTCTCCTTCAGAGCTCTCAGGAGAAATCAGTAAGCCCAATACCTGCTTTCAGACTTCTAGCCTCCAGAACTGTGAGAGAATAAACTTTTCTTGTCTTAAACCACCCAGCTCATGGTACTCCTTATGGCATCTTGTAGGAAACTAATGCAGTCACGTTGGAGTCAGTCATGGTTAGTTAAACTTGAAAGTATTTTAATGTTTTTGAAAGGTAGTGTTTCATATATATTTTAAGTCTACTGACATTTTAAAATAATATTTAATAATGATTTTATTAGTATTGGTGATCTTATTATATCTCTATGACTTTTTCCACTTTTGCCTATTCCCTCCTAGAAAGCCTGCCTTGTCCTACTTGATACCCTTCTCTCCCAGCTCTTCTCTTACTCGTCTATTTTCTGGATTTATCATGTCCTCTTCTTCCTTTGTCCGTCATTGTTTGTGGAGTCCACTATTGGACCCCCAACCTTCTTCTTACTGGGGTTGTCACTGACCATTCATGCATTACCAAATTCAGGTAGAGCCAGCCTCCATCCTCGGAGCTTCAAATATGCAACGACTGGTTGGTCTTCTCTATCTAGATATCAAATACACAGCTCAGAGTATGTCCACAACAGAGTCATGATCCTTCCTTAGATATGCTTCTCCCCCATCATAAACCCATCATAGAACTTCCCTTTCCCTTACTCTTCACATCTGATCCAGATCCACACTCCCTGGCTTCTGCCTTCACTCATGTCTTTCTCCCCTTGTTCATTTCCATTACTACCTTGATTAAATATCTCATCATCTCTTTTCTGAATTAAAGAGAATCACATAACTTGTATCCCTTACCTCCATTTTTGCCACTCTCAAACTCCTTCTACCCAGTGTAGCAGGAGTGATCTTTATAAAATGCAGAACAGATAAAATTAGTCCTCTACTTTATAATTTTCAAGTTTCCCCACAGTTTAATGGAGAAATTTCAAGTTCTTTAGTGGACTATTCAAGGCCCCCATTGATCTGGCACTTGCCTCCTCTCTAGGATCATTTTGCTAACTGCTGTGCATGTTCCAGCTCTATTCAACCACTTAAAGCTCCCAGAGAGTGCCATGCTCCCTACAGCAGCTCTGTCTGTACAGAATTTTCTTCTCTTCTTTCTCAGTATCACTTTTCCCTTTTAGGTTCAAATCAAGGCTTCATCACTTCATATAGAATCATGACTTTATTTCCCCCCCCACACACTGAACCCTTCTCAAATATCCAAAATAACATCTAAAATGCTGTGTTACCTTTATTATTTTATATACGTTTGTCTCTCCAAACACCTCATGAAACAAGAATTCTCCTTGATATATCTCAACATATGACATATAAAATATCTGCTAAATTAATGAACAAAAAAAGAAACAATAAAGTAATGAATGGACAAATGTTAGGAGTAAATATTGAAGAGCAGTCCCCCATTGAAATATTTCACTTGATCATAAATAAATGCTTGGTTCTGTATACATCGATGATTAAAAGTACAGACTCTGTTGTCAGGTTATTTAGAAACTCTGTCCTGTCACTTATTTAGGTGACTTTGAGCAAGTTACTTTACTTCTCTGCAAAAACAAAACAAAATTTTATAAAAAAGGATATAATAGTTCTTTATTGGATTGTTAGGAAATTAATGGAATATTTATATTATTAAGAATATATTTATGAAGATTAAGTAAGAACATAGTAAATGTTATACACATTGTTAAAAATACTTTTCATGATGCAAGATTAGAGTGAGACTTTTGCTTTAATTGGAAAGAATTCTTATTCTTGCAATCAGCATATATTGAAAACACTGAACGTTATATTACCATTAACAGTTTTTGTGTAACTACTGGTACTTTCCAATATGCATGTAAAACTATACCCACTTATTTAAAATAACAAAGTTCCTTCTTTCATGTTGCATGTTGAGCAAATGTTTGCTGTGATCAGCCATTACTCCCTAATGGTTTTTCTCTGTATGGGGATGCAGAACCAGACGGGAGTTATGTAAGTCACCATGGCTTTTGTTGAATCAAATCACGTTGAATTCTATACCAAAAAAAAAAAAATACATATATATATATACACATATATATATATATATGTATGTATATATTTGGTATGCAGAATGCACTGGCATTGTATTACTTTTATTTTTATTTCACCCAGCTGCCCCCAGCAATTTTGTGGTTGAAGTCCACATAATTAGAATTAAAAAATTAAAATAAAATGAACTTGTGATGCAAATACAAATGTAAAGGAGTCAAAGAAGTGAGCGGTCAGGAAAACTCTATGAAGGAAAAGGGCCAGGAATTGGGAAGAGAAAGGCGTCTGGGATTTGAATAAGCAAACAGATGGAAAGGCAGGAATTCCAAATGAGAAGAGCAACATGAGCAAATGCACAAAGACAAGAACATTTCTGTGTTTTGGAGACAGGAAGCACCTCAATATGCCATAAGTTTTAGGTTTACATGATGAGGGATTAAGATAAAAATCCAGAAGGTGCATTAAACCATATTCTGGAAAGTCTTAAATGTGAAACCATGATATTTTAACCCTACCTAAAATGTAATAGAAAGTTTTTAACAATAAAAATGGTTTTTGAAGGTTAGAAAGTTTTGAAGAATAGAAGATGACAGGTCTTCCTGAAGGGGATGGCGTACAAAGTTGCCAGAATAAGCTAGAGGTTAAATTCCAGCCAGACTGCAAGGAAATAATATCCTTCCACAAGCAGTTATAGAGTCAAGAAGCGAGAATGTGGCAGCAAAGAAGTCATCTTCACATTCTGTTAAGAACTAAAGAAGGGTCAGCAAGGGAAAGGTCAGGCTGAAATAGTTCACAGAGTCAGGGAAAAACAGTTTGAAACTGGAAGCCCAAATTCAGGGGTAGAGTCTGGGATGAATGGAATTGGCACATGGTAGGCAGAGCCCAGGTGAGATTATGTTATCACATATAAACATATCACATGTACACAGTAGGGAGTGGTTATCTGGGGCAACAGTCTCCGTTGTTCAAATATTGCTGCGAGGGCAGCCCAGGGAACTTAATAAACCCTAATATGGAAAGAGTAGAAGCAGAGGGACCAATTAGCAGCCTGTTGCAGTAGTCAAAATTAAGGGTAATAAGGGCCAGGCATAAAATGGTAGAAACAGGATTATAGGAGTTGACAAAAAGAATATTCAAGAGAAAAATACTCCTTTTCAAAAAAGTTCTAAAGTTAAAATATCATCTTTTGAAGCAACTGCTTATGTCAGGTAATTTCTCTAAAATGTAAGTGCTAATTGATAGATTCTAAAGCTGAGTTGCAAGCTAAATTCTTGTACTTTTTGGAAAAGTCGCTTTCTCAGTGACCTGGCTACTGCATTATCATCTCAAATGCCATTTTTTCTTATTATTTCATTATGATACAACCTTCAAAGGACAAAAATTACCTATAAGTCATAAATCTTATATTCCTAAGACCAGAAAAGAGTCTGCCCTGAAACTCAAAACTCTCTTCTCTATTTCACACTGCAAAATAGACACCCACTCAACCCCAATTTTTCTATTACTCTGATTCACCATGAATTTGCTGTTAAATAGCTTTTAATTGAGATCGAACATTAAGAACCTACGAAGAAGTGGATTCTCAGTTCACAAAAGACTAATTGCCAAGCCGTGCAGCATTTATAAGCATCAAGGTCAATGTGAAATGTAGAAGGTCAATGAAACTTACTTGCAAAAGAGCTCTGGTCTCAAAACCAACATTTCAAGGTATAACACACTAGCAGCTTTCCGGTATACCTCTGCTGCCACTTTCTGTTCGTAAAACCATAAGGTTATTTTAATCCAGTTTTACTTTTTTCCTTTAGTCAGCATGTTATCCATATATGCAAGCTGTCCTTTTAATCATGGCAATTTATTTGAAGTAGAAGCTTTCTTGGACCAAAAATCTATATGGTTCTGATTAATACCTCAGTGACTTTAAACACTAATCTCTTAGTTGCTCCTTTTTCCTTTTTTGTGTTTTATGCTGATATTGTAACATGCTTGTTGGGTTATAAAGCACTTGTGGTAATAGAAGCCCTTAGCCAGGTAACATAATCATAGTAAATGATACCCTACATGATTCATGGCCTTCTGGTTCCCAGATTTTAAATCTGAGGACAGTATGAATGTGTAAGATTTTTTTTAATTGTGTTGTTGTACAGCTGACTCACAAGCAACCAACTTTCCCCATAGAATTTCCTTCTCATTTGCCTGTTGATTGCCTGTTATGTTCCAGATACGGCACTATGCATTCCTCATACATAGTTTTACAAATCCTCACAAACATGGCAAAGCTAATTATTATTATTATTTTTCCCATTTCACATATAAACAGATTACATCAAGGATGTTGAGTAACTTGTGCAATGTCACACAGCTTGTCAGGGGCAAAGAGCCTATGCTTACGCTCTTTAATTATGTTAGGTAAAATCTTCTACTTTCTGCCCACATCTTCATAACAAAATCCACATAGATTATATTACACTCCTATAGGTAGGACACTGCTGAATTAAGTATAAAGCAGGAAAATAGCTGAGTTTCTTAGTAAAGAATAATTCCAGACTCACAGCTTTTTAGTAACAACTGTGCCTATGTTGAATAACTGTGCCTCCCAATGACATTGTTTGGAAATTGTTCTACTATTTAAAGGGTAGAAAGTGTTGATGAGGTTCTTAATCTTCTTACAAGGAATTCACTATGCCTGACAAGGGCCAAATAAGCAAGAACTTAAGGAATAAATGTCAGTGTGCTTTCAGGTTATATTAAATAAGAGAAGCCTTAATGCTGGTCAGCTGAAAACCCCAGTGGATTTTTGCTGGTCACAAGTTCAATAATAGACTGCAGTGTGACATGGCTTTTACCAAAAAAATAATCACGTTTTAGGTTCCATTGATATAAGAAAAGGATATTTTGAAGGAATGAACGACTCCTTTAACGGTCTGTATCTGGTGTACTATGATCAGGTCTAGAGGTAATATTGACAAAGCATATTTTTTCCAACAGTAGGGTGATTAAGATGGTGAGATTTTAAAATAGGTGTCTAATAAATCAAGGTATATTTATCCTACAGTCAAAAACATAGGAAGAAAATGAAAGGAAAATAACAGGTTTCCACAGACATAATATGTGTTGTTAAATACAACAGTTAAGACCAGTAGATAGAAGTTGCATGAAGGCAAATTTTGTATTGATTTTGTATTAGTTTAGAAAGCCCAACAATGAAACAGACTGACACAGAGTATAGTCACAAAGGTGCAAATAGAACAGTAAAAGAGTTTCCACAATGTACAGGCTCTTCTCAATTCTAAGATACTTTGGATGAATGGTAGCCATGATTACTTAATTTTATTTATCAACCTATCATGTAATGTGCACCAACTCACTTTTACCCTCTTTTTATTTAAACAACTTAGAAGAAAGTACTAACTTAATTGCTTTGAGAAGAATTGTGGGCTTCTCTCAGAGAAATCCAAATTGCATTATCAAACAGAGGAATGGTTTTAATAATTTATCCTAAAGGCTGAATTTATAGAGTCATTCAATCAACAAACATATATTGAGCAGTTAATAGGATTCTAATACAAATAAGGCTCAGTCTATTCTCCCAAGGAGTATATAAGTCTAGCAGAAGTGACAGAGATGTGGAGGATTAATACTTGAGGGCAATAATAGGTAATGGACGAGTGAATGAGGGTCAAGCTCAGCACATTAGATCCATCTAAAGAAAAGTAAGAATAAAAGAAACTTCCTTAGAGGAAGTAACACTTAAGCAGAGTCTTGAAGAATGAGTAAGAATTAACTTGGTTAGAAAGGTGAAGAAAGGATATATTAGTAGTAGAAAAAGCTTGTAGGAAGAAGCTACAGAAGTGTGAAACAGGTTAATAGGTTTACAAACCCACAAGCATTTTCTTATTGTGGGAGCAAAGTGTTACTAGATTAAAAATAAAGCAATTTTGAAGATATGGCCAGAGAGATTGACAAGGTGAAAAGTAACTGATAAAGAAAAAAACTGCAATATTTATTAAACAAATGATTAATATGGAAATCAGATGATGAATTTCTAAGAATCACTTTTAAAAGACCCTATTATATAAGAGCAAAAATATGAATAGACAATTTGCATAAAAACAAAAATGATCAATAAAAATAAGAAAATACATTCAATCTCACTATTAGCCAAAAAAAGAAAATTAAAACCCAAAGTAAATCATTTTTACCTAACTAGCAAAAATAAAAAAGATTGATAATATCAGTGGTAGGAAAGGGTATAGGAAAATAAGAGTATATTTGTCATTCACTATTCATAAGAGTATAAATTGACAGAGATTTCTGGCGGACTGTTTGAAAGTATTTATCATATTTTAAGATTAACATATTGTTCAACTCAGAAATTCCACAACCATATAACTATTCTAGCTATATGCACAATAACCTATGTACTCACCAGGAAGAAGATGGTTAGATAAGTTATTGTCTATTTGTACTAGAGAATATTATGGTGCAGTTAAAAAGAAAGTGGTAGATCAATGTAACGCAGGGTCTACAATGTCATGTAATTGAGTTTAAGCATAAAAAAAAATTTGTATATCTATGTATATAAATATACATAGCATGCAAAAACACCTGAGAGGGCACACATCAAAATGATAACAGTAGAAGGTTGAGATTAGATGAATGATAAAAGGGAATTTTCACTGTTCCGAATCACTTAAATTTTAATAAGAATATCTTTGTACATTACAACATAATTTAAATTGTAAGCATTATTCTTAAATCTGTCTGGAGCTTTCAAAAGTTTTAAGTGGGGAAATCACATAAACACATTTACATTTTGGTAATATCTTCCTGCCAGCTGATATAAGGGGGACTGGAAGGAAGCTAACCTCGAGATAGGGAAGGCAGTTTAAAAGTGATTGCAATAATACAGAGTAAAAGTAATGGTGAACTTAAATAAGCTGTACAGTTGCAGTGAAAATGCAAGAAGGAGATGACTGAGAAAAATATTTTCTACATGAAATCCATAGGACATGTCCAGGAGGATCAGAAGGCAAATATAAGAAAGGTCTAAATGATCCTCAAGTTTCCAACTTAACAATTAGCTGAATGGTCAAATCCATTCACTAAGTGAAGAGTTACAGAGGGACGTGTGTGTGTGTGTGTGTGTGTGTGTGTGTGTGTGTGTGTGGGGATGAATGATAAGAAATATGATCCTTTGATCTTTGCTATCCTGAGGAATTGGGGCGGGTGGGGTGGGGGAATAGGAAGGCTATCTCAAAAGAGATTTTCTGTGAAAACTTTTTGTCCAAGAAAAAGTACCCACCCTCCATAGAAGGTGTCAATGGCAAATGATTTCTGTCGAAATACACTAGATTCCTATAAATCTTCAAGAAATATCCAGAGTCCACAAGAATTTTTCAGTAAATGTTTCGCTTAAGTGATCAAGGGAGCAGCCACATCTACCTTTGATGTGTATAGTGGCATTGTGAGAAAAGTATATCTATCTCATTCACTAAAGAGTAGACTCCTCCCACATGCCCTCCATTGCACTCACCACCAGCCTGACCAGCTGACGTTCAGGGGGAAGCACAAATTGTGAGGAATGTCTTCTGTCAGAATGGCCTGCGTATACATTGACGTATAAATCTTGACAAGCGTGGATTCTTTGGATCAGTAATATTTTTTTTTCCCTCAGGTTGATCCCCAAAGTTACAGAAGTTAAGTGTAAGAAGAATTCAATTCCTGCAGACTACTTGCTTTTCTAAGTTAAATGCATACCACCTTTATTTAATCTATATACTTTGCTTTACTGTTGAAAGATAAAAATAGAAACTCATTCATGTACAAAACTGTGACATTAGAATTAGATTAGAATGACTCATGGGATGCTTGAATTCATTAATCAGAATTCATTCTTGTCAAAAGTAAAAAGCTTATATCTAAAAATGGTAGAAAATATATGAAAAGAGATTCATTTAGTCATTTATCAGTTTTTAAATGCTAGGGATACAATGAAGAGATCACATGATATTGGCCTCATAGAAATTATCTAATGGAGTAGATGTACAGTCTAGAATAACAAAATGATAATTATGAAGGCTGTTTCAAAGTATGAAATAAAATAATCACAGGATTTTAATGCAGTTAATTCAGGGACCAGGCATGTTAAAAGAGGCAAATCAAAAATCAGTTTAAGGTTAGATTCTGTTGGAAGTAACAGAAAATCCCAAATAACAGAATAAAATTATTTCTCTCCTGCATAACCAACCTCCAGAAGTAAGCAATCTATGGCTAACAAGAGGATATCGTGATTCTCGAAAACACAGGCTCCTTCCTGAATGGCTGCCTTCTGCACACCATCTAGCCACCAAGGATGGTTGCTTAAGTTCCATGCTTTGAGGAGGAGAAAAGTGTAAACATTGGCATATTTCCTCCTTTTAGGTACACTTACACTTACTTAATCAGATAAACTTAATCACATAGCCTCATCTGGATGCATAGGAAAGCTGGAAAAATGTGGTCCTTATTCTGGCCAGCCATGTGCTAGCTAAAAATCAGGGGCTCTGAAGTAGGAAAAAGAAAAAAACAGATTTTTATGGGTCACTGTCAGTCTTTGCCAGCATGAGGTCAGATCATGACTAGGGACGTAGGACCTTCCTCCATGATCAACAATGAACTGAGGTGGTTCCTTTCGTGGAGTGCCCAACATAGGATGTAAGGGGTTTAGTTTTTTAAAGTTGTTTCGGTTGGGATCTCTTCACATAGTGGAGATTTTTCTTTCTTTCTTTTTTTTTTTTTTTTTCCATGATACACATAAATTGAAGAAAAAAATCTCAGGAAAATGAAGTTTTTTTGGTCTCATGTCTCACTGAATATTTGAAAAAGTCTCACATTTGTTCATTGGATGAGATTGTGCTTAAAGTTTGGTAAATCAGTACTTTATAAACACACTCACACATACAGACACAAACATACAACTTTATCTTTAGGCAGTCATTTTTCTTTGATCTATATATGTCATTTACCCCCAAAAAATCTATCTGCTCTTCCTTGTTTATTTCTTGACAAGCCTAGTCCATTCTCCATTATTTATCTCTGCCAGCACTTCTTTTCTATAAATACAGTTTGCTGGATTATACTTAAATACGAACTTTCTGGGATGCTCTCCAAACTAAGAGTTTGTGATTTCAGTTAAGCAATGATATTGTCACTTGCTTTTTCCTTTCCTGAAAGTACTTCATCTTCTTAGGTCACTGCTATTTGGCGTTGTGAAAATGTGACCAGAAAAGCAAGTTTAAAGGGAGCTTTCTAATTAGGCTGCACTCATTTATGTTTTCCCAACCCTGTACCCAGGTTACCCTAAAGTTATATGCACCCAATTAAAGAACATTCCGTTTGAGATCTATATGCCTTTGAGTATGAATGGGTAACGCTCAGTGATTGAGCTTGATCCAGCTGCTCATTCAGCTGAAGTGAATTAAGTCTTCCAGGGCACCAGGGTGCCATTTAGGAAATTACCTCCGCCAGCGCACTAAATTTCCCTCACATGGGTGAGCAGCATTCTTCCAGGGAGGAGTTTCATTACCCCACTTCTGCACCAGCCCAACCTTATTGACGTGAAAGGGTGATTCATATGACACAGTATTCCCCCACAGCTCAGACAATAAGCCTACGCAATGATCTGCTCCATTTAAGAGCCCACATGCCGGTATTTAAAGGGTAAATGAGAGCCATTTTGTTTGGATTTTTTTATAAATCAAATATAAACCAAAGTGCATCATCGTTCCCTAAACTCTGAAACTGTAACACTTGGTCTTAAATTCACCACCATATAATAATTTGGCCCCTTAAAAGTATCAATAAACAGACATCTTTTTCTTTAACTATTAACACATGTACACAAAATGAGTCTATCTAAATGGCAATAAAATGGAATGTAATACTTTGAAGGCAGGAAGTTTTTCTTTTTCATTTACAAATATAAATGTCCTTTTAATTTTAACTCACTCCAGTACTTCTCTTAAATATTAATTCCAGACATTTATTGGTTCCTCTTTTGAAAACTAACATCCAGAGCATAAAATACTTTTTGTGGTGCCATAATTTGTTAAATAATGCTTTGAAAGTGGCTGGGTGCCCAAAGAGCCCATGCAGAAATAAAACACACTCAAACTGCTTCCAAACGTTTTCCTCTCCAGATATATCATGTCAGAAGCCGCCGTTCCTCTCACACTGTCACTATATCCAAGAAGCTATAATCATGCACCACCACTAGAATATCTTAGCAAATTGCCGAAATTTATATCCAGGCCAATATTTAAAACGTAATAAAAAGCATGTATGTTAAGTGAACCAGTAATCTAATAACACAAGAGTCTGAAATTGCTCTGGAATTGGCTCTGAACAATACATTAATAGGGGTATTTTCAACAGTGAACAACACCTGCTTGCTCTCTTTTTCTCACTTTCTCTCTTTATATAACCCATGAATCTCCTTCAGCAATTCTCATAGAACAGGCTGTACCTGGACCCTCATTTTGAACTCAGTCTAATGGCCTGCCGGGTCCAGTCTAACAGTAAGCAGTAGTGAAAATGGTGGCACAGCGAGGGCCTGGCAGATTGTCAGTGCAGATATGATTTTAGGCAATCTGGCCATGCCCAGGTCATGTGGCTGAAGAGGAATAAAATCAAGCTTCTTTGAGCTGGTTTCTATTTTTCTCCCTTATTATCAGCAGGGAGCGCTACCTCAAATCAGATCTGGAAGTTAATATTGTTCCCAAAGGTATCACACTTAAAAATAGAAATCACCTCAATAAAAATTAAGAGATACATGAAACTGAGTAAGGCCTGACTCTTTTCAAGCCTGCTTCATACGTATGGTCGTATTTGGAGATAGATCCCAACACACTGTTACTAGTTTGCTTCAGGCCACCGTCAAATTTGCTGGCTTATATCTGGGAGAATTAGGCCCACAGAGAATTAATGGTGAGTCAGTCTCCCCCTCAGAGAACATCATCTCAAGTTCTGTGCTACACTATCCTCTGGGGCTTAAGCAGTCGAGACTGCTCTGCCCTTGAGATCTTCTCTCTTTGTCCCTTAAGTACATAAATGAGAGGGCACATACAGAAAACTGGAAGAAATGAAGGAAAGGGTATGTATGGACGCCACGTGTCTGGATGTTTGTGTCATTACGTGTCCAGCTGTCTGTCTGAGAATAAAGAACATATGAGCCAGAGAGAATGGCTTTGCAGGTCATGACATTTTTATGACTAATTTTGACTAACTCGTTAAACCAATCACAAGGATTTGGTCATTCCACCCTTAGAAGTTGCTGTCAGAACCATCAATATCGTTTTCGTGAGCTAGGGAGACATGGATATACCTTATACTTCCTATGTTTAAGTTACCTTCACAGTTGACCCCTCTATGCAACATACCATGCCAAGTTCTGTCAGAAAGATAACAATGAGAAACTCCTTAGGGAACTTACTGTAAGCTATGACATGAACAGAAAGAATTATACTGCAAGGAAAAATGTAATAGTACATGACCAAAAGAGGGAAAAGAGTCGAGAAAGGTAGGTAGGGAAGACTTAAGTGAGTGACTGCTTTGTGTCAGGCATTTTTTTTTTTTTTTTTTTTTTTTTTTTTTTTTTTTTTTTTTAGAGAGAGAGAGGAGGAAGCAGGCTCCCTGCTGAGCAGAGAGCCTGACATGGGGCTCGATCCCAAGACCCTGGGATCATGACCTGAGCCGAAGGCAGAGGCTTTAACCCGCTGAGCCACCCAGGTGCCCCCTGTCAGGCATTTTTTTAAAACACTATCTTGTAGGGGCATCTGGGTGGCTTCATCGGTTAAGTGTCCAACTCTTGATTTCAGCTCAGATCATGATCTCAGTGTCCTGGGATCAAGCCTGGTGTCGGGCTCTGCACTCAGGGTATCTGCTCGAGGATGCTCTCTCTCCCTCTCCCTCTGCCACCCGCCCCCCTCTCTCTCAGATAATAAATAAAACTTTTTAAAATTAAAAAAAAAAAACCACTGTCTTGTATAATTGTCCTCATAACAGAGTGTTTTCCACCTATTACCAAAATGGGAACTGAGGCTCAAGGAGTGAAGTGAGTTGCATGACGTCATCCAGCAAGGTAGATCTTGAAATAGAGTCCCTCTGACTCCAGTACCTACATGATTTCCATGGCAGCTTTACTGCCTCCTGAGGGAGCATAAATGAGGGCAAGGTTATCCCAGCCAGGAAAAATGGAAAGCCTCTTAAAAGAGGTGGCACTTAGGCAGGGCATTTAGAATGGGTGAGGCCAAGATAGGGCATTCTTTCTTTGTGCTGAAAGGAGTGAGCAATGCATTTAAATAACAATGAAAATTCTAGTGCATTTGTAGTAAAAGTCAAGAATTTTTAAAACCATTTTTAAACAGAAAATATATTAATGTAGTTAACATGTGAACATTACACTTAGGTGGTAAAATTCAGATTACAAATATAAGATAAATATCAAATAATATCATACTTTCAGCTTAATAAAAAGTATAACAGTTATGACAGTCATGCTTAACAACTTGGTTAAGAGAGAAATGGGCAGGGGTGTCATAGAGGTATGCAAAATTTAACTGTTCAAAAATCCTTAGCCCTTCTGAGAAAATATAAATGGGATCTATGTGGCAAATATTTCTGTAATGTGGTTTCAGTCCATGCATAGTGATCATCATGCATTTAAAATAACTGCAGTTGGTTTGAACACAGAAAACTGGATTCAAAGTAAGTCTTTGCTCAACAAGCTAATGATAGTATGACTTCCTTATATTAAAAAATGTAGTTTAAATTTGGAAAGTTTAAGATGAAGCATTTTTGTTTTTACAATTACCTTTAGATATAATGGACACTATGCTACATAAATAGGTATACTGCTGTGCAATTAATTACAGCTACTCTATTTTATATTTGTTAGTCATCATCAGCACAAATTTTATACTTTAGAGGAAATAGATCAAACCAACAAAATGGTTGTATTTAATTTTCATTTAAAGACAGATTAACCAAATTTAAGGAAGAATTGATATCCCATTTTCAAATTACTGATACAAAATTATCAGAGAATAGTCATATATTTTGCCCAACATCAAATAATGTGCAAAAAGCTTCCAGGATAGATGCATTTCCTGTTCAATTTCCAAAACTAAATAAATACTTTTTAACTGAAAGCATTTACATTCCTGGCTTTCTAAAGTAAACACTAGAAAACAAAGCATAACAAAGATAACAAAAAATTATCTCTCAGTTTCTGAATAGCCCACTTAGTTACATAAAGTATTTCCTGCCCCAACACATTCTCAAATTCAAAAGATATTTACTGCCTAAGAATGACAAACCGTCTTCATTTCAAATCGGTTGGTCTGTTCCCATGGCAACACTGTGGAAATCCCTTGGTTACCATAAGTCGCATTAGTTGACTATAGAACTCTCAATTTTCTTTGCATCTTGAGCTTGGTCTTTTCTATACACCAAACAGACTAAATCATTTGTTATTTAATATACAAAACTCCCATCAGAGTGAGAACCACATGTGTCTTCATAGGACTGACAAGGTAGGGTTTCTTGGCCACGAGACTGACTTCCTCTGACGTCTGGTCCAACAGCATCATGAGTCAATGGCGAAGTAGGAAGAGAGTCATGGCCTGGACTAGAGGCAGTGAAACCTGGTCCACCTGTCTCTTATACTGTACTTATTCCTTGGTTTTGTATTCAGCAGTAGAGAGATTGTGGACTTTTTTAAATGAGGCGTAACCTGATCTAAACTGGAAGGACACAGGGTGGTGTCCACCTAAGTGTTTACACTATGCAGGCGGCAGCATGGAAGGAAATCCCACACATGTACTTCAAGCACAAAGTGGCTACCTGGAAAAGTAGACATGTCTTGGCCACGAGCACTACCATTATGGTGCCATTACAATCATACATGTATTATATCAGAATTGGTGTCAAGTCATTCGGGTCTTGATTAGTTTTGTTCTCTATTAGCTACTCTCAATTATTTTTTAAAGGCTTACTGTGTTTTTGATATTTTCAAGACCAAATTCTCAAAATGACAATTACTAAACCAAATTATCCTGCCATCTAATCTATGCCATATAGATGCCAAATAAGTACTATTCTTTTTTAAAAAGTTTTTATTTAAATTCTAGTTAATTAACATACAGTGTAATATTAGTTTTAGGTGTACAATATAGTGATTCAACACTTCCATATAACACCCAGGTGCTCATCACAAGTGCATTCCTTAATCCCCATCACCTATTTAACCCAACCCCCAACCCACCTCCCTTCTGGTAACCGTCTGTTTTTTCTCTCTAGTTAAGGGTCTGTTTCTTAGTTTACCTTTCTCCCAAATCAGTACCATTCTGGCCTTAAAAAGCTAACAAATCTTTGATATGAATTTAAATATCTTAGCCTTAAATAAGACATGTTTGGTATGTTTCAACATGTTTGTTTGTAGATAAGACTGGCAACGATGTTATCGATATCTGGAAGCGAAACTAAATCCAGAACATTCTCTTTCATACTTTGTATGTGAGAGACAACAACACAGCAGGGTACATGCTAGCAATCAATGGCTAGTCCCAACTAAAGTCAGCCATGAAAAATTATAAAAAGGCATAAGTAGCCTGCCTCATGACCTCTTTATCAAGTATACTACTGGTACAAACTTCCTTTTAATAATGTGACAGATATAGCCATAATTCATAAATATTAAATACATAGCATATTTTGCCTGTGAAACTAAATAGATCTAGCTCTCATACACATTGATAAATGTTGCTTAGCAGCTCCTTAGCTGACACCTTGGCACCTGAGGTGTAAAAGCATTTTTTAAAAGAACATTTTTAAAAGAACATTCTAAAAGAAAGTTTTAGAGTCTGAGCCCAGAAAGACAAGGGTAAGTAGCAATCTGCTGACCAAGGCCTTATGTGGTGACTCAGTCACGAAGACATGCTTTTCAATTCAGGTCATCCCTTCACTACTTCTTGGAGAAAGGAACTCTAGAATTTAAAATTTTTTCAGAACTTTGGTTGCCCCTGGTTCCTAAATATTGGCTCTTCATAAGCATTTAAAGTGGAAAGTCACAAATATCATTGAACTTTAATAATTATACAGGTTCTGAGGATATTTATATTATTTATCTGAGGATATTTATACTATTAGATTTAGTGATTTTAAAATCTCTGACATCGGGGCGCCTGGGTGGCTCAGTGGGTTAAGCCTCTGCCTTCGGCTCAGGTCATGATCTCAGGGTTCTGGGATGGAGTCCCACATCGGGCTCTCTGCTCAGCAGTGAGCCTGCTTCCCCTCTCTCTCTGCCTGTCTCTCTGCCTACTTGTGATCTATCTCTCTCTCTGTCAATAAATAAATAAAATCTTTAAAATAAATAAATAAATAATTAAAAATTTTTAAAAATTTAAAAAAAATCTCTGACATCGAGAAAATTCAGTCTAACATGTGTGCAGATAAAGTCAAACTGCCTTTGAACTATTCATATAATTATGATTTTAATTCAACTCAATAAATATTTCATTGAGCTCTCAAGCTCTGGGACTAGACATAAAGAGAAGAATAAGACATGCATGATTTGTCCCTGTTCTTAAGGGATCAAATCCTAATAGAAGACACAAACATGTAAACAGAAGTTACCTGATGGCAGCCCAAAGGCTGAAGTCAGCTAAGAGGTGTGTTTTATTGACTTCTACAGTGTTCTTTAAACACCTGAATTTGTTGCCCTTAGCCAGAACTTTCGCCTTTGACTCAGTGCCTTTGTCATCAATTTTTTGTCATCAGTTGGATATACTAATTTATTGTAATGATGGGCCCTAAAGGTATTTGCATTTGGTATTGCAAAATTGTAAACAAATAAATACTGCATCTATAATAGTGTTCTACCTCTATTCTAGTAGTTAAGATTTTATGGGGGGCATGGTAGAAAGAATAATGAGTTCTCTCTGGGTAGATCAGGCATGTGAGACCAGAAGGACAGAAGGTCCTTCCAAGAGGAGATATCATGGAGGTATGGAGACATGAAGTGGTAGGTCCAGTTTAGGGAATTATGGAAAATAATTATTTTCCACAATAAATAAAATAATAATTTCCATATTAAAATATGGAAAATATTTATCCCTAATTTATTGCACACTTACTGTTAGCCACTAATAGGCACTTCCTGTATGGTCTGCAGTAAACCAATATAAGTGATACATTTATTATTAGCTCCATTTTTCAAGTGAAGACATTGAGTATCAGAAAAGCTAAATAACTTACCCAAGATGAATCTGCTAGTGAATGGTTGAATAAAAATTCTGGTCTCAATATTAAAACCTGATGGATATATCAGCATATTGCAAATTTAGTCAGGACACATTTTTGGTAATTAAGATTCCAAGTCCTACCACATAAAAACATAGGTAAGACCACTGGACATAATCCATATATGGGAGAAATACAAGCTTAATTCAATATAACAAATGAAATAAAAATTACATAAATAGACTTTTAGAACTAAAGGAAATTTAGGGAAGTTCTGGTCCAAGTTCATTATTTTACAGATGAGAAAACTCAGACATTTAAAATATTTGTTTTTAAAAAGTCAGGGTGCTTGGGTGGCTCAGTCAGTTAATCATCTGCCTTCAGCTCAGTTCATGATCCCAGGGTCTTGGGATTGAGCCTTGCATCATTAGGCTTCCTGCTCTGTGGGGAGTCTGCTTCTCCCTCTGCTTTTTGCTCCACTTGCTTGTGCTCTTTCTCTCTTTCTCTCTGTCAAGTAAATAAATAAAATCTTTAGAACAGTTAATAGATAAAAAGTCAAAGGATGTCTATTTTAAATATAAATTAAAATGCATTTTTAATAAATGTCTTATTTTGAACAGCTTCAAAATATCTTCTCTTTGTTAATGCTATAGTTTTATAAAATTACAGCAACCATAATTTCATCATGCGTATCCTACAAGTTTAAAAATAACTCAGGAAAAACTGAAAATTTATTTTTAAAAACACTGCAGAAATAACTCATAAAAATCTAGCCATGAAACTGCCCTTTTTGCTTCAATACTTTTATTGTGACCTATTGAACAACAACAGGATGAGAAATCTATAAAATTCATATTGCAGTGACCTGAAGGATTAAAAAAAAAAGTCAAAACAAAACAGTAATGGTTGCATGATCTTTAATTGTATTTGGTGCTGAAGAATCTTCATGGAGATTAGCTGTGTAGTTAGCTAAACAGGAAAATACTAATATAATTGAAGGCATATTTCCATTTATAATAGTTTAGGAAATGGGAAAAAGTCTGTAGTTATAACTTTGGTTTAACTTAGTTAGAATCATTTCCTGGGGGGTGGGGGAAAGAATCATTTCCTGAAAATAACAGTATCCTCTCAAAAATTGATTTCCTCCTTTTGTACTAGAAATGTGTGTTATAGTGCCAAGTTAAAAAAAAAAAAAAACAGGTGCTTCAATAAATATTTACTGAACAAATGACTAAGTCTATGAATGAGTTATTTACGAATGTAATGGTTCTCTTTTACATGTTAAGCCTAATTGAAAATTATCTCTCATCTAGTCATTAGAAATTTACTATAGGCCTAGGAAGCGATTGAGTAGTCTGAGTACTTCCTTAGATCTAGTAAGATATTTGCCTAAGGAGCAATTTGTCACTTTTCATTTGATCGTTTTTTCAATCCACTTATTCAACTGGCCTTTATTGAAACCCTACCCAGCAGCTTCTGATCAAGTTAGAGCAGCCTATGGTGGGGTCCCAGCCAGCTCACCTCATGAATCACGATACGGCAGGAATCTCTTCTCTGCTAAACTAGGCACAGCAGCTTAGTATTTCCTAGATCATGTGTTATTAAATAAAGAGACCTAAACAAAGGTTTCTATGGAAGAAAAATGCATTCTTGGGGCACCTGAGTGGCTCAGTGGGTTAAAGCCTCTGCCTTCGGCTCAGGTCATGATCTCAAGATCCTGGGATGGAGCCCTGCATCGGGCTCTCTGCTCAGCGGGGTCCTGCTTCCTCCTCTCCCTCTGCCTGCCTCTCTGCCTACTTGTGATCTCTGTCAAATAAATAAATAAAAATTAAAAAAAAAAAAAAAGGAAAAGAAAAATGCATTCTTTTAACGCCTTACATGACAATGGCTCTTCTTACTGTTGCTGGTCTTCCTTCAGTGGTGATGTAACTCAGAGTCTGAGGCTTCATCCACATCACAGAAAATTAGGAAGCATGTGTTCAAACAAACAACAGGCTTATAGTTTTCTTTCACTTCTCTCGGTGTAGAAGAGAATGTGTAATCTGTAAATTATTGTAGCAGAAACAGAAGAGAAGCACACAGGAGAGAAAACACAAGATACACAAGTAGAGGGAAACACACTGACAAAGGACAAGTGAAATTGATTGATAGATAGATCAATAGATAGATGATAGATAGGGAGACATTTCTATAAATAGAGAAAGAGCAGAGAATCTTGAAAGGTTCTGAAGTGAACATTCCTCAGGGAAAACAGACCTTGACATAGCATTTGGTTTAACAGACTATGTTATCATTAAACTTTGAAGTTATTCATACTATAGCTCAGAGGTACCAACATTAATCCTAACCACACAGCCATGGAATAGCTACTGTATGCCCGTTACAGAATTGAATACTGGATTCTTAAGGCTGAAGAAAGGATCTCTATTCTGAATGCATATATACTCAATTCTTAGCTCTCTAAAATTGTAGTCATGCCCCTGTCAGTAACCAGGTTTGAATCCAAACTCTACTCTGAATACTAATTTACTTATAAGTTATATATATTTTCTGTTTTACTGTGTTATGTTTTTATATTTATTCTAAGACACAAAATATAAAAGGAATAAAATTTAAATATTTTGAAATAATACTCATTTTATATACTAACAGTGTAAAATGTATCAATTTAGTATCTGATTACAAGTTCAGCTTATTTTGATACTTGATTTCAAATAATAATCATACCATACACACACAATATACATAAGATGCTACATATTTAGAACATTTTGTGATCTCTTTTCATGTCAGATTAGATCATCCTGGCTTTTCACATTATAGTTAATTCTTTTTAGGAGTAGAAGACATAGATTTTATATTTTGTGTTCTATGTGTTTGCTTGGACCTTGAATACCTATTTTCTGATGTATATCCAAGGTTGAGAACCACTGTGTAAGGAGCAGCATAAATTCTAGGTTCACTGCCTTGGGCCAGATGAAAGCAAGGCCCTGCCCTAATTGTTCAGCTCTTGAAGTAACTGTTTTACTTCATAAAGACTTTAATAGAACTTTTCTCACTGTTTCATTGCTTAAACAAGCATTGTCCAAAGTTCTCTGATTACACACCTCTAACAATGAAAATGTTTGAGCATCCTCCATGGGGAGTATTATGAGTATATTTTATTCATAATTTATCTGAGTCACATGTGTGCATGTGAATACTTAGAATACTAAGTTTACAATTCTAAATGGTTTGTTTTTAACTGAATCTAGATATTCTTTGTCTACACATAAATCAAATTGGGTATCTGCAAAAATAAAACCAAATGGAGACAATTTGAAGGAACCACATCTCAAAAAATTCATATTATAGGGATATTGCCTTTATTAAACTTTATAAGCAAAGTTAAATTATTGATATATAATCTTCAAAGAAGGGATTTCTTCTGTTACATTTTTATCTATGTGGGGGGGGGCAGGTAGTTCCGCATTGGAAAAATTTAATCAGTCTACCTCAATTTCTCACCCAAAGAGGTTTCTTTTGGGCACCTAGGTGGCTCAGTTGATTAAGCAACTGCCTTTGGCTCAGGTCATGATCCTGGAGTCTCAGGATCGAGTCCCACATCAGGCTCCTTGCTCAGCGGGGAGTTGCTTCTCCCTCTGACCTCTCCCCTCTCATGCTCTCTTTCTCTCTCAAATAAATAAATACAATCTTAAAAAAAAAAAAAAAGAGGTTTCTTTTTTTAAAGCATTAGGACTGTTGAGCCGTGTGGGTGGCTTAGTCTGTTAAGTGTCTTGATTTCAATTCAGGTCATGATATTAGGGTAGTGAGATCGAGCCCCACGTCAGACTCTGCGCTGGGCATGGAGCTTGCTTAAGATTCTTTCTCTCACTCTGCCCCTCCCCTGCTCGCTCTCTCTTAAAAAAAAGGGGGGGGGACCATCTGATAATATTGTCTTATATTTATGATTATTTACTTTATTTAATCCTTACATTAGTATTATTAGGGTGAGTTGTTATTTTCATTTTATATATATGAGGAAATTAAGGCATGAAGAATCCAAAGTCATAGTCATTTTGTTATACAAATTCTTAAGATCTAATTTCCAAGGTAAAGTTATTTCAAAGAGATTCCTGCAAATCTGGGGCACCTGGGTGGCTCAGTTGGTTAAGCAACTGCCTTCGGCTCAGGTCATGATCCTGGAGTCCTGGGATCGAGCCCCGCGTCGGGCTTCCTGCTCGGCAGGGAGTCTGCTTCCTCCCTCTGACCCTCTCCACTCTCATGCTCTCTCTCCTCTCTCAAGTAAATAAATAAAATCTTTTTTTAAAAAAAAAGAGACATTCCTGCAAATCAATGAAAATGAGATTTAGTTTCATCGAGTTTAAGCGTTAAATATATTTTATTTTAACTCTTTGAAAACTGGTGACTCTACAGGCCAATTACTTTCAAATAATCTAGATAATCAAAATCTTCCATTAATTGATCAAATCAGATGTCAAAACTCAGGCCAATCATGTCAACTTGTGCTTTTTTTACATCGTGGTCACTAGCAACCAATTATTTTTTTAGAATGCTTTGCTCTCATACAGTGTTTGTCAGTAGTGCTACTATCACTTTGAGAGAAATTCTCCTTTACGCAGGGGGTGTGTATACCAGTTATTACAATGCCTTTAGCATACATCCTCACCCTCACCCCCAAAATATGTCTTCCCTTAGTCATAATTTGCAGTACTACCTAAGGGACATCAACGACCACTGAACTATGGAAGGACAGATAAATCACCAACTCCTGCAGCCAGTGACTTATGTTAATTTACCTTATACCTGTAGTTAATAGTGTCTTTTGTGAGTCTTAAAATCAAAAGTGTTTGAAATTATATTGGAGTAGGGTTTCAGATTTAGCAAATAAAAATACAGGATGCTCGATAATCTGGCAACTCTATGTTAGAGACAATATAATGCTAATATCCTATTACGGTATTTCTTTAACCCACTGACTCAGGATCACTAACAAACTGGAAACTCATTTATTTGAGATTAGAAAAGCATATGTGAAGTGACACATCTTACATTTTCAAACTTGTAATGAAAGGGAGGAATATTCTCATCTAAAGTCTACTTTATCCTGACACATAACTCAGACTACTGAATGCAACTAAAAACAATACTGATGGGCATTTAGATTTATCCTGCTACAGATACTAGCTGTTGTTTATTCTTTTGCTATA